>NC_091977.1:229300672-229662709 GCF_044704955.1 Pristiophorus japonicus | reverse complement strand
GAGGGGGCAACTGAGCATGATGCTGAGATGGTCATGGCTGTTGAAGCTTTTGGAAGCGAAGGCTCACCTGTGACAGCCCGTCAGATTAAAGTCTGGACAAATAAAGACTCGCTTCTGTCTTTAGTTAAGAAATGTGTCCTGAATGGGGACTGGGCAGCCACATAGGGGGCATGCCCTGAGGAATTTAAACCATTTCATAGGCGCAAGGATGAACGCTCAATTCAGGCCGATTACCTACTGTGGGGAAACCGAGTAGTCATGCCCCA
Source organism: Pristiophorus japonicus (assembly GCF_044704955.1). NCBI lineage: Eukaryota > Metazoa > Chordata > Chondrichthyes > Pristiophoridae > Pristiophorus > Pristiophorus japonicus. The sequence continues at coordinate 229,662,443 of NC_091977.1, read as the reverse complement.
GAGGGGCAGAGAGGTGTTTATCAGAGAACTTCACAATGAGCACCCGGGCATTGTCATGATGAAGGCAATTGCCAGGTCACACATTTGGTGGCCAGGGATAGATGCAGACCTGGAACTTTGTGTTCGCAGGTACAACACGTGTGCTCAGCTGGGCAACGCACCAAGGGAAGCCCCCCTTAGCCCTTGGTCGTGGCCCGCCAAGCCATGGTCACGCATCCCTGTGGACTACGCAGGTCCTTTCATGGGAAAAATGTTTTTGTTGTAGTAGACGCCTACTCCAAATGGATTGAGTGTGCCATTTTAAATTCAAGCACATCCTCTGCCATGGTAGAAAGTCTACGTGCAATGTTCGCCGCCCATGGTCTACCGGATGACTTGGTCAGCGACAATGGCCCGTGCTTCATAAGCACTGAATTCCAGGACTTCATGGCAGGCAATGGAAACAACCATGTCAGACCGGCACCGTTCAAGCCGGCCACCAACGACCAGGTGGAACGAGCAGTGCAGATAATCAAACAGGGGATGCTCAGAATCCAAGAGAGTTCTCTACAAAGCTGCTTATCACACCTCCTGTTGGCCAATAAATCCTGACCACACTCGCTCACAGGGGTTCCACCCGCAGAGCTGCTAATGAAAAGGATGCTCAAAACCAGGTTATCCCTTATACACCCTACGATGAAAGAAATTGTTGAGAGCAGGCGTCAGTCACAATGTGACTACCATGACAGGAAAGCGAGGGCGCGATGTATTGATGTCAATGACCCTTTTTTGTCCTTAATTACGTTGCAGGGCCCAAATGGCTTGCAGGCACTGTGATTGCCAAAGAGGGGAATAGGGTTTTGGTAGTTAAACTTACCAATAGACAAATCTGCCGCAAACACGTGGATTAAACTAAAAGGAGGTTCAGAAACCCCATAGAAGAAGCAGAGGAAGAACACGACGTAGTGTTTACCCCACCACAGGTGAACGAACACCGGAACCAAGTGGAAGAGAGCCCAGTCACTGTGGGCAGTCCGGACAGGCCTGAGGCACCGCATCAGCAGACACTCAGGCCAGCGTCCAACAACCGGAGCCCCAACTCAGGCGCTCTACAAGGGAGCGTAAACCACCAGAGAGACTTAACCTGTGATCCCAATAAGATATTGGGGGGGGGGGGGGAGGTGATGTCATGTATTCAACTATCATTGTAACCCATGTATAAGCTGACCGAAGTCGTACACCTTGAGAACATTGACCACAAGGGGGTGAACTTGTGGGAGACACTTCTAACCTGGACTTTCAGGTATAAAAGGGGAAGTTCCACCCACCTTCATGACTTGAGGTCTTGGTAATAAAGGTAACTGGTCACAGAGTGACCCTCTCTCAAGTATGGGCCTCGTGTGCATTTATACTGTATAGTAAGGACATATCAACATTGACAGCAAAAGCATAAACTTTTGGACATTGCTTTTAACTTGGCTGTTACTGATGATGGGCAGAAAGCATGACGTGGAACAAGTCCAAACATGTTCCACAGGAATACACATCAGGTGGGCAGGAATGGATCAATGGTTGAAATGGCAGGAAGATGGTTGATGGGGGGCCCTTTGTCATTTAATGGGAACCCATCAGTGAGAGATCAAGAAAGTTGGTCGGTACTCAAGACACAAATGAAGCTTTTCGACCACCCAGACTTGTTGGAGCCTTGTTCCCAATAACAGCTACTTAACAAAGACACCGAAGAGATGTTTTCATTTTGCTCAGCCGGGAAGGACTAACCTTTGGCATGAGAAGCAGCATTTTTGCAGGTATGAGAGAGGCAGTTTTGGCTGTCATCTCTCTCTCTCTCTCTCCTCTTCTACGCTTGTTTGCTTTGTTCAATGCACTCAAAGACCTGGCACTCCGTCTGGGACGGAGCGAAGAAACACCATCTATGAGCGAAGAAAGCTTCGCTACTTCGACTGGGAAGCTGACCTTGAGACTGGACTTGAAGACCACAGATTGGTACAGAACCAGAAGATACACCTCATCGGGAGAAGCAGCGAGTAAGCCAGAGGGGTTACTGGTGAGCATTTATCCCAGCCCACATATCTTTAAGACCACCGCATAGTGTGAAGGGGTGTCATGTGTCCCAACCAAGCCTTAGGGGTTTAGTGGGGAGGTTTTCTGCACGGATCATAGGCGTACGCACATTCTGTTGGACAGATTCGGTGGTGCCCTATCGAACCAAGCAGGGATGTTTTAGTCATGGGTACTTCGCATTAGGGGCCTGTTCAGACGGGCCAGGATTGGGTGTTGTACTGTGTTTGTTTGTTTTACACCACCAGGGTGTGTTTTACTGGGTGCAGGTGTGTGGTTTAATTTGAATAAAAGCATTGTGACGGTTGAGACCGAAAGATCTGGCTATAATTGTGTATTTCTGTTCACTACTATAATTCCGGTGTTTAGAACTGTTGTAAGGGAGGTGATTCGAAACCACCAAGGGCAAAACCACTTACAGTATGAATGCCTGTCTCGATATAGCCAAGGTGGGTAATGGCCTCCTGCCCAGTGCCCTACGGGCACTGATGTTCCTGATGCGATGAAGTCGAATCAATTTCTCCTACGTAGCACCATGATGCAGAAGGCTCGCACAAGGTATGGCATTGTCAGTATTGCCCCCATACTTAAATTTAACTTTTGAAGTTAGCTCAAAACGGCAGGAAAGCAGGCAGCACAGGTGTGCAGTTCTCTCTCTCCAGGTTTGAATGGATGGCCCCCACCTAAAGGTCTTGTGACTTCTCTTCCCTTCCCCCCTCCCTTTACTAATTGGGAGTCCTGTGACCTCTCTCTCTCTCTCTCCCCCTCCCCTCCCCTGGCTCCAAGCCTCCCAAATCGGCACCTCTCTCTCTCTCTCTCCCTCCCCGGGCTCCAAACCTTCCGATCAGCACCTCGCTCTCTCTGCTGCCCCTGCCCCAGCTTGTTTTGTAGCCGAGCCCCGAGCTCCTGTGTCCAGGTGTGGGGCAGATTCTGCCGGCCAAACTTACGACCCTCCAGCCCTGGTTTAAGATGTTTGCTGGCGGGTGAGTGAGTAAAAAAAGAGAGCTTCTGAAATCCAACAAATTTACATTTCTACGTTGACAGGTTTTAAAAAAAGTTGAACTTTATTACTGATTTTGAGTGTGTTCTTGACTCCCTCCAAAATCTTCGATTTAAAAACAATGGCGTCTTTCAGCGCAGATTTATGAATTTGCGCTAGTTTTCTTAACTCCTCAGAAGGTTTTTCAGGAGTGGCCAGATATGCCGACTTAAGAGAAAAAGAATGTTGGCCAAACTGCGAACAAATGAAAAAAACATGACGTAAAAAAAACTGGCCTAGAAAAATTGTAACTAAGTCAGTTATGCTGGCGCAGATCGCAGGGGGAAACTTTGAAAAAAATAAATACGCCCAAAAACATGGCGTAAGTGAACGGGGAAAATTGAGCCTAAAGTATGTGACACATTTATGGTCGAAACAGTGGTGGGAGGAGGGTCACGTTGAGTATAAACACTGGCCCGGACCAGTTGGGTCATTTCTACACTGTACATTCCATGTAATTAGGTAGATTATTCTCTTTAGGGTATAAACATCACATGGGGGGACCATACATCGGAAAATTAGGTCTGGATGAACATGCCTGTAGAGATCACCTGACTTTCTGTTCTGTTATCTTAAACATTCATTCCCTCCACCACCACCACACCGTGGCTGCAGTGTGTACCATCTACAAGATGCACTGTAACAACTTCTTCGACAGCACCTCTCAAACCTGCAATCTCCATCACCTAAAAGTACAAAGGCAGCAGGCACATGGGAATACCACTACCTGAAAGTTCCCCTCCAAGTCAAATACTATGCTGACTTGGAAATATATTGCCGTTCCTTCATCATTGCTGGGTCAAAATCTTAGAACTCCTTACTCAACAGCACTGTGGGAGGGCCTGCACCACATGGACAGCAGCGGTTCAAGGCGGCTTCGAGGCAATTAGGAAAAGGCATTAAATGCTGGCCTTGGCAGCGATGCCCACATCCCGTGAATGAATTAAAAAAAAGAAATTCATGATTCTGTCTGGAAAGAGTCCATGTGAAGCTTTGAGGAAACAGGATGGGGTTCAGATGTGATGACTGCTCGTCAAGGCATATCCACAATGCCCACTTGGACAACTAAGTGGGAAAAGTTAAATCTTGAAAATTACAAATGTAGGACATAGGACCACATGTTCAATTTATTAAAAGACAAATTTAGGACTGCTATCAAGAAATCCTTCACACAGAGGACTGCCAAATAGAGTAGTGGAAGTGAAAACCTTGGGATTGTTTAAAAAAATTGGGATGCTGCAATGTGGGGCGGGGCGGAGGGGGGAAAAGAGACCTTGGGGTAATTCCAGATAAAGGAAGATAGATTGAATGGTGTGCCTCGTGCTAGTTATCTCGCGATAGTGAAATCAAAAAGGTTAAGCGAGTCCCAGATGCTAGGTAGGTGAGGGATTAGGTTCAATGGTTAAATGGCATTTTCCCATGCTCGACTTTTTTGTGGTTCCTACTGAGGAAGCTGGAGAGAGCATTAGTTAGCCGGCTTTCTCTTGGGTTGTGTTATTATATCAGTATCTGTTGGAATCATTTGTATGCATGCATGCATGAAAAATAAAAGCTGTGAAAAGTTTAAGTAAATGTGCATGGTATAAACTGAATGCCGATACTGTCATCTGAAGACTTAAAATAATTAAATTTGATGTTAGTGCACCTGCAGGTTTCTTACTGGCCATAAAAAGTTTGACAATGCCTGATATGATTTAGAGTAAACTGTGGCTCCAGTAATTCCACATATGTTGAACATGTACTGCATTTAATTTTCGTTTGCAAATTTAAAAAGGCACTGATTTATAATTATGTGTAAATTATACACACAATTATAAAGTGTTCTAATGGAATCAAACTTCAAAAACATTGATGATGCCTTGCAGAAGGACCCAAAGAGCAGTGCAAAATCTCTTCAAGGAATATTTCTAAGTCCCACATTAGCCATATTTTCAAGTACTTAAAAAAAAATGTTTTCCTTGCAAAAGCTGGCCTTTCAATCCCAGTGACCAGATTTGTATAATGTCCAAGGTAGACATTTCAGCACACAGCCTCCCAGTACAATCTGGTGCTCCACTGAAAACAACGGCATGTTAGAGCTATTAGTGGAGCAACGGCAGATGTTGGGAAGCACAATGCTGAAATGGCACACACCTGGAAACATGTGAAAATGGTGACTTCAAATTGAGTCAACCATAATGAAGTGAAAGTTTTTAATCTAATTTACTTCAGGTTTTATACAAGTATATGGTCTCACCCCCAAAAACTGAAAGACAAGACCACCCCAAGGAGTATTCTTTTACCAGTGATGCATTACATTTCTAAGTGTAAAGGGAAACTGCAACGGCAGCAGCACAACACGTTCCAACGAAGAATAAATAGACAAACTGCAGGCTGGGGATTACATTAGTATCAGCCGTGTCACAGTCAGTAGCACCTTGCCTCTGTCTGAAGGCTGTGGGTTCAAGTCCCACTCCAGACTTGAGCGCAAAAAGCTAGGCTGACACTCCAGTGCAGTACTGAGGGAGTGCTGCACAGTCAGAGGTGGTGTCTTTCAGATGAGATGTTAAATCGTGGCCCCGTCTGCTCTCTCAGCTTGACGTAAAAGATCACATGGTACTAGTTTGAGGAAGAACAGGGGAGTTATCGGCACAAATAGTTACAAATGGGTATGATCCGATAGCTATTACAGAGACGTGGTTGCAAGGTGATCAAGACTGGGAACTAAACTTTCAGGGGTACATGACAATTCGGAAGGACAGACAGAAAGGAAAAGGAGGTGGGGTAGCTCTGTTGATAAAGGATGGAATCACTGCAATAGTGAGAAAAGATATTGGCTCAAATGATCAGGATGTTGAAACAGTTTGGGTGGAGATAAGGAATAATGGGAAAAAGTCACTGGTGGGTGTAGTCTATAGGCCCACCCTAACAGTAGCAACTCTGTTGGTCGGAATATAAACCAATAGTGGGGACTTGTAAAAAGGGAACAGCAATAATCATGGGTGATTTTAACCTCCATATTGATTGGACAAATCAAATTGGTCAGGGTAGCCTTGAGGGAGAGTTCATAAAGTGCATAAGGGACGGGTTCCTTGAGCAGTATGTAATGGAACAAACCAGGGAGAAGGCTATCTTAGATCTGGTCCTGTGTAATGGGACAGGATTAATAAACAATCTCCAATAAAGGATCCCCTTGGAATGAGTGACCAAAGCATGGTTGAATTTCAAATTCAGATGGAGGGTGAAAAAGTTGGATCTCAAACCTGTGTACTAAGCTTAAATAAAAGAGACTACAAAGGTATGAGGGCAGAGTTGGCTAAAGTAGATTGGGAAAATAGATGATTGATTAACAGTGGCTTACATTTAAGGAGATATTTCATAACTCCACAAAAATATATCCCAGCAAAGAATGACTAAAAAAATAATTAAGAAAGGGAAGATTGACAATGGGCTCAATTTTCCCCAAAGCTTTTTTTTTTGTGTACTTGAAGAGTTGCACTCGATTTTTTGGGGCCCAAGTACGGCAAAAAAAAAATTCTAAGTTTCCCCGTAGGATTTTTTCATTTTGGCCTGACGTAACCCGACCTTTAGTTTTGGGGGTGGAGCCATGATCTGTGCCAAAAAGATCGGGATGCCATGGTAACGAGGGACACAATGCGAACTGAGGCTGCAAAGTGAAGCATACAGCCATCTCCCAACACATTAAAAGAATTGAAAAACATATAGCAGCAACTTACCTCCAACCCTGCCCGGTCCCATTCTCGGTCCCTGGTTTGGTTCTCTCTCTCGTGTGTGTGTGTGTGTGTAAGTGTGTGTGAGAGAGAGAACCAGGGACTGAGAATGGGACCGGACAGCCCCTCTCATGTGTGAGAGAACCGAGTACTGAGAATGGGACCAGACAGCCTCTTTCGTGTGTGTGAGTGAACCGGGGACCGAGAATGGGACCGGACAGCCTTCAGGTGGTGTTGGAAGTTAAGTTGCTGCTATATATGTCAAATTTGCTGTGCTGATTTCCTTAACTCTCTGCAAGTTTTTTTCTGGAGAGACCACATACGCTGGCCTAAGCAGAACTAGAGTAACTCTTAGCTGGCCAAACTTCCCTAAATGGTCAGAATTGGCGTAGGTGGCTGGTTACACCCTCTTTGGCTGAAAAAAAAACTGACCAAAAAAAATTGTAACTAACTGAGTTACGCTGGTGCAAATTGATTGGGGAAACTGTGGTTTTTCAACTTAGACCAAAAAGAGCAGCTTGCTCAAAAAAAATGCGCAAATCACTGGGGAAAATTGAGCCCTATGATAGTAAACTAGAATGAAATATAAAAACAGATAGCAAGAGTTTCTACAGGTATATAAAAAGGAAAAGAATGGCTAAAGTAAATGTTGGTCCCTTAGAGGACGAGACTGAGGAATTAGTGATGGGGAACATGGAGATGGCAGAAACTCTGAACATATATTTTGTATCAGTCTTTATGGTAGAGGACACTAAAAATATCCCAACAGTGGATAGTCTAGGGGCTATAGAGGGGGAGGAACTTAACAGAATCACAATCACTAAGGAGGTGGTACTCAGTAAGATAGTGGGACTAAAGACGGATAAATCCCCTGGACCTGATGGCTTGCATCCTAGGGTCTTGAGAAGTAGCGGCAGGGATAGTCAATGCATTGGTTGTAATTTACCAAAATTCCCTGGATTCTGGGGAGGTCCCAGCAGATTGCAAAACTGGAAATGTAACGCCCCTATTTAAAAAAGGAGGCAGACAAAAAGCAGGAAACTATCGACCAGTTAGTCTAACATCTGTGGTTGGGAAAATGTTGGAGTCCATTAATAAAGAAGCAGTAGCAAGATATCTGGAAAAGTGTAATTCAGTCAGGCAGAGTCAGAATGGATTTATGAAGGGGAAGTCATATTTGATAAATTTGCTGGAATTCTTTGAGGATGTAACGAACAGAGTGGATAAAGTGGACGTGGTGTATTTGGACTTCCAGAAGGCATTTGATAAGGTGCCACATAAAAGGTTACTGCACAAGATAAAAGTTCACGGGGTTGGGGGTAATATATTAGCATGGATAGAGGATTGGCTAACTAACAGAAAACAGAGAGTCGGGATAAATGGTTCATTCTCGGGTTGGCAATCAGTAACGAGTGGGGTACTGCAGGGATCAGTGCTGGAACGCCAACTATTTACAATCTATATTAACGACTTGGATGAAGGGACCGAGTGTAATGTAGCCAAGTTTGCTGACGATACAAAGATGGGAGGAAAAGCAATGTGTGAGGAGGACAAAAAACCTGCAAAAGGACAGAGGCAGGCTAAGTGAGTAGGCAAAAATTTGGCAGATGGAGTATAATGTTGGAAAGTGTGAGGTTATGCACTTTGGCAGAAAAAAAAATCGAAGAGCAAGTTATTATTTAAATGGAGAAAATTTGCAAAGTGCTGCAGTTCAGCGGGGCCTGGGGACCCTGGTACATGAAATACAAAAGGCTAGTATGCAAGTGATCAGAAAGGCCAATGGAATCTTGGCCTTTATTGCAAAGGGGATGGAGTATAAAAGCAGGGAAATCTTGCTAGTTTTGCAGGGTATTGGTGAGGCCACACCTGGAATACTGTGTACAGTTTTGGTTTCCATATTTAAGACTGGATATACTTGCTTTGGAGGCAGTTCAGAGAAGGTTCACTAGGTTGATTCCGGAGATGAGGGCATTGACTTATGAGGAAAGGTTGAGTAGGTTGGGCCTCTATTAATTGGAATTCAGACGAATCAGAGGTGATCTTATCGAAACATATAAGATTATGAGGGGGCTTGACAAGGTGGACGCAGAGAGGATGTTTCCACTGATAGGGGAGACTAGAACTAGGGGCCATAATCTTAGAATAAGGGGCCACCCATTTAAAACTGAGATGAGGAGGAATTTCTTCTCTCAGAGGATTGTAAATCTGTGGCATTCGCTGCCTCAGAGAACTGTGGAAGCTGGGACATTGAATAAATTTAAGACAGAGATAGACAGTTTCTTAATCGATAAGGGAATAGGGGGTTATGGGGAGCAGGAGGGAAATGGACCCGAGTCCATGATCGGATCAGCCATGATCGTATTAAATGGCGGAGCAGGCTCGAGTGGCCGTATGGCCTACTCCTGCTCCCATTTCTGATGTATGTTCTTATATTATCGCTGGTGTCCTGGCCAATATTTATCCCTTACTCAACATCACAAAAAACAGATGATCTGGTCAATGTCACATTGCTGTTTGTGGAAGCTTGCTGTGTGCAAATTGGCTGCTGCGTTACCTACTTTGCAGCAGTGACTACGTTTGAAAAGTACTTCATTAGCTATAAAGTGCTTTGAAATGTCCTGAGGTTGTGAAAGGAGCTATAGAAATGTAATTCTTTCTTTCTTCAACACTATACCGCCATTTAAACAATTCTTAAACTTTGATTGACTAATGGTGCTCAAAACATGCACATAAGAACATAAGAACATACATCACTTGGATCAGTTTTTCATCTATTCATACCTGATGGCAAAAGTCAGACAAGTTCTTGGATAGAATCAGCTACATATCAAGAGTTATTCATGGATACATGCTGACAAACGTGTGTAGTGAAATATCATCACCGATATCACAGCAGAAACAGTGTCACAAGACATCATGATCACTACCTACAGACTTTATCTTTACCACCAACGTGGCAACTTCATTTCAGAAGTGGTTCTAAATCAAAAAATAAGAAACATGTCAACCTATAAAGAAATGGGTTGCTTACGATTTATCAGTTAACCCACCAATGGGATATAAATGATGTCACATGGGTCTTCACAAGGTATCGGCTATGTATTCTGTGTAGGCACTTTGTCCACTTAAACCTTTGCAACCAAAGCAGCGCCGTGCAGATCTGCTACACCGTACAGACATCTACTATATACACAATATGATAGACATGTCCGAATTTATGCTAAATTCTTAAAACACATTATAAATTAAAGCACTCATAAGGTAGTTGCATTTTCCATTAGCGAGCTCTCTTGATCCAGCTTCACACCTCGCAGTGGAAACTGGAAGCTCCATATTATCTGCTTCCATCACGAATATTTTTCCCATTCAAGTCAGTATCTAATGCTGACACACTACGCTGTACTGTGGGTGACTATCTTCTGTTACTGCTGCCCTTTTGAATGTGCATCTCTTGGGAGCTGCTGATTCACGAATAATTTTCAGCACTCAAGCTTAGCTTTGCATTCAAAAATCATAACACTGTACTGTGACAGAAGTATTTGTAAAACAGAATCATGTGAAAACAAGGGCATTTTTCCAAGGAAGTAACTGATACTTAATAATCAAGATTTTCAACAGGTTCTTTATATTACAGTTAAATTGGTCAAATCATTTTGCACTTGTTTCATTTTGTAACAAAACTATAGCAGACCAACAGGAGCACCTCCTGGCTTCTGGTTACAAAGTCTGTCAGTCATGATTGTCGAAATGACGCCGTCATGTGATAAGTCATATTCTGCAGCTGGGGGAGGGGGGCTAAACCACATTCCCTGATGTGCATCCACCAATGACTATCCATTTCCACGAACTTGCCGTGTCTCTGGATTGCTGCTCTACATTGACAGTGCAGTAATAGACAACCCAGGGATGGCAATGCTGCTCACTGGAGTTGCTTCACAGAATATTTAGCTTCCACTTCACATTCTTATTGAGTTTAGGAGGGACAAAAATGTCTTCATCTGAAAAGAGAAATAAAAGAAATCAGACATTACTAATTGATCTGTATAATGAAGTGTGATAAATGTGTCACTATTATTCCAGGTAAAAAGCCTCCTAACTTGATATTTAGACTTTTTAAATATATTTCAGCCAACTGTAGTAAGCGAGTGCGACTCTACATTTATTTGATTTCCATCGCTTTTTTTTGATGAACAATGAATGTCGACACCTCAGAGAAACTGGTCAGAGCTGCTGTACTGCATTGGTGTGATGGAGCTACATTAACAGCAATCCGTAGGAATTTCAGTGATTATATTATTTCAACACCGCGCATTAATTTAATCCCCTTACGTGGTCAGGTTCACTAGTTCCTCCAGCCAGCTCCTTCACTGTCAGCACTCACTACTTAACCCCGCCCCCCCCCCCCCATTCTCTTGCAAGAAACACAGAATAATATGGATGTCGAAATAAAACCACAAAGCTTCCTAAATGCTCTGATGTTTAGATCGATACTTACAGAAAATCACTCTCTTTATTAACTTCTAGTTGTGATGTTGTATATAGGTAACTGCATCTTTTGCATTCCAAATGTAAACTGAGTTTTCGACTTCAGCACAAAATCCAGACTGACACTTTAATGAAGTACTGAGTGAGTGCTGCACTATTGGATGAGATGTTAAACCGAGGACCCTGTCTGCTCTCTCAGGGGGATGTTAAAGGTCCGACAGTCACTATTCAAAGAAGAGCAGGGGAGTTCTCCCCAGTGTCCTGGCCAATATTTATCCCTCAATCAACATCACAAACAAATTATCTGCTCATTATCACATTGCTGTTTGTGGGACATTGCTGTGCGCAGATTTGGCTGCTGCCTTTTCAACATTCTGACTGTGACGACATTTCAAAAGTACTTCATTGACTGTAAAGCGCTTTGGGATATCTTCAGATTGTGAAAGATGCTGTATACATGCAAGTTTTTTTTTCTTTTTAATTGCTCTTCAGAGCAAAGTGAAGGGCTGGTTTTAAATAAAAAGTCACCGCCTCTTTAGAGAGGTTACAGTACTTTTATCTGAATAGTTGGATATGGAGCTTTAATCCAAGGCTTCAGTATAAACACCACTGGATGGTATACCTCACACTGACCTTGCTGAGTTGTTATTCCATTCCTTGGTTGTTGCAAGGAAGCGGTAATGCTATTCACAGTAGAATCCGGACCAAGAACCTACAACAAAGGGAGAAAAAAAATAATCATATTTTGATAAAGGTATGGCAATCCTTAATTTTGTTCCAACTTAAGTCGGCCTTTAGATATACTGAATACACAAAACAGTACACCCAATCCAATAAAAGAAAAAAAGTTACTTGTAGACATTATTTCTTCTTCTCCCTTCATTTTAGACAAGAGTTTTCCCCTTTTATAAGAACAGGAGTAGGCCAATCAGCCCCTCGAGCCTGTTCCACCTTTCAATTAGCTCATGGCTGCTCTGCATCCTGGTCTCTTGGACCAGCCTGCGGTATTTGTGCAAGACTGGCTCAGGGTGACTCACTGAATCTTTCTTTCCTTTTCCTCCCTGTGGGAAGACTTCTCCAGCATCAACTCACACCATTCCCTCACCTGCACTATCAAGATTGAAAGTTCAATATACTGAGGATTTTAGTCTTCGGCACATTATTAATATCTGCGCTTAATTTCTCCTCCTCTACACATGAAAAAAAATCACTCCCTTACAAAAAAAATGTTCAGTTTTGACAAGTCTGGTGCAATCAGGTTTTACATTTTAGTAAGGTTTATTGTTTACCTACAATTAACAAAATGTAAGAAAAAAGGATCAGGACCTTAATGTTTGCAAATGATTTAGATGAGGGGATTAAATGTAGTATCTCCAAATTTGCGGATGACACTAAGTTGGGTGGCAGTGTGAGCTGCGAGGAGGATGCTGTGAGGCTGCAGAGCGACTTGGATAGGTTAGGTGAGTGGGCAAATGCATGGCAGATGAAGTATAATGTGGATAAATGTGAGGTTATCCACTTTGGTGGTAAAAACAGAGAGACAGACTATTATCTGAATGGTGACAGATTAGGAAAAGGGGAGGTGCAAAGAGACCTGGGTGTCATGGTACATCAGTCATTGAAGGTTGGCATGCAGGTGCAGCAGGCGGTTAAGAAAGCAAATGGCATGTTGGCCTTCATATCAAGGGGATTTGAGTACAGGGGCAGGGAGGTGTTGCTACAGTTGTACAGGGCATTGGTGAGGCCACACCTGGAATATTGTGTACAGTTTTGGTCTCCTAACCTGAGGAAGGACATTCTTGCTATTGAGGGAGTGCAGCGAAGGTTCACCAGACTGATTCCCGGGATGGCGGGACTGACATATCAAGAAAGACTGGATCAACTGGGCTTGTATTCACTGGAGTTCAGAAGAATGAGAGGGGACCTCATAGAAACATTTAAAATTCTGACGGGGTTAGACAGGTTAGATGCAGGAAGAATGTTCCCAATGTTGGGGAAGTCCAGAACTAGAGGTCACAGTCTAAGGATAAGGGGTAAGCCATTTAGGACCGAGATGCGGAGGAACTTCTTCACCCAGAGAGTGGTGAACCTGTGGAATTCTCTACCACAGAAAGTTGTTGAGGCCAATTCACTAAATATATTCAAAAAGGAGTTAGATGAGGTCCTTACTACTAGGGGGATCAAGGGGTATGGCGAGAAAGCAGGAATGGGGTACTGAAGTTGAATGTTCAGCCATGAACTCATTGAATGGCGGTGCAGGCTAGAAGGGCCGAATGGCCTACTCCTGCACCTATTTTCTATGTTTCTATGTTTCTATAAGGGGTCAAAGTCACAAACTGCAACTTGTTTTACTATCTTCCCTTGAATTAAAAGATTAAGGGATGATCTAATTCAATTGGGAATGAGGTTGGTTAAATGGAGCAAGTGTCAGTAGGGGAATATTTAGGATACAGTGATCATCGTATCAGAAGGTTTAGATTAACGATGGAAAAGGACACGGAGCAACCTAGAGCAAAAATATTTAATTGGAGGAAGACCAATTTCAGTGGGTTGAGAATGGATCTGACCCGGGTCAATTGGAATCAAAGATTGGCAGGCAAAAGTGTAATCGAACAATAGACTGCCTTTAAAGAGATGGTTTGGGTACAGTCAAGGTACATTCCCACGAGGGGGAAGATAGGGCAACCAAAGTCAGAGCTCCCCGGATGACGAAAGAGATAGAGAGTAAGATGAAGTAGCAAAAGGGGGAGGTGACAAATGTCGGTTTGAACATACAAGTGAAAACCAAGCTGAATATAGAGGGGAAGTGAAAAAGGAAATAAGAGGGGCAAAGAGAGAGGATGAGAATAGATTGTCAGCTAACATTAAAGGGAATCCAAGTCTTCTTTAGGCATATAAATAGTAAATGGGCAGTAAGAGGGGGGGTGGGGTCGATTCGGGACTAAAATGGAGACGTTTGCATGGAGGCAGAGGGCATGGCTGAGTTACTAAATGAGTACTTTGCATTTGTCTTTACCAAGGAAGATGCTGCTGCGAAAGTCATAGTGAAAGAGGAGGTGGTTGAGATACTGCATCGGATAAAAATTGATAAAGAGGAGGTACTAGAAAGGCTCGCTGTAATTAAAGTAGATAAGTCACCAGGACAGGATGGAATGCAGCAAAATGTGGAAATTGCAGAGGTACTGACCATGATCTTCCAATCCTCCTTAGATACGGAGGTGGTACCAGTCAACTGGAGAATTGCAAATGTTAAACCCTTGTTCAGAAAAAGGTGCAAGGATAAACTCAGGAACTCCAGGCGAGTTAGTTTTACCTCGGTAGTGGGGAAGCTTTTAGAAACGATAATCCGGGGCAAAATTAACAGTCACTTGGACAAGTGTCGATTAATTAAGGAAAGCTAGCACGAATTTGTTAAAAGGCAAATTGTGTTTAACTAACTTGAGTAAGTTCTTTGAAGAGGTAACAGAGAGGGTTGATGAGGGCAATGTGGTTGATGTGGAGTAAATGGACTACCAAAAGGTGTTTGATAAAGTGCCATATAATAGGCTTGCCAGCAAAATTGAAATCCATGGAATAAAAGGGAAAGTAGCAGCACGGATACAAAATTGGATAAATGACAGGAAACAGAGAATAGTGATGAACTATTGTTTTTCAGACCAGAGGAAGGTACACAGTGGTGTTCCCCAGGGTTCGCTATTAGGACCACTGCTTTTCTTGATGTATATGAATGTTTTGGACTTGTGTGTATAGGGAATAATTTCAAAATTTGCAGATGACACAAAACTTGGAAGTATATTGAACAGTGAGGAGGATAGTAATAGACTTGAAGAGGACATAGACAGGCTGGTGGAATGGACAGACAAGTGGCAGATGAAATTTAACGCAGAAAAGTGTGAAGGGATACATTTTAGTAGAAAGAATGAGGAGAGGCAATATAAACTGAAGGATACAATTCTAAAAGGGTGCATGAACAGAGAGACCTGGGGGTATATGTGCACAAATCATTGAAGGTAGCAGGGCAAGTTAAGGGCTAGAACTTCCCCAAAGCTCACCAGTGCCCGATTGCTGCTCAAAAAAATGCTAAGGCTGGGAAGATTATCGCCGGCGAAAACTTCCCAGGAAAAAAACCCACCCAGCAAAAAATATGGGCCTTGCTTGCACCCTCAATCTGGGCGAACAAATGCAATTTTGGCTAGATTGGGCAGTGCCGAAAGAAAATGGGCGATAAATTTAAAAATCTATAAAAATTTACCCCGAGGCTGCGGGTTGGGCCTAACACAACAAAGAATAAAAATAATTTTTCAAAAAACCTAACTAAAAAATTCAAATAAACATTCCCAACACACTTTTAAATTAAATCACCCCAGCAGATTTTGAAAATAAATAGTAAAAAAAAAAATCACGTAACTTTTTCTTGCAGACCTACTTACCTACCGCCCAGCTCTGCTGATCCTCATGGGCATTTACATTTTTTTTATACTTACCTACGGGTCCCCGCTCAGCCAAAGATCGTGCCAGGGCGATCTGTGGATGTTGCTCGCCAGCGGTCTGCTCCCCAGCAGTATTTCGAAACCGCCGCCGTGCCTCAGCTGAGGAATTTTTCACCGACCCAGTTCTTGCCCAAAATGGTCAATACCGCTAAGAAACCGGGCGGTGAAACAGTGCAAATTCTAGCCCTAAGAAAGTGGTTAAAAAAGCATATGCTTCATAAATAGAGGCATAGAGTTTAAAAGCAAGGAAATTATGAACCACCTTTATAAAACACTGGTCTGACCGTAACTGGAGTACTGTGGCCAATTCTGGGCACCACACTTTAGGGTGCAAAAAAGATTTACAAGAATGGTTAAGTGGATAGACTTGAGAAGCTGGGGTGTTCTCCTTAGAGCAGAGAAGATTGAGAGGAGATTTGATAGAGGTGTTCAAAATCATGAGGGGTCTGGACAGAGTAGATAAAGAAAAACTGTTCTCATTGGCAGAAGGATTGAGAACCAGAGGACACAGATTTAAGGTAATTGGCAGAAGAACCAAAGGCGACATAGAAAAACTTTTTAAGCAACGAGTGGTTAGGATCTGGAATTCACTGCCTAAGAAGGTGGTGGAGGCAGATTCAATCATGGCTTTCAAAAGAGGATTGAATAAGTACCTGCAGGAAACAAATTTGCAGGGCTACTAGGAAAGGGCAGGGGACTAGCATGGGTTTGACAGGCCAAATGGCCTCCTTCTGTGCTGTAACCATTCTATGATTCTAAGTGTTTAAGATGATTAAAGGATTTGATACGGTTGATGGAGAGAAACTATGTCCTCTGGTGGTCGAGTCCAGAACAAGATATTTTACTCTATTTTAAGTAGAATGGTAAATAGCAGAGGGCATTTCAGGTCAAGACAAGATCAAACAAATGGAAGAAAATAAATCAGCTTGTATTATTTATTAATAGCATTATTGCATCACTTACTGGACAGACAGCTGCCTTCTTAAGATCAGCCTGCCAGATATCAGGGATTGATTTCTCCACGAGCTGTAGGGCGCCCTCCAGAACTTGTTGCAGCTCCGAAGCCAGGATGTCAAATCCAAAAAGGACCAAAACTTTCAACAATCTGTGCACTTCACCTGGAGATGGAGGACCATACACAGTGACTTCAAAAAATAGGTCCACAGATGTAACATTCTTGAAAATACATTAATCATACTAAAAAAATAGAAGCATGAAAATGGGGAACATAGGAGAATATGAGCTTTGCATCAAAAATGTTAGCATTACTAAAACTAGTACTAAATACAAATATATGTTTAAAATAGGTACAGAACAAAACTCCAGGAGAACCATAGATAACGAATAGCAGGTATCAGCTGTAGCTCAATGGGTATGACTCTCGGCTCGAAGTCAGACGATTGTGGCTTCAAGCCCCACTGCAGAGACTTGAGCACAAAATCCAGGCTGACAATCCCAGTGCAGTACGGAGGAAGCGCTGCACTGTCGGAGGAGCCGTCTGTCAGATGAGATGTTAAATTGAGGCCCCGCCTGCTTTCAGGTGGACATAAAAGATCCCATGGCACCATTTGAAGAAGAGCAGGGGAGTTCTCCCCAACGTCCTGACCAATATTTATCTCAACTAACATCACTAAATATCTGGTCAATTATTACATTGCTGTTTGTGGGATCTTTCGGTGTACAAATTGGTGACTGGGTTCCCTACATTACATCAGTGACAACACTTCAAAAGTGTAAATTGCTTTGGGACGTCCCGAGGTTGTGAAAGGCGTGAAAAAACATTGCTTTCCTCCTTTGTAAGTACCCACTAAACAAGGGAAAATTGGACAATAGCATAATTAAAATCCAGCAACAGAAGAGGCAAGGAGCAAATTTTATCCTTTTAAAGAAAAAAAGGGGCCATTAAAAGCAATGCTAATAACCAAAGCTACACATCTGCACCCATCCCTTTAAAAGGATTCTGAACAACACATTCCAAATGTCTTTCAAATTTCCATCTTGATCAAAGGCAAGAGAACGTGCTACCCAGAGTGATTCATTCGAACACTTCACTGTCAATCTCTAATTAAGAACATCGTTCCATGGAAAAACAAGTTCAATCTTTTATCAGGAGTGGTCTTCAATATACAAATATAATGCATCACTGCTGACTGGACTTTTTCCTCAGAATCAGCATGCGAGCTGCATTCTATGGAAATTGAACATATAGCTACTGATGACCGTGAATTCCTGCAGTTCTTATGTATTGTGATCATCTCACAAATCAGAAGTGCTTCAAGCTCACAGATTACTGGCCCTCAATTTTCTGGAGTGTAAACTGTTGCTTTTTTCACCATTTATTGTTTTGACAACAAGGATCAGTCTTAAAGCATTGAAGAGCAGGGAGATAAAATTTCATGCCAGCACACCTTGTCTCTAAGAGAAATCTACAGTCTTATTTTTAGATGGAAAAAAATGATCAAAGTGGGAATAGTGGGTCTTAAAAGAAGTAGCTGCAGAGATAGTGGATGCATTGGTTGTAATCTACCAAAATTCCCTGGATTCTGGAGAGGTCCCAGAGGACTGAAAAACCGCAAATGTAATATCCCTATTTAAAAAAGGAGAGACAGAAAGCAGGAAACTGTAGACCAGTTAGCCTAACATCGGTCGTTGGGAAAATGCTGGAGTCCATTATTAAAGAAACAGTAGCAGGACATTTGGAAAAGCATAATGTCGTCAAGCAGAGTCAGCATGGTTTTATGAAAGGGAAATCATGTTTGACAAATTTGGTGGAGTTCTTAAAGGATGTAATGAGCAGAGTGGATAAGGCGGAGCCAGTGGATGTGGTGTGTTTGGATTTCCAGAAGGCATTCGATAAGGTGCCACATAAAAGGTTACTGCACAAGATAAGAGCTCACAGGGTTATGGGTAATATATTTGTGTGGATAGCGGATTGGCTAACTAACAGAAAACAGAGAGTTGGGATAAATGGTTCATTTTCCAGTTGGCAAATGATAATGAGTGGGGTGTCACAGGGATCGGTGCTGGGGCCTCAACTATTTACAATCTATATTAATGACTTGGATGAAGGGACTGAATATAATGTAACCAAGTTTGCTGATGATACAAAGATGGGTGGAAAAGCAAGTTGTGAGGAGGACACAACAAATCTGCAAAGAGTTTTAGACAGGCTAAGTGAGTGGGTAAACATTTGGCAGATGGGAGTAAAATGTGGGAAATGTGGAAAGTATTTTTATCTAAGCTGATACCATACGGTATTTGTGTGCCTTTTGATTAAAATGGAGTCCTGGCCCTTCCAGAACTTTCTGCATTTTAGCAGTCAGCTTGCATAAACAGCTAAACCTGCTGTTAGATGGCTGATGGCCATCAGACAGCTAGGAGACAAGTCATGCTAAGACAAGTAACCCCCCATGGTGCTCTCCTATTGTCTACACTACAGGAGTTCCATGTCACCCCACCCTTATCTTCTAGCCATTATCTCTTTCCGAGACCTCATCCATTTGATGCAAACAGATAAACTGACCAGGAAATTGAAACAATCCTGACACAATACAAGACAGGTGATAGCCCATTACCTATGACTCATGGAGTAATGGCCGTTTGGCTTCCTGATTACCCTGACAAAAGGAAATATCTGTAAACCATGTCAGGACCAGGATATAGTAATTAACTCTTTATCTGTATTCACTGACTGTGAGACAGAGCAGTACACAGGGAGAGGCCAGAACTTTGGTTTTACTGTATAAATATCTTGTTAAACTAACCATTTCGGAGGTGTTCACTTAGCCCTTGACTGAGTGTGACCTACCCCTTGCGAGCAAGTAAATTAAAAAGGAAACTTCTACCGGAGCTGTAAGTGTCGGAGTCATTCTTTTCGGAGGTCGAGATTTCGACACTTATTGGAGGTTCCACCGAGATGCATACTCTCTGTCCTGTGAGTAAAACGGATACGGGCATAGTGCCTCTCCAGTGAAAGGCTTCAGTGGCCAAACAAGGTGAGCCTTTTGCTCACAAGAGGTTTCTTCACTGTTGAATCGCAGATGTAATCTGTTGTCCACAGCGGAGGTACTGCATCTACAAGACTCGGCATTTAAAAGTTAAAGGTATTTTTTTTATAACCATTTCTTTCTCAGCTCGCCAGCAGAAGAGAACAGGTTCTGGAAAAAATCTCAAGACAGCCCGGGGAAGGTTTCAGTAGGTAAGGGAGCGCTAGTCGATCGAAAAGGGTTCCAGGTTCTTATGTGATAAGATTTTTATTGTTTTTAATTCGGAAGGGGTTCTTATGTGATAAGACTATTTAAAAAAAAAGAAAAAAGCGCTAATCGTCGAAGGTTCTTATGTGATAAGATTTTTATTGTTTTTAATTCGGAAGGGGTTCTTATGTGATAAGACTATATAAAAAAAAAAGAAAGCGCAATCGATCAAAGAGTTTGGGTACGGAACCTTAAGTTTTATCAGTTTTTTATTAGGATAAGTTAAGGACTCGGTCTGTAGTGGCGTACAACGCAGACTGAGAATTTGTTTAGAGGTTATGATTTGTGTACTCACGGGAATATTGTTTGTTGTCCTTGTATTACTGTTGTGTGCAATACCTTTGTGAGTCATTGCCATTAGAGAAACGGGAAGAGTCACTCGGGAAAGTTGTGATTCGAAAAAAAAACACAAGGATTGATTAAGAAAAGAAACAGTAACTGATTGATCAACTACGGTTGGTTCGTGCCAACATATCTCACACACCCAGACTGAGCCCGAATTAAGAGCCTTTTCAGGCCACGTAACGGCCAGGAGAAGTGGGCGTAGAGAACTCAGTTGGCCGAAAGGATTGTGAGATCAGAAACTGTGGAAAATCTTAATCATCCAGAATAGGTGCTGGAGCAAGTAAACCACCACCAAAAGGCACACCAGCCTATGTCATGTTCCAGAATTGTGGTCAGTCTTCAATTGACCAAAGAAACAAAAACGGTAAAGTGGACTAAGGGTGAAAACAGGCCATTTCCACCCGATGGTTCATTTAATTTAGAGAGAACAACATGTCTAGAGGAGTGTCTTATAAACAGAGATCCAGGTAAAAAAAAAAAGGAAAGTAATAGAAAAGGCCTGGGTTCCGATTCTTCAAGCCCATGTAAAATTAACAGAGGAAGTAAATCAAATGTAAAAAAAAAAGAGAACCTGATAGTGACTTATGGATTAAAAAAAAATGAAGCTAGCAAAAGAAAAAGCTTTATTGAATGGAGAGAGACTTGTGAATGTCTTGTCTTTGAATGAGAGTGCGTGAATGTCTTGTCTTTGAATGAGAGTGCTTCTGTCTTTTTTTCCTTGTGTCTGGAAACCTGTTTGGAAAGGTTGTGGAGCTGCCTGTTTGTTTTAGCTCCACCCACTTTTTCAAACAAAGTGAAGTTTTTTAACCCTTCATAGTGTTGTCCTGTATGTGGGAAGTTTAAGACATTTTAAGTTAGAAGCGCAGGTGTGGATTTATTCGGATGAGAAGTTACGGAGCTAGGAAATGCACAAAGGATAGGTTTGTTGAGACATGGTCCCGGTGGTTAAAAGTTGTAATGACTTTTTTTTTAAAGCCTTTGTGGGTCTCTCGAGGTGCAGGCTGGGGGAGTACACTTTCATTGTCCTTGGTGGAAAAATTCTTGGTACAAAAGCTTCTAGCTCAGTAAGAGGATTTTTTTTGATAAAGAGTGACAGTATTGGGATTTTGAGATATTTCAGGTGATCTCTTGATCAACATTTTGGGTGTATTGGAAAAATCTTGGGTTTGGAAGCCTTTTAATAAAATTAGAAAACAAGTACTTTACATTCTGTGATCTGGGAATCACTATAAGCATAAATGAGAAGTCCGTGTAACACACAGATTCGTCCAGTTCAGAAGCCCACACAAATGGAGGTGTGTCCAAGACCTATGAGCTGTGAATGAATCTACTATATTCTCACAATGCTTAAAGGATGTGGAATGAAGTATCCCGGAATGCTTTCCAGAGTCTTAAGCAGTCCCTCACTTCAGCACCAGCCTTGGGATTACCAGATTACACTAAGCTATTCAACTTATTTGTGCATCACAAGTCGGGTTTTGCACAATCTGTTTTGACTCAGTTACATGGGGACAGGCAGCGACCGGTAGCATATTTCAGTACCCAACTAGACCCAGTAACACGCGGACTACCAGGATGTCTTCCTTCGTTGGCAGCAGCTTATTATGCTATGCAACAGGCTCAGACAATAACTCTAAATCATCAGACCATTTTGTATATCCCACACTCTGTCGAGATTTTACTTACTAAATGTGCTACCCAACACCTAACCTCCGCAAGAACCACTAAATACGAGGTCGAACTGTTATCAAATCCGAACCTTATCAAAAGATGTACTACCTTAAATCCAGCCACTCTACTCCCCACGGAAGACGACGGCGAACTCCATTCATGTGAAATGGTAACCGAATTAGTGACTAAACCACGTATCAATTTAACAGATGTACCAATGTGTAACCCTGATCTAATGTATTATGTTGACGGATCAGCCTTACGAAATGATAGGGGCCAACCTAGAGCGGCTTATGCAATTGTAACTCAGTTTAATGTTGTCGAAACAGCCTCTCTTCCAGACTCCTTTTCAGCCCAACAAGCCGAATTGTTTGCGTTAACTCGAGCCTGTATTCTGGCTGAAGGACACACAGTTAATATCTACACTGACTCCAGGTATGCTTTTGGGGTATCACATGACTATGGACAAATTTGGAAGATTCGCGGGTACCTAACTTCTTCAGGAACCCCTATCAAAAATGCAGAACAAGTGGAAAATCTCCTGCGAGCCATTCAATGCCCCTTAAAACTTGCCATTATCAAATGCCAAGCACATACAGGCCAGTCGAATGAGGTGGCACTTGGGAATGCCAGAGCTGATAATGCAGCTAAGTCAGCAGCTCTGTCGAAAGGGGGGATGCAGGTGTCATTGTTCCCACTAAGGAAAAATAATTGCTCAGACCCGCCACCCACTATTAATGACGTGCTGGCCTTTCAGACACAGGCCAGTACGGAGGAGATGGTGACCTGGACGAAGGATCAATGTTATAAAAATCCAGAAGGAATATGGGTTCACCATGACGGCCGCGTGGTGGCCCCTAGATCCTTACTTCCATGGATTGCCCGATGTGTTCATACATTCACACATGCAGGCAAAGGGGGACTGGCAGATTATATTTTGGCAACTTGGTATGCACCAGGTATTTCGGCAATTGCAAAACAAATCTGTGAAAATTGTGTTACCTGTCAGACAATGAATCCGGGTAAGACGGAAAAAGTAGAATCTGCCTCCCACCCAAATCCAGTCGGGCCTTTTGTACATTTACAAATGGATTTTATTGAATTACCTATGTGTATGGGATTCAAGTATGTATTAGTTATTGTAGATGTGTTCTCTAGATGGATTGAAGCCTTTCCATGTAAAAAGGCCGATGCCACCACTGTTGTTAAATGTTTGTTAAAATAAATCGTACCGCGCTTCGGAATCCCTGTTAAGCTTTCTAGTGATAACGGGTCACATTTCATGGGAACTGTTATAAGAGAAATGTATAAAGCTTTACAGATTAATCAACGTTTTCATTGCAGTTATCATCCACAATCAGCTGGACTTGTTGAAAGATATAATGGAATGCTTAAAAATAAGCTGGCAAAACTATGCAATGACACTGGACTGAAATGGACAGAACTGCTGCCCTTAGCTTTGATGGTAATGCGATCTGCAACCAACAGAACAACAGGCCTGTCACCGCATGAGATAGTTATGGGACATCCCCAACGACTACCTTTTACAGCACCATTTACTGCAAAACAAATGGACATCCACAAAATGGAGGGAAATATGTTGAATTATTGTATTGTACTAACCAAATGTATTTCCAGCTTTCATTCACAGGTAAAGGAAGCCCAAGTCAAGCCAGCGGAAGGGAAGTGTCATAACCTGGAGCCAGGGGAATTCGTTTACATCAGGATTTTTAAAAGAAAAAGCAGTCTACAGCCAAGATTCGAAGGACCATACCAGGTCTTGCTGGCGACCAATACTGCAATCAAGGTAAAGGAAAGACCAACATGGATCCACGCATCCCATTGCAAACGGGCACCCGACCAGGAGGAAGGGACGAAGGAATCAGAGGAACAGAAAAGGGAAGACTGAATAAGGAACTGTATGGACTATGGGGACTGATGGTGCTGGGCTTGACAAGGTTTTACTTCACATTATTGATTACACCAGGGGTACAGACCCGCCACCGAAGGGAATTGCACGTAAACGTATTTATGGCACTGAGTCATAGGTATGCTCAAGAAAGAAACTTGTCGAGTTGTTGGATATGTTCCCATGTACCTGTCCACTCCAGGGAGGGTATTCCCCTGAGATCTGTCCCCTTTAACGAATCAGAAATGGTGGTAGAATGGTTGACAGTGCAAAACAGGACAAAACTAACTAAGGGGCCAGAAATGAAGGAGCAAACAGAATGGAGGTCGGCAGGGTATAAACTTACAGCCTTCCAGGGATGGTACCAGCCCAATTATGATAATAACCATCAGCCTCCTTTCCTAAGCATTACTCCCAGAATAAGAAATCCTGAAGGTATAATATGCCTAGTGAGTAATGAAACGAAAGGACCAGAAATGGGACGCAGCAAGTGTTCCCAAATGACTAAATGGCAAGCCACAACTAATCCCACTGAGAGAAAGATAGCAACCGTTGGCTGGACAACGGTCCATAACAAAGCCCCGGGTGAAGGGTGGGAAGGTGAGACCACTCGAGTAGGGATAGACTAAAGGACCAGGAGCTGACGCCCTATAATTGCACCTACTTTATTTGTGGCCATAAAGCCTACCCATGGTTACCAGCCAACTGGACAGGGTCCTGTTACTTAGGATATGTGGTACCCCTTATCAGTTCAGTAAGGACTCTAAGGGAGGCCTATGGAAGCCACAGATTTAAACGGGATTTGACGTGGCTAAACGGAATATTCAAGGTAATGGTGCCACCCTATGGAATAGCATCGACCGAATGGCAGTTACGGGAACTGGCTAACTTAGTAGAATCAGTAGCCAACGCAACTTCCAAAGCCTTTGAAGGGATAAATGACGAAATGGTAGCTATTCGAACAGTGGCTCTCCAAAATCGTATGGCCTTAGATTATCTCCTAGCCAAGGAGGGAGGAACATGCGCATTAATAGGTGAAGAATGCTGTACGTATATCCCAGATAAATCAGAAGATATCGGCAGTCTAGCTGAAAACATCGGGATGGTTGTGAGCCCTGGGGAAATCTGTGGTACAGGGTTTGATCATATTCCTGCTGATAGTCTTCGCCCTGTATCTATTATTTGTCATCGTTAAGTGTTGCTGTGCCAGGGTGGGAGAAACTATGTTACCTACCGAGACCACGGCTAGAGTTATGGTAGCAACAACTGCTGAAGGCTCTTGTGTGGAAATGGAAATGGAGAGACTGTACAAGATCAGAATGGATTGAGTTGTCCTTGTGAAGGACAAAATGGGGGAATGTGGAAAGTATTTTTATCTAAGCTGATACCATACGGTATTTGTGTGCCTTTTGATTAAAATGGAGTCCTGGCCCTTCCAGAACTTTCTGCATTTTAGCAGTCAGCTTGCATAAACAGCTAAACCTGCTGTTAGATGGCTGATGGCCATCAGACAGCTAGGAGACAAGTCATGCTGAGACAAGTAACCCCCCATGGTGCTCTCCTATTGTCTACACTACAGGAGTTCCATGTCACCCCACTCTTTCCGAGACCTCATCCATTTGATGCAAACAGATAAACTGACCAGGAAATTGAAACAATCCTGACACAATACAAGACAGGTGATAGCCCATTACCTATGACTCATGGAGTAATGGCCGTTTGGCTTCCTGATTACCCTGACAAAAGGAAATATCTGTAAACCATGTCAGGACCAGGATATAGTAATTAACTCTTTATCTGTATTCACTGACTGTGAGACAGAGCAGTACACAGGGAGAGGCCAGAACTTTGGTTTTACTGTATAAATATCTTGTTAAACTGAACCATTTCGGAGGTGTTCACTTAGCCCTTGACTGAGTGTGACCTACCCCTTGCGAGCAAGTAAATTAAAAAGGAAACTTCTACCGGAGCTGTAAGTGTCGGAGTCATTCTTTTCGGAGGTCGAGATTTCGACAGAAAGGAGGTTATCCACTTTGGCAGGAAATAAAAAAGCAAATTATTATTTAAATGGAGAGGCCACAGCTGGAGTACTGCGTGCAGTTCTGGTCATGCATTACAGGAGGGTCGTGATTGCACTAGAGAGGGTAGAGAGGAGATTTACGAGGAGTGGAGAATCTTAGCTATGAGGACAGATTGGATAGGCTGGATTTGTTTTCGTGGAACAGGAGGCTGAGGGGTCACCTCATTGAGGTGTATAAAATGATGAGGGGCCGAGATATAGTGGATTGAAAGGGGTCAACAACCAGGGGACAAAATTTTGAAGTAATTGGTAGAAGGTTTAGAGGGGATTTGAGGGGAAATTTCTTCGCACAGAGGGTTATGGGGGTCTGGAACACACTACCCAAAAGGGTGGTGGAAGCAGAAACCCTCACCACATTTAAAAAGTACTTGGATGTGCACTTGAAGTGCTGTAACCTGCAGGGTTGCGGACCTAGAGCTGGAAAGTAGCTAGATAGCCTCTTGTTGGCCGACACGGACATGATGGGCCGAAATGGTCTTCTTCCATGCTGTAAACTTCCATGATTCTATGAAAATGCTGCAGTACAGAGGGACCTGGGCGTCTTTGTGCATGAAACACAAAAAGTTAGTATGCAGGTACAGCAAGTAATCAGGAAGGCAAATGGAATGTTGGCCTTTATTGCAAGGGGATGGAATATAAAAGCACGGAAGTCCTGCTGCAACTGTACAGGGTATTGGTGAGGGCACACTTAGAGTAGTGCGTACAGTTTTGGTCTCCTTATTTAAACTTGCATTGGAGGCAGTTCAGAGAAGGTTCACTAGGTTGATTCCTAAGATGAAAGAGTTGACTTATGAAGAAAGGTTGAGCAGGTTGGGCCTATACTCATTGGAGTTTATAAGAATGAGGGGTGATCTTATTGAAACATAAGATAGTGAGGGGGCTCGACAGGATAGATGCAGAGGGGATATTTCCACTCGTGGGGGAATCTAGAACAAGGGGGCATAGTTTAAGAATAAGGGGTCGCCCATTTAGAACTGAGATGAGGAGAAATTTCTTCAGAGGGTCGTAAATCTGTGGAATTCTCTGCCCCAGAGAGCTGTGGAGGCTGGGTCATTGAATATATTTAAGGTGGAGATAGACAGATTTTTGAATGATAGGGAGTGAAAGTTTATGGGGAGTGGGCAGGGAAGTGGAGCTGAGCCCAAGATTAGATCAGCTATGATCTTATTAAATGGTGGAGCAGACTCGAGGGTATGAATGGCCTACTCCTGCTCCTATTTCTTATGTTCTTATGAATAGGAATACCGGTCAATTTGTCCACGGTGCATATAATTTCTCCCAATGCTTCCAACAACGCAATGTCTTCCAATGGACTTCCCTCCTTCAAGCTGTGCCTTTTCCGCTCTGCCTTGCGGCGGTTTTTTGAACTGCGCCTGTGAAATTAACATGCACAAATTGGTTGCACGATAGCTCATAGACTCACATTGTTACTGCTGTGTTAATACGGGCTTACAGTCACAAAGAATCAAAGATTAGTACAGCATAGGAAGCCATTCGGCCCACTGAATCTGTGCTGGCTCTTTCGAAATGCAATCAAGTTAGTCCCACTCCCCCATTCTTTCCCCATATCCCTGGAATTTTTTCAAGTCGGGAGCCATGTTCCCTTTAATCTTTGCATCCATGCAACGCTCTAGACCTCCCACGTACCTGGCTCACTGGTTTTCAATACGGCATGCGCGGTATTTTGAATAGGCCGTGAAGCCCCTTAAAAGGGGCCGCGCACCCAAAAGAAATTAATGGGAGCATTGGTCGGGAATATTAATTTCAAACTTACGCCGAGACCCTGGAGTTACTGTGCGAGTATTTGGAGCTCATTCCACTTGCTGACCGCAAACTGCTAGCTTCTGAATAGAGATCAGTGTCTGGCCCATCAGCCACCTCCTCATCTAAAAAATATTCAAACACAGAAGTCACAATTTCTATCTCTTTTTAAGTTTTTTTTTACTGGATCGTGTTTGCAAGTCGCATACTTAAGTGAGGTATTTTTGCCATAGTTACCTAAAAATCCTTCCTGTGCCTTTTCTTTAATTTCCCGAACAACTGCCAGACGGGATTTATGTCGAATAAATAAGGTTTTCTGAGAATCTAGGAATGTCATGTGGTTACTATGAGCTGGAGGGGAAAAAATTAGACAGAACAAAGCTAAACATTTGTACAATTTTCCCTTTTCCACTAGATGCAGTTTTGCAATATAACCTCGATTTAACAATTAAAACATTGATGTACAAGCGCTTTAGGATCATCTCCACTTCAAATTCCGCAAAGCAATCGACTACCATTGAGAAATAATATTCAGGAAAAATTACATTAATCTGATACGGAAATCACCCGTTAATGCACTTCATTCAGGATTGTACTGCAAGTTCACCAGCGGAGCATTTCGCAAAAGATAGAGAACTCATCACCTACCTTCCAATATGGAAGGCTTCAGGTTAGTTTCCAAAATATCAGTCCTGTTGTACTTGTAAATCTAGGAAAATTAGACAAATTTGTTTCATCAATTTTTTTTTATTACTCGGGATAATATTTATCCCTCAACCAACATCACTAGAACAGATGATCTGGTCATTATCTCATTGGTGTTTGTGGGAGCTTGCTGTGCGCAAATTAGCTGCCGCATTTCCTACATTACAGCAGTGACTACACTTCAAAAGTATTTAATTGGCTGTAAAGCCCTTTGGAACGTCCTGATGTTGTGAAAGGCGCTATAGAAATGCAAGTTCCTTTTCTCTTATATACAATACAGCTAATGCAAGCATTGTCTACCGTATACATCTGTGTCACGCAATGATCTCCTGGCACTGACCACTAAGAATTAAAAAAAAATTATTTTCCTGCAAGTGTCTGTTTCACTCTCCAATTATTTCTGTATCTATTAGTTTGCCACTCTTCCTTTCCGACTTTCACATTCTCTCATTGTCATCTCTGTATTAGTTTATCTCCCACTTTTGTTTCACTTGGTACACTTTTTCCTATTTGTTTGTTACTAATTCTACCCGATTCCTTCAGTGAAAGAAGGACAGAGAGGATGAATGCATGGTTGGAGAGTTGGTGCAGGAGGGAGGGTTTTACATTCTTGAGGCATTGGGACCGCTTCAGGGGGAGATGGGACCTATACAAACCGGACGGGTTGCACCTCAACAGCGCGGGGATCAATATCCTCGTGGGGAGTTTTGCTAGTGCTGTAGGGGAGATTTAAACTAGCTTGGCAGGGGAATAGGAATCTGAGAACAAATTCAATAGTGAAGGAAGTAAAGCAGAAATTGGATAGCAAGAATTTAGAAAGTAAATCTGTAAGACAGAGGAAACAAGGGTTAGTAAGTAGTAATCAAGGAGGTCTTCTTGTGCTAAATGGTATATACTTTAATACAAGGAGTATAGTGAATAAGGCGGATGAGCTAAGAGCACACTTGAGAGTATGACATTATAGCCATTACAGAGACATGGCTGAAAGAGGGGCAGGTTTGGCAGATCAATATTCCTGGTTATAAGATTTTTAAGACAAGGCGGAGGGGCGTCGCGGTATTGATTAAATAAACTATTACAGTGGTGAGGAGGGATGATGTGTTAGGGGGGTCAAATGAGGCCATATGGGTCGAATTGAAAAATAAAAAGGGACGATCACATTGCTGGGCGTGTATTATAGACCCCCAAACAGTGGGAATGAGATAAAGGAGCAAATATGTAGGTAAATTGCTGTGAAGTCCAAAAACCATAGGGCAGTAATAGTAGGGGATTGTAACTACCCTAATATTGATTGGGACAAATATAGCGTGAAGGGTATAGAGGGTGCAGAATTCTTAAAATGCACTCGAGAACTTTTTTAGTCAGTATGTAGCAAGCCCAACATGAGAGGGAGCGGTTTTGGATTTAGTTTTGGGGAATGAAGCTGGGCAGGTTGAAGGGGTATTAGTGGGAGAGCACTTGGGTGCTAGTGATCATTATTCAGTCAGATTCAAGTTAGTTATGGATAAGGACAAGGATAGACGTGGAATAAAAGTCCCAAATTGGGGAAAAGCTAGTTTTGCTAAGTTGAGTGATTTGGCCACAGTGGACTGGAAACAGCTACTTGTGAGTAAATCAGTGTCAGAACAGTAGGAGGCAGTCAAGGAGGATATCTGGAAGGCTCAAGTCAAACCATGTGCCCTTAAAGAAAAAGGGTGGGAATAACAATTCTAGAGCCCCTAGATGTCTAGGGACTTACAGGGGAGGATAAAGAAAAAAAGGGAAGCTTATGTCATGTACCGACAGCTAAATACTATAGAATCTTTAGAGGAATATAGAAAGTTCAGAGGTAAAATTAAAAAGGATATTAGGAATGCTAAGAGAGCATGAAAGATTCTTGGCTAGTAAAATTAAGGAAAACCCAAAGATGTTCTATAAATATATTAAGAGCAAGAAGGTAACTAAAGAAAGGGTATTAGAGATCATGAAGGTAATCTTTGTGTGGAGACGGAAGATGTTGGGATGGTTCTTAATGAATACTTTGTATTTGTTTTCACAAAGGAAAGGGGCAATGCAGATACTGCTATTGAGGAGGAGTGTGATATTCTGGATGAACTAAACATAGAAGAGGAGGTATTAAGGGGTTTAGCAGCTTTGAAAGTAGATAAGTCCCCAGGCCTGGATGAAATGCATCCCAGGCTATTGAATGAAGTAAAAGAGGAAATAGCAGAGGCCTTGACCATCATTTTCCAGTCCTCTTTGGATTTTGGCATGTCGCCAAAGGACTGCTAAGAAGGGAGAAAGGGATAGGCCGAGTAATTACAGGCCTGTCAGCTTAACCTCAGTGGTGGGAAAATTATTGGAAAAAATCCTGCAAGACAGGATAAATCTACATTTGGAAAGGCAAGGATTAATTAGGGACAATCAACATGGATTTGTTATGGGAAGATCGTGTTTGACTAACCTGATTGAATTTTTTGAGGAGGTAACCAGAAGGATCAATTAGGGTAGTGCATATGGACTTTAGCAAAGCTTTTGATAAGGTCCCACATGGTAGACTGGTCACGAAGGTTAAAGCCCAGGGCAAAAGTGGCAAGTTGGATCCAAAATTGGCTTAGAGGTAGGAAGCAAAGGATAATGGTTGATGGATGTTTTTGTGACTGGAAGGATATTTCCAGTGGGGTTCCGCAGGGCTCAGTACTGGGTCCCTTACTTTTTGTGGTATATATCAATGATCTAGATTTGAATACAGGGAGTATGATTAGTAAGTTTGCAGATGATACTAAAATTGGCTTGTGTGATTGATAATGAAGAGGAAAGTCATGGACTGCAGGAGGATATCAATCTACTGGTCACGTGGGCAGAGCAGTGGCAAATGGAATTTAATTCAGAGAAGTGTGAGGTAATGCACTTTGGAGGGGCTAATAAGGAAAGGGTATACACATTAAGCGGTAGGCCATTTAAAAGTGTAGATGAACAAAGGGACCTTGGAGTGCTTATCCACAGATCCCTGAAAGTAGCAGGCCAGGTGGACAAGGTGGTTAAGAAGGCAAACGGAATGCTTGCCTTTATTGGCCGAGGCACAGAATACAAAAGCAGGGAGGTTATGCTTAAATTGTATAATACTCTGGTTAGGCCACAGCTGGAGGAATACTGCATGCAGTTCTGGTCGCTGTATTATAGGAAGGATGTGATCGCACTAGAGAGGGTGCAGAGGAGATTTACTAGGATGCTGCCTGGAATGGAGAATCTTAGCTAGGAGGACAGATTGGATAGGCTGGGTTTGTTCTCATTGGAACAGAGGAGGTTGAGGAGACCTCATTGAGGTAGACAACATTTTGAGGGGCCTGGATATAGTGGATAGTAAGGGCAGGGGTCAATTACAAAGGGGCATAGTTTTAAGGTGGTTGGTGGAAGGTTCAGAAGGAATTTGAGGGGAGGCTTCTTCACACAGAGGGCTGTGGGGGTCTGGAACTCACTGCCTGGAAGGGTGGTGGATGCAGAAACCCTCACCACATTTAAAAGGTGCTTGGAAGGGCACTTAAAGTGCCGAAAGCTGCAGGGTTACAGACCTAAAGCTGATAAATGGGATTAGACTGGATAACCTCTTGTTGGCTGGCGCAGATACGATCGTAAGGACTGTAGGGAACTGAATACGGCCAAGGTGATTTCCTGGACTAGTTTTGATCACCTGGATGGGTCGGAGAGGAATTTTCCCAGATTTTTTCTCCCCAAGTGGCTTGGGTTTTTAAACTGGTTTTTGCCTCTCCCTTGTTGGGGTGGTGTGTAGAATGTTTTGGTGCAAGGGGTGTCGCAGTTGTGTGGGGCGGACTGGTTGGCCTGGGTGCTCTTTACCTTTCCGCCATTGTTCATAGGTTTATATGTAACCTTCAGGGATGCTGACCGAGGGCCGTGTGGCTCTTTGTCAGCCAGCACGGACACGACGGGCCGAAATAGCCTACTTCTGTGCTGTCGATTTCTACATTTCTATTTGTTGAATTTGTATCTTTTACATTTTTTTGTTAAGAGGCATGAGGACCTCAGCAAGATAAACCTGATCAATGGTAGGCATCTGAGCCAGGCAGGCTGAGAGTGATCAGGAGATTCGGTTACATGCTCGAGTGTGAGAAACTGGGGTTGGGCTGGGGGAGGGCATATGCGGATTCAGGCATGTGGTGGAAGGGAATTAGAAATAAAAACAGAAAATGCTGGAAATACTCAGCAGCATCTGTGGAGAGAGAAACAGAGTTAACGTTTCAGGTCAGTGACCTTTCATCAGAACGAGAAGAAGTTAGAGATGTAATAGGTTTTAAGCTAGTACAGAGGCAGGGAAAGGGAGAGGGGGGAGGAACAAAAGGGAAGATCAGTGATAGGGTGGAGGGCAGTGGAGATTCAATGACAAATGCGATGATGGGCAAGGCATAAAGGGGTGGTAATGAGACAAGTATGGGTCTCGAGGAGCCTTAAATGGCAACAGCAGAATCATTACCAACTGTTCAGGATAATATGAGCAGTGGTTATATTCTGAAATTATTGAATTCAATGTTGAGTCCAGAAGGCTGTAAAGGGAATTAGAAGTGACGGAGTTCCAGGGAGGAAAGGGATGCAGGGAGTCAGCCCTGAGAGAGCATTGGCTCTGGAAATGTGCCCTTATCCCCCAGCTTGGATGGTCTTCTTGTTGATGTTCCAGTGCATCTGAAATCACAGCCTTAATTGGTATCCTGCAGACCTACACTAGTTGCTTCAGAGATGCATTTTTAAATTAATGGACAGTCAAAGGGTGCAATAGTCAGGACAGAGTCAAGGTAAACAGTCTTTTAGCCAAGCTGATGTGAGACACACGAGAGATTAGAGTGCTACGCAAACCCCTTATTCTGCAGATGGAATTATAATAATGTTATGTATTTACATCCAGCACAAGTCTGCACCAATGTCTGATTAATCCAATCTTAAAATTCAAACATGTTCAATTATAGCAGTTCTGACTATACATACTGTAAACAATGATTAAAAAATGTTTTTTTGAGTGAGTAGATGTGCATGCTGATGCACGGATGACAACGACCAACAGGTGTACAGTTGTGTGTTCTGCAGGCAGAGATTTTAATGTGTTTATAAAATGTTACAAAGGCCTTGTTCAATGGGGAACAATGGATTACCCAGTTTACTTCACGAGAGTATAACAGTCTTGGATAAACTTGCTGTTCCTGACTGAGGCGTTGGGATGTCAAACAACAAGAGATTCCCGGAGGGTGGGTCACACCAGTGGGATGTATCCCAGCATGATGGGGGTTGGGGGGGTGGGGAACACAAAATTGGAGCAGGGATTTATTTATTTTAAAAAGATACTCCTTGTGTAAACTCTTAACAACTTGTAAATATGCAAATTGTACTTTTTTGCCTTGATATAGTAAAAAAGAACGAAGGAAATAGTAATTGAAAATTACAAATTTGTGAACTCCTCTTTATGAACAAGCCACCTTAAATGATGTGTTATTTAAAAACATTACCAGTCTTAGTGATTCTTCCCAGGCAGCACCTTCCAAAAGTGACGTAATGGCTTCCTCATAGTCCTGTTGCAAAATAAGGACAAAGTTCTCAAAAGAATCCATCGCAATAACCACACACAGCAGTGGACACTTATTGTGCTTTAGTATCCTAAGCTCTGGAATTCCCTCCCGAAACCTCTTTCTCCTTTAAGATGCTCCTTAAAACTTACCTCTATGATCAAGCTTTTTGTCATCTGCCCTAACATCTCCTTTTGTGGCTCGGTGTCAAATTTTGTTTAATAACGTTCTTGTGAAGCACCTTGGGACATTTTATTACGTTAAAGGAACTAAGTAAGTTGTTGGTGCTTAGGCAAGAATGATAAACAGCTGAACTCGAATAGGATATTTCCCAAATGTGTATTACTTTCGAGTGAATATTACATATTTATTCAGGATTAGAGTTAAAGTATACTTTTCTAAAACAGTCACATGAAATGAAAAAAGGGAAGGTTACCTTCACTGTATGGCCTTCCTCATTCTCAGAGAAGGCATTCTCCACACATCACTGGAATTGAGCCAGGTCTGGAACATGTCCCAGGAAAACTAACCAAGGGGTTTCCTCAGGATCTAGACCCGGCCTGACTAAAGTATGAAAATCAGCATAGCATTACTGAATGAACTCCCTGCAAGGCTCGAGGAGAACCAGGTGGAAGTGTATAGAATCTTACAGCACAGAAGGAGGCTATTCAGCCCATCGGGCCTGTGCCAGCTCTTTGTTAGAGCTATCCAATTAGTCCCACTCCTCTGCTCTTTTCCCATAGCGCTGCAAATTTTCCAACTTCCAAGTATTTATCTAATTTCCCGGTAAAAGTTATTATTAAATCTGCTTCCACCACCCTTTCAGGCAGTGCATTCCAAATCATAACTCACTGCGTAATATTTTTGCTCTCATCGCCCCTGTTTGTTTGGCCAACTACCTTAAATCTGTGTCCTCTGGTTGCTGACCCTCTTGCCACTGGAAACAGTTTCTCCTTATTTACTCTATCAAAACCCTTCAAAATGTTATTGCAATGTAACTGCGGAGGCGATGAGCCTTAAATATCGGCCGCCCGCCTATCCTGGAAGAAGTCTTGATAGAAATTTTAATATTTAAGGTTCATCGCCTCCTCAGTTACATTGCAACAACATTTTGAACAGGCTAGTTTGCTGGCGGCTGCTGAAATTGAGGCCACCTCTTTCAATTTGCCAAAGAAACACAGAAGTAAATTTACCTTAGCGTACTGCTCCAGGATCAAGGCAGCCTCAGAATATCTCCGCTGCTCCATCAATCTCCCTGGAAAACAACACAGACACACATCTCATTCACTTCACACAGCTTGTGGATTTCTTTTGTTATTAAAACATTACTTTTGGGCTCATCAAGGTGTTTTTTTTGATGGAATAGTATCCCACTTTTTTAAATAATCACTGCCAGCAATCTTAGTTATGTCAGTCGCAGAATAAAAGTCCCTCATGCAGTCTCAGAACTGACCCAGTGTGACATCTTGCGCTGACCCACATTGTAAAAGGCAGGCAGAATTGGCTGGGTAGTTAGCTGCAGTGATATAACGACTGGGAAGTGACTGATATTTAGGAGCTAGGCTGGTCAGGGGTGATGTCAGGAAGCACTTCTTCAAACAAAGGGTATTGGAAATCTGGAACTCTTTTCTTTTCCTATCTCCCACCTTAAAAAATTCAAAACTATGATTGGTAGATTTTTGTTATGCAAGGGTATTATGGGATATGGAACTAAGGCGGGTAGATGAAGTTAAGGTACAGATCAGCCATAATCTAATTGAATGGCAGAGCAGGCACGAGGGTCGGAATGGCCTCCTTGTTCCTTTGACACTCTCTAAGCTCACTTCACACAAGAAAAACAAGCCAGAGAGGACACCTCCATCCCATCAGTTCAACCCAGGCTCCAAAGACAAAAAGGAAGTATGCAGACCCAATGCACCCTTTAAGACAAGCTTCAGAGTATTTCTACATATCCCAGTCCTTACCAGAGATAGTCCGTGCCATGCTAACCAGTTTGTCCTCAGTGTAATTGAGCCGTGCGATCATACAGAAAGCCTGCTGCCAACTGTTGCATAGCAGGAAGGCTTCCAATGCCTTTTCGCATTCTCCGCATCTTGCAAAGATTAGCCCCGCCTGCTCATAGTACTGCTTCTCACTGAGGTACTCGCCGTATGCAATACTGATGTTCTGCAATGAAAAGGGAACCAAAAGCAGGCTCATAGCTGACACTCTGGATTATTGACTTCCTCACTAAAATTGGAGGCATTTTCTATACCTTCATTAATCGAGTGTTACATAGAATTAACAGCTCAGTCAAACTAACTAGCCTGTGCAGTGTTTATGTTCCACACGTGTCTCCTCCCATTCCACCTACCTCATCTCAGCCTTTCAGCATATCTTTCTATTCCCTTCACTCTCAAGTACTCGTCCAGTATCCTGTTGAAAGCATCTCAGCTATTTGCCTTAACCACTTCTAACCACTCTGAGTAAACAAATTTCTCCTTATTTTCCTTATTAGATTTATTAGTAACTATCTTGTATTTATGGCCCCTAGTTTTGGATTTTCCCACAGGTGGAAACATTCCCTCCACTCTGTCCAACCCTTTCATAATTTGAAAGACCTCCATCGGATCTCCTCTAAGTCTTTTCTTTTCTAAATAAAGCTCCAAGCTGTTCAATCTTTTCCGATAGTTGTAATTTCTCAGTTCTTGTACCATGTTAAAGACTCATAACTGAGCTTTCACAGAAGGTTACTGATAACTGTTAAGTATAGACTTAGAAGACACCATGCTCGCCCATTCTCCATCCGTAAATGTTATTTATTCTTGTATTTGAGAATTGTACTCGCACCACTATATACCACATTACGCACTCAGCAATTTTGCAAATAAGGTTCATCTAAAAAATCGTATTCCTTTTCAGTAACAAATATCATTTACAACCCTTATACAGGATCCATCCACTAACTTTTTTGCCATTACTTTACCACCGAGCTCTGACCACTGTCTCATAATTAACCCGTCGCAGAAAATTCCTAAAGTAGGGGGGGGGGGGGGGGAAGAGAGAGAAAGGGGGGGGGAACAGAGAGAAAGGAGGGGGGGCAGGGGAGAGAGAAAGGGGGGGAGAGAGAGAAAGGGGGGGAGAGAGAGAAAGGGGGGGGGAGAGAGAGAAAGGGGGGGAGAGAGAGAAAGGGGGGGGGAGAGAGAAAGGGGGGGGGGAGAGAGAAAGGGGGGGGGAGAGAGAAAGGGGGGGGAGAGAGAAAGGGGGGGGAGAGAGAAAGGGGGGGAGAGAGAGAAAGGGGGGGAGAGAGAGAAAGGGGGGGAGAGAGAGAAAGGGGGGGGAGAGAGAGAAAGGGGGGAGGGGAAGAGAAAGGGGGGGGAGGGGAAGAGAAAGGGGGGGAGGGGAAGAGAAAGGGGGGGAGGGGAAGAGAAAGGGGGGGAGGGGAAGAGAAAGGGGGGGAGGGGAAGAGAAAGGGGGGGAGGGGAAGAGAAAGGGGGGGAGGGGAAGAGAAAGGGGGGGAGGGGAAGAGAAAGGGGGGGAGGGGAAGAGAAAGGGGGGGAGGGGAAGAGAAAGGGGGGAGGGGAAGAGAAAGGGGGGAGGGGAAGAGAAAGGGGGAGGGAAGAGAAAGGGGGGAGGGGAAGAGAAAGGGGGGGAGGGAAAGAGAAAGGGGGGGAGGGGAAGAGAAAGGGGGGGAGGGGAAGAGAAAGGGGGGAGGGGGAAGAGAAAGGGGGGAGGGGAAGAGAAAGGGGGGGAGGGGAAGAGAAAGGGGGGGAGGGGAAGAGAAAGGGGGGAGGGGAAGAGAAAGGGGGGGAGGGGAAGAGAAAGGGGGAGGGGAAGAGAAAGGGGGGGAGGGGAAGAGAAAGGGGGGGGAGGGGAAGAGAAAGGGGGGAGGGAAGAGAAAGGGGGGAGGGGAAGAGAAGGGGGGGGGAGGGGAAGAGAAAGGGGGGGGAGGGGAAGAGAAAGGGGGGGAGGGGAAGAGAAAGGGGGGGAGGGGAAGAGAAAGGGGGGGAGGGGAAGAGGAAAGGGGGGGAGGGGAAGAGAAAGGGGGGGAGGGGGAAGAGAAAGGGGGGGAGGGGAAGAGAAAGGGGGGGAGGGGAAGAGAAAGGGGGGGAGGGGAAGAGAAAGGGGGGGAGGGGAAAGAGAAAGGGGGGGAGGGGAAGAGAAAGGGGGGAGGGGAAGAGAAAGGGGGGAGGGGAAGAGAAAGGGGGAGGGGAGAGAAAGGGGGAGGGGAAGAGAAAGGGGGAGGGGAAGAGAAAGGGGGAGGGGAAGAGAAAGGGGGAGGGGAAGAGAAAGGGGGAGGGGAAGAGAAAGGGGGAGGGGAAGGAAAGGGGGAGGGGAAGAGAAAGGGGGAGGGGAAGAGGAAAGGGGGAGGGGAAGAGAAAGGGGGAGGGGAAGAGAAAGGGGAGGGGAAGAGAAAGGGGGAGGGGAAGAGAAAGGGGGAGGGGAAGAGAAATGGGGAGGAAAGAGAAAGGGGGGGAAGAGAAAGGGGGGGGAAGAGAAAGGGGGGGGAAGAGAAAGGGGGGGGAAAGAGAAAGGGGGGGGAAGAGAAAGGGGGGGAAGAGAAAGGGGGGGAAGAGGAAAGGGGGGGGAAAGAGAAAGGGGGGGAAGAGAAAGGGGGGGGAAAGAGAGAGAGAAAGAGAGAGAGAGAGGGGGGGGAGAGAGAGAGGGGGGAGAGAGAGAGGGGGGAAGAGAGAGGGGGGAGAGAGAGAGGGGGGGAAGAGAGAGAGGGGGGGGAAGAGAGAGGGGGGGAAAGAGAGAGGGGGGGAAAGAGAGAGGGGGGAAAGAGAGAGGGGGGGGGAAAGAGAGGGGGGGGGAAAGAGAGAGGGGGGAGAGGGGGGGGAAAGAGAGGGGGGGGAGAAAGAGAGGGGGGGGGGGAAAGAGAGGGGCGGGGGGGAGAAAGAGAGGGGGGGGGGAAAGAGAGGGGGGGGGGGAGGGAAGAGAGGGGGGGGAAAGAGAGGGGGGGGAAAGAGAGGGAGGGGGGGAAAGAGAGAGGGGGGGAAGAGAGAGGGGGGGAAAGAGAGAGGGGGGGGGAAAGAGAGAGGGGGGGAAGAGAGAGGGGGGGAAAAAGAGAGAGGGGGGGGAAGAGAGAGAGGGGGGGGAAAGAGAGAGGGGGGGGGAAAGAGAGAGGGGGGGAAAGAGAGAGGGGGGGGGAAAGAGAGAGGGGGGGGAAAGAGAGAGGGGGGGGAAGAGAGAGGGGGGGGGGAAAAGAGAGGGGGGGGGGGGAGAGAGGGGGGGGGGGGGGAAAAGAGAGAGAGGGAGGGAAAGAGAGCGAGCGATTGCACCCAGGAAGGGATTTAAACAGGAGGATGAGAATTTGAAAGCTTTTTTAGCAGTGGGGGACTGGGAGCCAATATAGGTCAGCGAGGATAGGGATGATAGGGGATGATGGATGAGCTGGATAGGATATGGGCAGCAAAGTTTTGAATGTGCTGAAGTTTACAGAGGGTGGAAAATGCGAGGCCGGCGAGCAGATCACTGGAATTGTTGAGTCTGGAACTGGGTGAAAGTTTCAGACATTGAGGTAGGAGCGGAGATAGGCGATGTCATGGAGGTTGAAGTTAACGGTCTTTGTTTTGGAGAGGATACAGGGTTGGAAGCCCAGCTTAAGGCCGATTAGGACGC
The DNA here is from genome assembly GCF_044704955.1 of Pristiophorus japonicus. Taxonomy (NCBI): domain Eukaryota; kingdom Metazoa; phylum Chordata; class Chondrichthyes; family Pristiophoridae; genus Pristiophorus; species Pristiophorus japonicus. Next base: position 229,622,790 of record NC_091977.1, on the reverse strand, counting down.
TGAGGTTATGAACAGTTTTGTTCAGTCTGGCCAGGAAAGGATATGGAATTGGTGCCAAGGGCTGAAGACGACGGCTCCTAAGTAAACTTCGATACAGTTTGGCTAAAGTTGCGTTTGTTTAACAAGTCCCTGAACTTCAATAAACCTCAGTGGTTTCAGTTGGAGACAAATTTTTCATCATACCTTGTATTCTTGACTGTTTACCAGGAATAACTTCAAGGCTTCATTGTACATCTGTTGGTCCTTTACCAAGTTTAGAAGCTCAGTGAAGTGCTGAGGACCTGAAAGAAAACGACACCAGGCTAGTGGAACAATACTGTGCTGCGCAAGCTTATTACAACATGCAAAAGCATACAGATGAGGAATAAATTGTGGGTTATAGTGTTTTTCACAACCTGCGGACGTTCCAAAGCACTTTACAGCCAAATAATTACTTTAGAAGTGTAGACGCTAATGTCGGAAACACGGCAGCCAATTTGCGCACAGTAAAGTCCCTCAAACAGCAATATGATAATGACCAGATAATCTGTTTCAGTGACGTTGATTGGGGCGTAAGTATTGGCCAGGAGATGGAGGATAACTCCTCTGCTCTTCTTCAAAATAGTGCCATGGGATCTATACCTCACCTGAGAGAGCAGGTGGGGCCTTGGTTTAAAGTCTCAACTGAAAAACGGCACCTTTGATGGCGCTAATATCTCTTTATGTGGCTTGGTCTCAAATTTTGTCCGATATCGCTCTTGTGAAGCACCCTGGGATGTTTTACCACGTTAAAAGGCGCTATGTAAATGCAATTTGTTACATTTAGGAATGTAAATCAGTGCCAGGAAGCCATTACTCCATACAACACAATAAAATATATTAACCAGCCTGACAATGATTCATAATATTGGCAACTTGCAGTAGACTTAGATCATGTGGAATTCATGAAGTTAGTTACATAATTCTAGCAAAAACAGGTTTTGATTGATCAAGACTTGATTAATCATGCAAGTCAAGCCCACATACATTCTCATTTCCAAAAAAACAATTGATCTGTTGAACAAAGTTCAAAAGAATTTCCTTGCAATGCCAAACATGGTCACATGTCGAAAAATGGATTTCAAAGCCAATGCTCCCTTCCTCCTACATATACGTTCAAACATGTACTGGGTGACACATTCCTTCAATTAAGTCTGCACACCACTCTCCCTTCACCCTTTGAATATCTTCATTTCTGAATCGAGCAGATTAAACTTCAAATCCTGATGCACTCAATGTTCTGAAGCGGCACTTACCACATTTACTGAGGTGATTGACAGCCGTTGTGTACCGCTTCAAATATTTATCTATGGTGTATCGCTGGTAATTGGTCTCCATTTTCTTCAATTTGTTCAAAAATGGTAGATATTCCTTAGGATCCTAAAACAAGAAAATAGCATTCACGTATATATGAACCAGCTCATGCTCGAGGTCAATTTCAAAGCTTTATTTGATTTGATGCTATTAAAGGTTTTCTTGTTGGTGTCCTGTCCTCCTCCTGCCGAGCCACTGCATTCCCTAATCCTACTAACAGGAATGTCGAGACCCCGGCTTGGAGGTCTCTGCTGCTGGTTCCCATTTCTCTCCCTGCAAGGAAGCGTCTTATCTTTGCTTTGTGCCTCACCAGCTGAGGTCAGGAAATCCATTCCTGGAGAGCAGCAGGCAGGAAACCATGCCTACAATTTTCAGCAATGGAAAAGGGTTTTGACCTAAAATAGTTTAACTATTTTTCATAAGAACACAAGAAATATAGGAGCAGGAGTAGGCCATTTGGTCCTTCAAGCCAATTCAATAAGATCATGGCTGATTTACTTCAACTCTACCTTGCTGCATTATCCCCATATTTCTCAATCGCCTTAGTATCCAAATATCTATCAATCTGTCTTGAATATACTCAACGACAGAGCATCCACCGTCCTCTGAGGTAGAGAACTCCTAAGATTTACCACCCTCGAGTGAAGAAATTTCTCCTCATCTCAGTCCTAAATGACCCCTTATTTGGAGACTGTGAACCCCTGGTTCTCGACTCCCCAAGCCAGGGGAAACATCCAGTATCTACCCTGTCAAGCCCTGTAAGAATTTTATATATTTCAATGAGATCACCTCTCATTCTTCTAAACTCTAGAGAATATTGGCTTAGTCTACTCAATCTCTCCTCATAGGACAATCCCCACCCCTCCAGGAATCAGTCTAGTGAACTTTCGTTGCACTCCCTCTGAGGCAAGTATATCTTTCCTTAGATAAGGAGACTAAAACTGTACACAGTGCTCCAGATGTGGTCTCACCAAAGCCCTATATAATTGCAGTAAGACTTCTTTATTCTTGTACTCCAATAACTTTGTAATAAAAGCTAACATATCATTTGCTTTTCTAATTGCTTGCTGTACCTGCATGTTAACTTTGTGATTTTCAAAGCTGTGATCTCTGCCATGTATTTACAGCTTTCTTCTTACCTCAGATTTGAACATTTGCAGTTATTTTCTTTTCACTTTTAATAGTCTACAACCTTTCCAATTTTAATATTTTAAACTGTGTGTAACCGCTAACATTTTGATTGATTTTGCCGTCTCTCCTATTTTATTCACCGTTGGTGGCATCTGCTCGAGAGATTGGCAAAAGATGACCGACCTTCCCTAAAAAAAAATAAGAGTTTAAAAATAAAATACAAGAAAACACGCCAACCTTTTGCGATTTCTCTGCCACCATCATCACAAGATCAAAGTCATATGTGCCCACTGCATAGTCGTATAGTTCGTTAACATCCACCAGGAAGAGGAGGTGTTTCAGGGCCTCCTCGGCGCTGACTGCCTCAGGGTCAGATGGAGGATTCACTGCAACAGGGAGAGTTATAATAAGAAACGAGGGAGGGAAAAGCATTCTTATTTTAATTTACAAGTGAATCATCCTGTGGCATTTCTCATGGTTAGTCAAGAGGTGTACATATTCATAATCAGCATAGGAGGAGGCCATTTGGCCCATCGTGTTTGTGCTGGCTGCGTTTGTTACAAGAGGCTGAGAAGGGCATCTCTTGAGCAAGAAGAAAAATAAGTTCTTGTCATCTTGTTTTAGGAATACCAGCATCATCAATACAAGATAGTAACTACTAAATCCAATAGTGGATTTAGGAGAAACTTCTTTATCCAGAGAGTGGTGAGAATGTAGAACTCGCTACCACATGGAGTGGCTAATGCGAATAGCATAGATGCATTAGAGAGAAAAGAAGGATATGCAGTTGGGGTCAGATGAAGAGGGGTGGGAGGAGGCTCGTGAACATAAACACCGGTTGGGTTTAGGGGTTACAGTGCCAACTCTGGAGGAGGCAAGAATAGCAGGTGTTCTAATAATGGGCCTGAATTTGCAGCCCCCATGGGCAAGTCCGAACTGTGCACGCGCCTGTAGAGGTTGCACAAGTTCTGGGTTTAGGTGTACGAAGCGCATGCGCCTAAAGCTGGAACTTGTGATCTGTCAAGAATCCTCTTGACAGATCGCACGCATCCAGAGGAAAAGGGCCTTCGTGGGCGAAGAGTTGGACTATTTGCCCAACTTCTGCCCAGCGAAAGTCCTAAGGCCTGCTTTTACTAGCATAAGAGTTTTAAAAAATAGAAAAATAAAATGTTATCATTTATGTATTAAAAACCCTGTCCATTAAGGTATGTTTATTTTTAGCCCTGTTAAAATATATTAAAAACATTTTTTTTGTGTAAAATATTTAATTAAATTGCATTTTAATTAATTTTAAATAGGTAATGTATTTTTTTAAATGTATTTATTTAATGTGTTTGTGTGGGTATTTCCATTCATACTTATAGCAGCTCTGTAGAAACTGAACTTACCATAAGTATGAATGGGAATACCCCCATTTTGATTGGTTGGGCTGGCCTAAGTGATCCCAGGGACGTGTACGAAGCGCATACGCTCCTGGAATACCTGGGTCTCTACACAGGCCTTCATGTAGAGGCCCAGGACCACAAGTCTTCGAACCTCCAGGACCACCAGGTACTTTCGTAGAAATTTTTGCAATCCGAGGCATCTGCCCGTGGGAAATCTCCGAGCGCAAATTCTGGCCGTTATAAGAGGTAACAAAGCCATGCTATGGAGGAAGAGGAACAGGCATTTAGAAACATAGTGACAGGAGTAGGCCATGCAGCCCCTCGAGCCTGTTTCGCCATTAAATATGAGATCGGTATCTTAACTCCTTCTGTTATTGATTTCAATGGACTGGCTCCCTCTGGCGTAATATTATGAACTCGCGATCTGCATTAGAAAAGCACTGGGATAGATCTGAATTTTTGTTTGAATGATTTAAATGTTACCTCTTAGCTCATGGACTTTCTGAAGAGCTGTTTCCAGTTCAGGAATACGTTTTCGCACGTGGCAAGTCAGTATTGACAAACTGTATCTACATAAAATAGGTAAGAGAAGTACATTTTGAAAGGAATGATTTACAGTTTTGAGTGCAGAATGACGAGTAAATGTAATTAAAAAAAAAAATCACAATCCCTTTCGAAGGAATGGCCATTCTAAAGTATGTAAAGTGTGGATAATTGGGTGAATTCAATGACCTTAGGATCTCACTGGGGATCTGTGCTCAAAGGGAGTGCGAGTCAGCAATAGGGCTACAACAATGCAGTGCTGATTTTCCGACTTATGCTCCCTTCAGGTGCAGCACCTTGTTCGGTAGGCGGAATTAAATAATTATCCCAGTTACACCGAACACAACCATTACCATTAGTATCGCCATGGCTCAGTGGGTAGCACCCTCGCCTGAGTCAGAAGGTTGTGGATTGAAGTCCTAAGCCAGAGACTCAAGCACAAAACCTAGGCTGACACCTCAGTGCAGTATTGAGGGAGTGCTGCACTGTCGCAAGTGCCGTCTTTCAGATGAGATGTTAAACCGATGCCCCGTATGTCCTATAATAGATAGACGTAAAAGATCCCATGGCACTATTTTGAAGAACAACAGGGGAGTTCTCACCAGTGTCCTTGACAACATTTATCCCTCAATTACCATCACTAAAAAAAAACAGATGATATGGTCATTATCTCATTGCTGTTTATGAGAGCTTACTGTGTGCAAATTGGCTGCCGCATTTTCTACATTACAACAGTCATTTCACTTCAAAAGTAGTTCATTGGCATTGGGACGTAATGAGGATGTGAAAGGTGCTATATAAATGCAAGTCTTTCTCACTTGTGAGGGTTTATTCTCTCCATAGTATTTCGCAGCGCATCACAGACTATGTCCACTTTATTCCCAATCTCGGGTGCTGAAATTGATGAATTAAGGAGATACGGGTACATTGTTTTCGTGACATCTTCCTCTCTGGAAAAGAACAGAGGTACATGTAGAAGAAATGCTGTCATTAGCATTAAGAATATTTTGTCTTTGATTCATATTTTAAACAAATATTGGGCTAAAAACTAGTCTGCACCCGAATAACACAATGACGGGATGAGTGCCGAAACTAATGCGCAAAGGGACCACGCAAAATTGGTCCTCATGTGTTATCAGGGCACACCTGGCGGCACCCGTCAGGCAGTGTGCCCGTCACGAAGAGAGGAAAGTCGGACGGTAGAGACACCAGCAGTGGAGCAATGCCAAGTTAGGGGGAGGGGAAGGAGGGAGGAAGATGGGGGTGGGAGGATATATTTAGGTAGATTATGAGGGGAGAGGGGTGGGGGTGGGGTGGTGGGAAAAAAAAAAAAGAGATGTTTGGAGTGGGGGTCAAGAGGCAGATCGAGAGGGGGAGGAGCCTGCATTTTCAACGTGCTACTCAGAGCACTCTTGATTCAGTTCAGCCACAATCCTGACAAGGACAAAGTTCAAGTCTCGAATCTGAACGCAATACTTTTGACAGTAACTTCTGACTCCAGAGATTTGAGCACGAAATCTGGGCTGAATCTCCCAGTGCAGTACCAAGGGAACGTTGTACTGTTGGAGGTGCCGTCTTGCAAATGAGACATTAAATCGAGAACTCGTCTGCCCTCTCGGATGGACGTAAAAGATCCCATGGCTAATATTTTGAAGAGCAGGGGAATTCTCGGTGTTCTGGGCCAATATTTATCCCTCAATCAACATAATTAAAACAGATTATCTGGCCATTATCTCATTGCTGTTTGTGGAACCTTGCTGTGTGCAAATTGGTTGCTGTGTTTCCTACATTACAGCAGTGACTACACTTTAAATGTAATGCAAAGTGCTCTGGGATGTCCTGTGGTCGTGAAAGGCATTATATAAATACCATGTTCTTTTTCGATTTATTTCTACTTTTAATACCACTTACTTCAATTCAGTCAGGAACAAGTTGATGTAATTTATGGAATTGATCTGCTTCAAGAAGTTCTCTACATTTTCTAAAAATACCTGAAGACAAACAGATGTATTGGTAAATGTATATTTACACAACAAATAAATGCAACTCTAGCCAACTTCCTGAACAATGTACATCATTTGCATGAATCCATTTTTATCCTTGTGTTAATCAGTCATGGAGCAGTGCAGTGCACTGTGTCAATTTGTGGATCAATTAAACATTTTTCTCCGCCATGAACAGGACTCTTTTCACATTCTGAACATGGCTGATTCTGATTAAAGCCACACTTCATTGGCTGCACAGCGCTTTGGGACATCCTGAGGGTGTGAAAGGAGCTCTATAAATCCAAGTCTTTCATTTTTTCCCTACCCAGTCTATAGCATATTTACAACACTGAAGGATCACAACACTAAAGCCATTAAAAATTGTGATGGAAAAAAAAAGTTACCTCCCCAAAAAAGGGAATCTAAGCAAATATCTCTGGCTGTCTAGAAATTATTTCATTAAAGGTGTGTTCAGCAGGAGAAATTTAAATGTTAAAGACTCCCTTTCCTTATATGTAATGTTACCTCCTTTAATTTTGACATTGAAATAAGGAGTAATCCCACATTATATTGTACCCTCACTCACATCACCACCACTAAAGGAGCAGTGTAACATTTCCAATGTCTTCCCTATTATGAAAATGGTACTGATACTTAAGACTGACTGAAAGGCCAGTCTGACACACTTAGTGCTATCCAATGACAATAACATAAGTGTAGCCAACATCAATGGTGAGGATTTGAGCCGCAGAATACCGAACATCACAGGTTCACGGCAAACATAATATTTCTTTAACATGTACACTGCAGCAAGCACATTCACAATTCAAAGTCTCCCTAAAAATCTTCCCAGACACAATGGAAACGAGAGCGTTAAATGTTGCACTCTCTAATCAGCTTCAAAAAAAATTATTGGTTACTGCACCAATATAAAGGCGGCAAAAGATACATATTCTGCAGGGTAAATCAAACATTAACTGTAGATTGTCACTTCAGTTTCTGGACTTTTCTCTTTTGGTGAGTGGAGACATTGAGAACCACAATGACATGTACTGAAGTTGCTTGGATGGCCCAGATATCTTAATCATGAGTTTCAAGTCTCTCAAAAATGTAATCAGGAGTTTTTTTCCCCCCGAAGTCAGCCAGAAATCTAATGTGCAAAAACTCATCACTTTGTTTTTATTTTAAAAAGTCTTCAAACCACACGATTTAAAATTCTACATTTGTAGAATTTCTCTTTGCCAATATAGGGAACTCTCTCTCCCCATAGGGACACACCCCAATTAACCAAGTCCCAATGGCTGATACATGTGATTGAGTTCATAGAGCACAGAGGGAAGCCATTCAGGCCATCGAGTCTGCACCGGCTCTTTCGAAGACCAATCCATAGTCCCACTGCCTTGCTTTTTCCCCATATCCCTGCAAATTTGTTCTCCTTCTAGTATTTATCCAATTCCCTTTTGAAGGCTACTATTAAATCTGTATCTACTACCCTATCAGGCAATGCATTCCAAATCCACTCGCTGCATAAAAAAGTTTTTTCTCATTTCGCCTCTGGTCCTTTTTCCAATCACCTTAAACCTGTGTCCTCTGGTTAGTGACCATTCAGCCATTGGAAACAATTTCTCTTTATTTACTCTATCTGAACTCTTAATGATTATAAACACCTCTATCAAATCTATTATTGTTTAAGAGGCATGGCTTCGTTCTGAACTTCCATCGCCAACCGCATCATTTCCGAGCCACTTCAACCACAAAGAGACTCTGCCTCGCTCCCCCTCTCACATATCAGCAAATGACTTGAATCTCCATGCTAGAGTAGCATTTATACAGTTCCCAGGTGCATGACCAGGCACAGATCTACGTGAGTGCTACATTTGTCTTCTATGGGAAAGAAGAGGACAAACAGAGAACTGAACTGCCAAAACACATCAGTTACTGGGTGGAAAGTACTACATTGATAGCTTGGGGATCAAAATCCTCCCCTCAGCGGTATTAAGGTAAAAAGTATGAAAGCTCAGATATTTAAAAAGATTTGATGAAAGTACTCACCTTCGGGTTGTGATCATAAATGAGATTGAGATTTATTCTCAGCTTTCTCATACATTCAAAGGCTTCCTTGAACTTTAGGCTAAAGAAAAGTTAATGAACAGGTTGGATCTACATTCACTAGTTCATACTGCAATGATTGCCTTACTAGAACTTTCAATATTTTCTTCTGTCTTTTAAAAAATAAATACAGTGAAACCTGTATAAACAAACACTCCGAGAAAACAGACACCTGTAAAAAGCAAATACCTAATGAGACCCCCAAATAACTTGGTAAAAAAACGAGAGGCAACCTGAAACCAGGCACTTGCAAATTCTGAACGACCTCAGATTGAATGTTTGCACGGTTCCTTCCCAAGGATAGAGCAGTTTCTCTGACACTGTGCATGCTGGGTAATCTGCTGATTTTTAAAAAAGTACATACAATAGCCATTTTGAAAATAAGGACATGTGCAAAAAAGGACAGCTGATGCCTGTCCCCAAGGTGTCCATAATTTAAAGGTTTCACTGTACTAATTTTACATTTTTCTATTCTATAGGTCTCTCTGTGCAGGACACCATCCTTGAGAGATTGTTCCCAGACTGCTTGTCAATGGCATTCTACAACTGGCGAGAGAAGAGCTCAATGATTTCTCTCCTCCTTGCAATAGTGCGATAGATTAGGAAACCATTGTAAATCCTAAGATTTTTACCACCCTATAACTTTTCCTATTCTCTCACAAATGTTTCGAAGTTGAATAGAACTTCAATATACTGTACTCAGCAGTGACACTTTTCTTACTCGCCTGTTACTCTAATCAAATCTTATACCACAGAAAGAGGCCATTCTGCTCATCGGCAGCTCCTTAAAAGAGCAATCCAATTAGTCCCACTCCCCTGCTCTTTCCCCACAGCCCTGCAAATATTTCCTTTTCAAGTATTTATCCAATTCCCCTTTTGAGTTATTATTGAATCTGCTTCCACCACCCTTTCAGGCAGTGCATTCCAGATCACAACTCACTGTGTAAAAACATTCTCATCTCCCCTCTGGTTCTTTTGCCAATTATCTTAAATCTGTGTCCTCTGGCGAGTGGAAACAATTTCTCTTTAGCTACTCTATCAAAATCCTTCATAATTTTGTACACCTCTATTAAATCTCCTCTTAACTTTTTCTGCTCTGAGGAGAACAATTACAGCTTCCCAGAAGGATGCAGAAACTGCAACAGAGTCAATCATTGTAGTACAGGTTGGACCTCCCTTATCCAGGACTCCCTTATCTGGTACCACCCCTCGTCCGGCATGATTCTGGCGGCTGGGGTCGCATGCGCAGAACGTGACCGAACACCATTCCGACTTCGGGCCCGCCCGGGGTGCCGACCTCCTCCACCCCCACCTCGGGCCGCCTCCCCCCCCCACCCTCATCCGTCAAAATCCTTTTTTCGGCACAGGCCAGGAACCGAGGGTGCCGGATAAGGGAGGTTCAACCTGTACTCAAAATTTGCTTACAACTCTCATTCTGATTTTAGTTGGTGTTAATGTTTACAAACCTGTCCAGATATTTTCTGACCTGGGCCAGTAGCAACGCTCTGTGGTGAACAACTTCCAGATTCCCACGTGGCATCTGCATAATGAACATAAAACTCTCAATTCATTCCAAATAAGGTCCTCCAGCCATACAACCCTCAGAGATCTCTCCGCGTCCCTGATTTTCATCGCTCCACCATTGGCAGCTGTGCCTGCAGCTGCCTAGGCCCCAAGCTCTGGAATTCCGTCCCTACCTCTCTCTCTCCTCCTTTAAGATGATCCTTAAAAACCAACTTTTTGACCAAGCTTAGGGTCACCTCCCCATATATCTCCTAACGAGGCTTGGTGTCAAATTTTATTTAATAACACTCCCATGAAGCACCATGGGACATTATACTACATTAAAGGTGTTGTTGTTGTTGTAGTATATGTTGTTTTCAACCAGTAAAACAGGAAATGGAAAAGCAGGGGGGGGGGGGGGGGGGGGGGAAAGAGGGGAAATTAAATTCTTCACTCCTCACATCTCCCCATCACCATTCTCCTCTGGTCTCATTCATTGATTCTGGTCAAACAGGCCCCTGAACACAGTGCTCCATGAACTACGAGGATTTCCACTCCATCAGTATACATGCAGTTAGCGAAAAGCTAGCACAGGATCATGAAGATTAAGGTCAGCTTCCTAGACAGCACTAACAATTATTTTTGAGGCAATCCTTTGTGCTTAGTTTATTTGATGATAATGAAATGAAGAATGGCTTCTCGGAAACCAAAGCCACCCAATGCAGCCCTGGCTAAAGACCCTGATCAAAGCACTTTATATAGCTGCAGCACCATCAGATTTCCTACCCCGAGCAACCTTCTTTAAAAAAAACAACTTTCCTTTATGAATACCTTGTAATACTTGAAAGAGAAACATTTTGCAGGGCTATGGGGAAAGAGCAGGGGAGTGGAACTAATGGGATAGCTCTTTCAGAGCACTGACACAGGCACGATGGGCGGCATGGCAATTCTGTGCTGTATTTTTATATGATTCTTTAAAGCTTTCCAACAATTCTGTTGAAAGTAGTGATATGTTGGGGCAACACTCTATGGGTACCAACAGCCCTGCTGCATTTAAGGACCATAGGAAGGAAAAGAAGAAAAGGAGACCATTCAGCCACTGCCCCCCCACCCCCACCTCCTGATGTTCCGCCATTCAATTATGGAGGTGCTGTTGATGAGCTGGCCAATAACTGGCAGAAAATTCCTATTTTTGTGCACTAAGTAGAGAATCAAGTTAATCATAGTGCCATATTTAGGCACCGCAAGTTAAAATCATAGAATGATACAGCACAGAAGGACACCATTCAGCCCATCGTGCCTGTATCAGCAAGTTGAGGGACATCGGCACAAGAGTAGACCATTCAGCCCTGTGAGCCTGTTCCGCTATTCAATTAGATCAAGGCTAATTTGTAGCTGAACTCCATCGACACGCCTTGGTTCCATAACCCTCAATAATCTTGGCTCACAAAAAAATCCATCAAGTTCAGTTTTGAAATTTTTCAAAATTTTTGGGGGAGAGTTTTCCATTTTTCCACTACCCTAAAAGATAGATTTTTCTGTGATGTGCGCAGGTGCGGGTTTTGTGGTCACCCGAGTAGCACACAGCCCCTCTTAACGAATCTTCCGTTCATCACTAGTTAGATATTCAGTGTTAGAGCTGAATCCCAATTTCAAAGGAAAGTTGTTTCTTTCTTTTAAAAATAAAGGTTGCTGTTTTGTTTTCACCACCAATTACTACACCTCTTCTCCTAGCTATTGCACTGTCGATAAGAAAAAGGACAGCAACTCATTCAGTAAAGACACTGCTAACCTGAAGGAGAAGTTTGGTGTCCTGAGGTACAACGGTCACTATGCGAGATCCTCTCTCCACTCTACGAACTGTTTCGTCATTCGGCTGGGAAACGCTACTTGAAAGCTGCGACAAAGCTGATTGTGAAGACAGTGAATTCAATCAATCTCAGACTGTCAAAGTGCAACTTAAAAAATGATAAGCAAGTTAGCAACTGGCATGTGCAAAACAGCAAGACCTACAACTTCCTGGTTAAGAGGGGGCAGTTGAGTGATTTAGTATTAGATGTAAAGATTGTTTAAATGGATTCAAGCAGATACTTGAACTTTCATCACGATAGGTGGCACAAACATAATGGCTCAGAAATTCCTGTCTCCCGTGTCTACGGACCTGGAAAGGCATCGGAAAAGCTGGTTTTCACCGCGCAATGCGCATGCGCTGAAAACCGGCTTTTCTGATCGGTCAAGCTGGAGCTTGACAGATGATCCGCAGATCGGGAGCAAGGACATTTGATTGGGCAAGATTGCGGGATTTACGCATATCTTGCCCAGCAAATGTCCTCAAAATTCTTGCGCCTGATAAAAGCAGGCGCATAGCCTACTTTTACAGGTGCAAGTGTTTAAAAATACATTATTTTAAAATAAAGTTATAAAAACACATTTTATTGTTTAAAAACCCTCCCCACTACGGTCAGTTTATTTTAAAAGCATAATTTTTAAAACTTTTTTTAAAATCGGGAAAATATATGTATTTTTTAAAATACATTAATAACTAATTTAAATTAATAAAAATATGTTGTGCATTTTTCTATCTTTTATTAGTGTTTTTGGGGTGTTTCTCATTCATAATAATAGAAGTTTCGTAAGTCTGAAACTCCTATTACTATGAATGAGAATATACTGTACCTGACTGGCTGCCCAGAGCCATGTGACTCCAGCTCCAGGCCTGCACACGTCCCGACGTGCACACGCAGTCAGGAGAGGCCTCCGGACCGAGATCTCGCATGGCTGCAGCAGTTTCAGGTAGGTGGGCATCTTTTTTCTAAAATCTAGTCGAATGCCCACAGGAAGGAGAAACCGGGATTTCTATGCCTATACTACTTGAAATAAAAAGGCAGTTCATTCTTTCAGATTTTTAATGCTGAATACTGTAACAATAGAAGCCATGGATTCACAGTCATTTAGTGGAAATCCAAATCTTAATGTCAACTATCATTTAACTTCAGTCCCCCACAGGCAGTAGAATTTTCTCCTGGTTAAACCACAAAACCGGATGATCACTTTGCGACACCATCATGTTACACCTCTTTGGAGGTGATGGGAATTACCATTTGGACCTAAAGGTGGAAGGCTGCCACAAGTGAACACATACATATATTTTTGAAGTTAATGGGAGATAAATGTTTTCAGTAAAGTGGACAGCACTGGACAATCGCATTCAGAGGACAGCAAATTACTTTAGCAATCACGCATTTGTACATTATGTCTGATGGTATTACAGTGTACTTACAACACTGATTAATCATCAAAAGCAAATAATCTATAATCTGATTTATGACCAACAGTGCTTACAAAAGTGGCTTTGTTTCACTGGGAGTGTTGGTGGCTGAATCACTGATATTAGGAACATATACAGCAGTTTAAAACCAAGCCATGCATTACCATTCCAAAGCCACTGTTTTACACATGGTTATACCAAGGAGACTGCAGCAGTGCACTTTTAACAGCCTTGCCACCAATTCCATCTCACTCCACAGCCACTGTCCCTAATTAAACCAAACTGTTCGCAACTTTGGCATCCTATTCGAACCTAAACAGGGCTTCCAACCACGTATCCTGTTCCATCACAATAACCGCCTACTTCCAGCTGCACAACATCGCCCATCTTCACTCTTGCCTCAGCTCATCTGCTGCTGAAACCCTCATCCCTGCTTCTATCACCTCCAGCCTCGTCTATTGTAATGCTCTTCTAGATGGCCATCTAACTTCCACTGTTGGTAAATATCAGCTAATCCAAAACTTTGTTGCTCATCTCCTATTGCCAGGCTCCGCTCACCCATATCATCCCTGTACTCACTGATCTTCAGTGGTTCCTGGTCCCTCCAACGCTTTCATCTTTAAAATTTGCATCCTTATTTTCATCACCTTTCTGCTTTTAATTGGGTAGATGTCACATTGTTGAGCTGCTGCTTTCTATTTCATGCTACAGGAACTTTCTTGCTTCCTTTGCAAAAATGTGAATGGTTCTTTGTTTGGCGAGGTTTAAATCTCTTCACGGCTCCACCCCTCCCTATCTAGGTAACCTCTTTCAGCCCTACATCCCCCTCAAAACCCTTGGTTCCCAGACCTTAGCTTCTTGTGTATTCTCCTCCCTTTGCTCTACCATTGGAGGTTGTGCCTTCATCCGTGTAGGCTGCATGCTCTAGAATTCCCTGCCCAAACCCGACCGCCTCGTCTCTCGGTCATCTTCTCCTCCTTTAAGAATCTCCTTAAAACCCTCCTCTTGGACCAAGTTTTTGGTCATTCCTACTGATATTTAGTAATGTGGCTCGATGTTAAATTTTGTCTGTGAAGTGCCTTGGGATGTTTTTCTCTACGTTAAAAGTGCTACATAATTGCAAATTGATGTTGTTGCAGGCTAATCCCAATTCAAAGGAAGCCCACATGATATCAATCACTCTGGCTGATCAGGAGAGACAGAAGCAGCGGAGTTAATACCATGTTTGAAAAGTGGAGAGCGGCAAGAGAAATTCCCTCTTCTTTTAACAAACAACACTCCTTCAAGAAGTCTATCTAATACTGATCTTTGACCATCTTATTCCAGGTTACACAAGTCACTGCGTGCACTTCACACACTCACCTTTTAATGAAGTAGTCTTAAGACTGAGACAGCGACAGGTGTGTGAATGGTCCGTGAACAGCAGGAACTCTTCATACATTATGAATGAAGTAATGTTGGAGGCTATCTGCTTGGAACAAAAACAACCCCAAAATAATTCTAAAGATGACATCAGTTTGCAAAGAAAAAAAATTAAATGCTTTAAAAGAAAACACACGACTTACCTCCAAGTCATTAATAAAAAAGCGAGATCTTTCAGTCAGGCCCAGGACCATTTCCTGGAGGACAGAGAAGATAGGAGCTAGTAAACTAAATTTTAGGTACAGATGCTTAAAGCACTAAATTAACCCACCCAGTACCTCTGTTGCTTAACAAAATGAGTAGCTGAGCCATAAAAATTAGGAAGGTCTAATGTTTGACATCCGATCTGTCATGAGTTTTGGATATCTTGACAGGCAGTAATGGGGGCCCTATATCTAACCCTTAATTTAGGAAGGCTAAATTGCCAAAGGTTCGCTATGTTCAACGCTGATCAGCACTCCCTGCTGGAAGCACAGTGTATGTTGGATGGGGATAGAATCATGTTTCACTCTTGGCACTATGTCAAATAGCCCACTGGCACACTTATCTAGACTCGCGCATTTAATAACATTTAGGTGCAGGAGTAGGCCATTCAGGCTTTCAAGCCTGCTCCACCATTCAGTAAGATCATGGCTGATCTCCTACCTTAATTTCATATTCCCACACTATCCCCCATATCCCTTAATTCCCTTAATATTCAAAAATCTATTGATCTCTGTCTTGAATATACACAGCACCAGCCCTCTGGCGTAGAGAATTCCAAAGATTCACAACCTTTTAAGGGAAGAAATTTCTCTTCATCTGAGTCCTAAATGACCGACCCCTTATTCGGAGACTGTGACCCCCTAGTTCTAGACTCCTCAGCCAGGGGAAACATCCTCCCAGCATCCACCTGGTCAAGCCCTGTAAGAATTCTGTGTTTCAATTAGATCACCTCTCAGTCTTCTAAATTCTAGGGAATATAGACTTTAATCGGCATTAGGAATGGCCTTCTGCATAAGGATCCAGATTGCATTTGGCAATCTCCAGCAAGGCATTGCTTTCAGGAGGAAAATGCAAGAAAAACTAGATGATGAAGAACCTGGTTACCTCGCCGTCAATAGTACAGAGAGCTGTCTGTATACAAGGTTGAGAAAATTGTACTAAACACCCAGTAGTTGACCTCCATGGTTTCACACATGCATCAGAGGAGTCTGTGGCTGAAACAGAGACATTGAAATCTTATTACATAACAGCAACGTGTATTTATAAAGCATCTTCAACTCAGTAAAACATCCCAAGGCACTTCACGGGTGCGATCAAACAAAATATTACACTGAGCCACATAAGGAGATATTCGGGAGGGGTGACCAAAAGCTTGGTCAAAGAGGTAGGTTTTGCATAGAAACATAGAAATTAGGTGCAGGAGCAGGCCATTCGGCCCTTTGAGCCTGCACCGTCATTCAATAAGATCATGGCTGATCATTCAACCTCAGTACCCCTTTCCTGCTTTCTCTCCATACCCCTTGATCTATTTGGCCGTAAGGGCCATATCTAACTCCCTTTTGAATATATCGAATGAACTGGCCTCAACAACTCTCTGCTGTAGGAAATTCCACAGGTTAACTACTCTGAGTGAAGAAGTTTCTCCTCATCTCGGTCCTAAATATCTTACCCCTTATTCTTAGACTGTGACCCCTGGTTCTGGAACTCCCCAGCAATGGGAACATTCTTCCTGCCTCTAACCTGTCCAATCCCGTCAGAATTTTATATGTTTCTATGAGATCTCCTCTCATTCTTCTAAACTCCAATGGATACAAGCCTACTTGATCCAGTCCCTCCTCATATGTCAGTCCTGCCATCCCGTGAATCAGTCCGGTGAACCTTCGCTGTACTCCCTCAATAGCAAGAACGTCCTTTCTTAGATTAGGAGACCAAAACGGAGCACAATATTCCAGGTGTGGCCTCACCAAGGCTCTGTACAACTGCAATAAGACTTGCCTAGTCCTATACTCAAATCCTCTAGCTATGAAGACCAACATGCCATTTGCCTTCTTCGCCGCCTACTGTACCTGCATGCCAACCTTCAATGACTGATGTACCATGATACCCAGGTCTCGTTGCACCTCCCCTTTTCCGAATCTGTCACCATTCAGATAATATTCTGTCTTCCTGTTTTTGCCACCAAAGTGGATAACCTCACATTTATCCACATTATATTGCATCTGTCATGCATTTGCCCACTCACCTAATCTGTCCAAGTCACCCTGTAGCCTCTTGGCATCCTCCTCGCAGCTTGTAGTGCCACCCAGTTTAGTGTCATCTGCAAACTTGGAGATATTACATTCAATTCCTTCATCTAAATCATTGATGTATATTGTAAATAGCTGGGGACCCAACACTGAACCCTGCGGCACCCCACTGGTCACTGTCTGCCATTCTGAAAAGGACCCATTTATCTCAACTCTCTGCTTCCTGTCTGCCAACCAGTTCTCTATCCACGTCAATTACCCCCAATACCATGTGCTTTAATTTTGCACACTAATCTCTTGTGTGGGACCTTGTCAAAAGTCTTTTGAAAGTCCAGATGCACCACATCCACTGGTTCTCCCTTGTCCACTCTACTAGTTACATCCTCAAAAAATTCTAGAAGATTTGTCAAGCATGATTTCCCTTTCATAAATCCATGCTGACTTGGACCGATCCTGTCACTGCTTTCCAAATGCGCTGCTATTTAATCTTTAGTAATTGATTCCAACATTTTCCCCACCACCGTCAGGCTAACCGGTCTATAAATCCATGTTTTTTCTCTCCCTCCTTTTTAAAAAAGTGATGTTACATTAGCTACCCTCCAGTCCATAGGAACTGATCCAGAGTCAATAGAATGTTGGAAAATGATCACCAATGCATCCACTATTTCTAGGGCCACCTCCTCAAGTACTCTTGGAGGCCCTGGGGATTTATCGGCCCTCAATCCCATCAATTTCCCTAACACAATTTCCTGACTAATAAGGATTTCCTTCAAGTTCTTCCTTTTCGCTAGACCCTCGAACCCCTAGTATTTCCGGAAGGTTATTTGTGACTTCCTTAGTGAAGACAGATCCAAAGTATTTGTTCAATTGGTCCGCCATTTCTTTGTTTCCCATTATAAATTCACCTGATTCTGACTGCAAGGGACCTACGTTGGTCTTCACTAATCTTTTTCTCTTTACATAGCTATAGAATCTTTTGCAGTCAGTTTTTATGTTCCCTGCAAGCTTCCTCTCATACTCTATTTTCCCCCTCCTAATTAGACCCTTTGTCCTCCTCTGCTGAATTCTAAATTTCTCTCAGTCCTCAGGTTTGCTGCTTTTTCTGGCCAATTTATATGCCTCTTCCTTGGATTTAACACTATCCCTAATTTCCCTCGTTAGCCACAGTTGAGCTACCTTCCCTGCTTTATTTTTACTCCAGATAGGGATGTACAATTGTTGAAGTTCATCCATGTAATCTATAAATGTCTGCCATTGCCTATCCACTGTCAACCCTTTAAGTATCATTTGCCACTCTATCCTAGCCAATTCACGTCTCATACCATCGAAGTTACCTTTCCTTAAGTTCAGGACCCTAGTCTCTGAATTAATAGTGTCACTCTCAATCTTAATAAAGAATTCTACCATATTATGGTCACTCTTCCCCAGGGGACCTCGCACAACAAGATTGCTAATTAGTCCTCTCTCATTACACAACATTCAGTCTAGGGTGGCCAGCTCTCTAGTTGGTTCCTCGACATATTGGTCTAGAAAGCCATCCCTAATACACTCCAGGAAATCCTCCTCCACTGCATTGCTATCAGCTTGGTTAGCCCAATCTATATGTAGATTAAAGTCGCCCATGATAACTGCTGTACCTTTATTGCACGCATCCCTAATTTCTTGTTTGATGCCATCCCCAACCTCACTACTACTGTTTGGTGGTCTGTACACAACTCCCACTAGCGTTTTCTGCCCTTTGGCATTCCGCAGCTCTACCCATACAGATTCCACATCATCCAAGCTAATGTCTTTTCTTACTATTGCGTTAATTTCCTCTTCAACCAGCAATGCTACTCCATCTCCTTTTCCTTTTTGTCTATCCTTCCTAAATGTTGAATACCCCTGGATGTTGAGTTCCCAGCCTTGGTCACCCTGGAGCCATGTCTCCGTAATCCCAATTATATCATAATCGTTAATAGCTGCCTGCGCAGTTAATTCATCCACCTTATTACGAATACTCCTCGCATTGAGGCACAGAGCTTTCAGGCTTGTCTTTTTAACACTCTTTGTCCCTTTAGAATGTTGCTGTAATGTGGCCCTTTTTGATTTTTGCCTTGGGTTCCTCTGCCCTCCACTTTTACTATTCTTCTTTCTATCTTTTGCTTCTGACTCTCCACCTCTCTACCTCGCTCTCCTCCCTTAAGGAGCGTCTTAAGGGAGGAGAGCGAGGTGGAGAGCTTTAGAGAGGAAATTCCAGAACTTAGAGCCTAGGTAACTGAAGGATCGGCTGTCAAAATGGAGCGATGAAAATCTACGGTTGACTCAATATACACAAGTAGGCTTTTAGCACCATCCTCTCTTTCCATATCTGTAGGTTTATAATTCTTTAAACTAGATATAAAAGGTAACTAACAATAAGTTACTCATTACATCAATGTTTCAATGATGATGAAACAATAATTCAGCAGCCAATTCATAGAATCAGAGAATGGTTACAGCACAGAAGGTGGTCATTCAGCCCATCGAACTCGAACCAGCTCTCTGCAAGAGCACTAGTCCCAATCTCCCATCCTTTCCCTGTAGTCCTGCAAATATTTTTCTTTCAGGTGCTTATCCAACTCCCTTTTGAAAATGATCGAGTCTGCCTCCACCACCCTTTCAGGCAGTGCATTCCAGATCCTAACCACTCGCTGCGTGAAAAAAGTTTTTCCTCGTGTTGCCTTTGGTTCTTCTGGCAATCACCCTAAATCTGTATTCTCTGGTTCTCGACTCTTCTGCCAATGGGAACAGTTTCTATCTGCTCTGTTCAGACCCCTTATGATTTTGAATACCTCTATCAAATCTCCTCTCAACCTTCTCTACTCTAAGGAGAACAACCCCAGCTTCTCCACTCTATCCATGTAACTGAATCCTCTTATCCCTGGAATCATTCTTGTAAATCTGTAAATTAATATGCTTTACTGGCCATTACTATTTGAATGCATTTGGTACCAAGAACTGTTGGACAAAACAAACTCATTTTTAAAAAAAAAGTACATTTAGGCATCTCCCCAACAGTGTTGTAACCTTGGAATTAACAGTGATAACTGCACAACAAGATGATGATGAAACCTACTTTGATTGGTCAGACAAAAAAAGCATTACTGGAATTAAGCTTGTTATGTAGACACAAATTAGGAAAAAGGGCATATTGAAATGTCTTTATCACAAACTGAATTGAAGATAAAAGCTTGGCGGGAGGCAGGGGCAGAAAACGAAAACTTTTAAAATTGTTTGCAAAGATAATACATAGAATTTACAGCACAGAAACAGGCTATTCGGCCCAACCAGTCCATGCCAGCGTTAATGCTCTACTCAAGCTCCTCCCACCCAACTCGATCTGCATAACCCTCAATTTTCTTCTCGCTCGTATGTTTATCTAGCTACCCCTTAAATGCATCTATACTATTCACCTCAACGACTCCCTGTGGTAGCAAGTTCCAC
Organism: Pristiophorus japonicus; assembly: GCF_044704955.1. Taxonomy (NCBI): domain Eukaryota; kingdom Metazoa; phylum Chordata; class Chondrichthyes; family Pristiophoridae; genus Pristiophorus; species Pristiophorus japonicus. The sequence goes on along the minus strand of NC_091977.1, from coordinate 229,602,416 downwards.
ATTCTCACCACTCTCTGGGTGAAGAAGTTTCTTCTGAATTCCCTATTTGAATTTTTGGTGACTATCTTATATTGATGGCCTCTAGTTTTGCTCTTCCCCCACAAGTGGAAACACTCCGTGTCTACTCTATCAAAATCTTTCATAATTTTAAAGACCTCAATTAGGTCACCCCTCAGCCTTCTTTTTTTCCCCCAAGAAAAGAGACCCAGCCTGTTCATCCTTTCCTGATATGTATACCCTCGCATTTCTGGTACCATCCTTGTAAATCTTCTCTGCACACTCGCCAGTGCCTCTATATCTTGATATGGCAACCAGAACTGTACGCAGTAGTAAGTATAGTAGTAGTCCAAGTGTGGTCCAACCAGAGACCCAAGCCTGTTCATCCTTTCGAAAGAGGCTGATATAATGAAATTGTTCTGCTGGTGGGTGAGTGTCTTGCCTGCTGGAAGCCCACATCAGGGAATGGAGGTCCATTCTCCCCGTGAGAAATTTCAGCCCAGTAAAAATCAATCATTGGAGAAGGGCAGGGAGCAATCCTGAAATTTCTCGCTATGCGCTCCTGGAGGATAAGGCTCCCTACCAGAAGTGCACATTCCTAAGAATTGGTCACAGGCAAATGATACAACATTGACCAAGTTCAACTTAAGTACTGAATTAGAAATACACAAACCCCACAGGTATCTTAGAATCTGCCCACTGGCGAGCTCCAAGGCTACAGTCTTTGTCTTCTGGTTGTGACACAGGCTGATCACATGACCATCCACAGTTACAGGAGACCTGGAACAATTAAGAATGGCAAAATTGTAAAAAAAAAAAGAAATATAACATAAAGCAACAAACTGTTATGGCCCTCAGGGGATAGGACTAGAATTTAAGGACAGCATTTGATACAGCAACACAAAAGGCAAAATACTGCAGATGCTAGAAATCTGAAATATAAACAGAAAATGCTGGAAATACTCAGATCAGGCAGCATTCCCCCACAGATGCTGTCTGACCTCTGAAATATTTCCAGCGTTTTCTGTTTGTATTGGATGCAGCAATTTGAATATTAAGACTCTGTTTAGACAGATAAAACATGAAGTTCTGAAGAGTAATGTTGTACATATGGAGAGGCATTTGTTGAGTAAAAGAATCAATGACACGTTCTAATTATATGGATTAAGCTTAAGGGAGCACAGATTTAAATTGGTGCACAGCATGGTAAAGTAAGTGGGCTTACTATGCAAGGGCGTGGGTAGATCAGGAGTAAAACAATGGAGACTAAAAAAAAATGGCATGTATTTCAATACTCCAATATACACTGAATTTTATTAAAAAACCCACAATAATCACTGCAATCATTAGAAAGAAAGACTTGCATTTATACAGTGCCTTTCATGACCTCAGGATGTCCCAAAGTGGTTTACAGCCAATGAAGCAATTTTGAAGTGTAGTCACTGTTTTAATGTAAGAAACGCAGCAACCAATTTGTACACAGCAAGCTCCCACAAACAGCAATGTGATAATGATCAGATATTCTGTTTTTGTGGTGTTGATTGAGGGACACTGGTGAGAATGGTCCTGCTCTTCTTTGAAATAGTGCCATGGGATCTTTTACATCCATCTGACAGAGCAGACATCTTATCCGAAAGACGGCACCTCCAACAGTGCAGCACTCCTTCAGTACTGCACTGGAGTGTCAGCCTAGATTTTGTGCTCAAGTCTCTGGAGTGGGACTTGATCCCACAACTTTCTGACTCAAAAGCCGAGAGCGCTACCCCTGAGTCACGGCTTAAAACAAAATCACCCCATCCTAACTATCCTAAGATTAAAGCCTTTGTAAATATTATAAACTTAGCATTTCCATGAACTGCTCCTGGCATGCTGCAAACGCATGAACTCTGCACTTAGAGAATTCCTGGATAATTACAATTGATAATTTGAGTTCTGTCACTCTCTAAAACCAATGGTCCTTCCAAGAAGGGTCAGATTTCTTACCTGATCCGGATCGCTCCCTCCTGAGTTTCCTCCGATAAGATTACCAGCTGACAGACAACAGTCTGTGACGTCCTCGGACCTTGACTCAGACCCAGAAATGTATTTTCTTTTACCCAGGTTATCATACGCAACTGCAATGGCTTTGAGAATTCACCCTTTCCTTCTTCAAAATTAATTCTGTCATTTTCACAAAAACCATTTGAACAATAATTAATATTTTATGTCAAATAATTCATCCAAAATTAATACTTTGAGCACCAATGATTTAAAAATTGATATTTGTGACGAAATGGTTTGGAAAACTGCAGTGATGTTAATATTTCAAAATTTATCTTCTATTTCAATTGCTTGTTTGGTTATTATGCATATCCTGTTACATGCATAATGCATAGTATACAATTTTCAGTGTATGTGCTCCAGTGTGACAACATGCTGAGCAAATCTTGCAGTGTGGCTTGGCTTGTGAACTAGCTCTGGAATGTGTTGGCAGTGTTAGATTGCGCTTCTGCACTTGCCTGCAATGGTCATTATTTGGTGGGCTCTGGTTTATAAGTTACTATATTCGGGTGTAGTGGACTGTGTCTTGCCTGAATTATGTAGGTGTTGTTGCTGATGTGCTGGCCAATAGCTGGCAGACAGTTGGTATTTTGTGCAATAAGTAGAGATTCAAGTTATTTAGTCATAGTGCCACCATTTAGACATCACATAGAAACATAGAAAATAGGTGCAGGAGTAGGCCATTCGGCCCTTCGAGCCTGCACCACCATTCAATAAGATCATGGCTGATCATTCACCTCAGTACCCCTTTTCTGCTTTCTCTCCATACCCCTTGATCCCTTTAGTCGTAAGGGCCATATCTAACTCCCTCTTGAATATATTTAACGAACTGGCATCAACAACTTTCTGCGGTAGAGAATTCCACAGGTTAACAACTCTGAGTGAAGACGTTTCTCCTCATCTCGGTCCTAAATGGCTTACCCCTTATCCTTAGACCCCTGGTTCTGGACTTCCCCAACATCGGGAACATTCTTCCTGCATCTAACCTGTCCAGTCCCATCAGAATTTTATATGTTTCTATGAGATCCCCTCTCATTCTTCTAAACCCCAGTGAATACAGGCCCAGTCGATCCAGTCTCTTCTCATCTGTCAGTCCTGCCATTCCGGGAATCAGTCTGGTGAACCTTCGCTGCATTCCCTCAATAGCAAGAACATCCTTCCTCAGATTAGGAGACCAAAACTGAACACAATATTCCAGGTGAGGCCTCACCAAGGCCCTGTACAACTGCAGTAAGACCCCCCTGCTCCTATACTCAAATCCCCTAGCTATGAAGGTCAACATGCCATTTGCCTTCTTCACCGCCTGCTGTACCTGCATGCTAACTTTCAATGATGTACCATGATGCCCAGGTCTCGTTGCACCTCCCCTTTTCCTAATTGGCCGCCATTCAGATAATATTCTGCCTTTATGTTTTTGCCATCAAAGTGGATAAGCTCACATTTATCCACATTATACTACATCTGCCATGCATTTGCCCACTCACCTAACCTGTCCAAGTCACTCTGCAGCCTCTTAGCATCCTCCTCACAGCTCACATCGCCACCCAGCTGAGTGTCATCTGCAAACTTGGGAGATATTACACTCAATTCCTTCATCTAAATCATTGATGTATATTGTAAATAGCTGGGGTCCCAGCACTGAGCCCTGCGGCACCCCACGAGTCACTGCCTGCCATTCTGAAAAGGACCCGTTTATCTCGACTCTCTGTTTCCTGTCTGACAACTAGTTCTCTATCCATGTCAATACATTACCCCCAATACCATGTGCTTTAATTTTGCACAACAATCTCTTGTGTGGGACCTCGTCAAAAGCTTTTTGAAAGTCCAAATACACTATATCCACTGGTTCTCCCTTGTCCACTCTACTAATTACATCCTCAAAAAATTCTAGAAGATTTGTCAAGCATGATTTCCCTTTCATAAATCCATGCTGACTTGGACCAATCCTGTTACTGCTTTCCAAATGCGCCACAAGTTAGAATCATAGGATAACACAGCACAAGAGGAGGCCATTTGGCCCATTGTGCCTGTACCAGCAAGCTGAGGAACATAAGAACAGGAGTAGACGGTTTAGCTCCTCCAGCCTGTTCCGCCATTCAATTAGATCATGGCTGATCTGTTTTTTAACTCCATCTACCCACCTCGGTTCTGAAACCCTTAATTCCCTTTCCTACCAAAAAGCTTGCAATCTCAGTTTTGACATTTTCAATTGACCCTCAACAGCTTTTGCGGGAGAGTTGCAGATGTCCACTACACTTTGTGTGAAGAAGTGCTTCCTGACATCGCCCCTGAACGGCCTAGCTCTAATTTTAAAGTTATGCTCCCCCTTGTTCGGGAGAAATAGTTTCTCTAATTTACCCTGTCAAATCCTTTATTAAATACCTTGATTAGATCACCGCTTAATCTTCTATACTCGAGGGAATTAGTGCAGAAGATAGAGGTACGTGGAGTCAGAGGAAATGTATTAGCATGGATAGAGAATTGGCTGGCGAACAGAAAGCAGAGAGTCGGGATAAATGGGTCCTTTTCGGGTTGGAAATCGGTGGTTAGTGGTGTGCCACAGGGATCGGTGCTGGGACCACAACTGTTTACAATATACATAGATGACCTGGAAGAGGGGACAGAGTGTAGTGTAACAAAATTTGCAGATGACACAAAGATTAGTGGGAAAGCGGGTTGTGTAGAGGACAGAAAGAGGCTGCAAAGAGATTTGGATAGGTTCAGCGAATGGGCTAAGGTTTGGCAGATGGAATACAAAATGTCGGAAAGTGTGAGGTCATCCACCTTGGGAAAAAAAACAGTAAAAGGGAATATTATTTGAATGGGGAGAAATTACAACATGCTGAGGTGCAGAGGGACCTGAGGGTCTTTGTGCATGAATCCCAAAAAGTTAGTTTACAGGTAATCAGGAAGGCGAATGGAATGTTGGCCTTCATTGCGAGAGGGATGGAGTACAAAAGCAGGGAGGTCCTGCTGCAACTGTATAAGGTATTGGTGAGGCCGCACCTGGAGTACTGCGTGCAGTTTTGGTCACCTTACTTAAGGAAGGATATACTAGCTTTGGAGGGGGTACAGAGACGATTCACTAGGCTGATTCCGGAGATGAGGGGGTTACCTTATGATGATAGATTGAGTAGACTGGGTCTTTACTCGTTGGAGTTCAGAAGGATGAGGGGTGATCTTATAGGAACATTTAAAATAATGAAAGGGATAGACAAGAATGAGGCAGAGAGGTTGTTTCCACTGGTCGGGGAGACTAGAACTAGGGGGCACAGCCTCAAAATACAGGGGAGACAATTTAAAACCGAGTTGAGAAGGAATTTCTTCTCCCAGAGGGTTGTGAATCTGTGGAACTCTTTGCCCAAGGAAGCAGTTGAGGCTAGCTCATTGAACGCATTCAAGTCACAGATAGATAGGTTTTTAACCAATAAGGGAATTAAGGGTTACGGGGAGTGGGCGGGTAAGTGGAGCTGAGTCCACGGCCAGATCAGCCATGATCTTGTTGAATGGCGGAGCAGGCTCGAGGGGCTAGATGGCCTACTCCTGTTCCTAATTCTTATGTTCTTATGAATACAAGCCTAGTCTTAATTTAATGCTTTCAATCCCAGTATCATTCTGGCAGGAATAGTTTCTGGAAAAGTGCAGTTTAGTGGGACCTTTCCTATCTTATGGATAGCAAGAAGAAACAACTTGCGTTTATTAGTGCCTTTAATGTAGTAAAACATGCCAAGGCGCTTCACAGCAGTGTTATCGTACAAAGTTTGACACCGAGCCACATAAGGAGGCTTTGTCAAAGAGCTGCGTTTCAAGGAACGTCTTAAAGAAGCAGAGGAGTAGAAAGGCGGAGAGGTTTAGGGAGGGAATTCCAGAGCTTAAGGCGTCGGCAGCTGACAGCATGGCCGCCAATGGCAGTGCAATTAAAATCGGGTATGAGCATTATCATTAGACATCTAAAAAACAAACTGGGGTGGTATAAAATTAATGACCCACACAGACCAGATAGTCCACATCCAGTAAAGGAAAGCTATCTCTGAGCCATCCTCCCACACATACTCGTGCTCATTTTCACAGCAGCATGTGTGAAGTCTGGGAACAAGCCACCTGCCCATTTGGAAAGAAAGACTTGCGTTTGTATAGCGCCGTTCACGACCAGTGGATGTCCCAACGTGCTTTACAGGCAATGAAGTACTTTTTGGAACAGTAATTTGATAATGATCAGGTTTTAGTGAAGAGGTTGACGGATAAATATTGGCCAGGACACCGTGGATAGCACCCCTGCTCGTCAAAATAGCGCCATGGGATCTTTTATGTCCACTTTTAAGAGCAGATGGGGTCTCGGTTTAATTTCTCATCTGAAAGATGGCACACCCTCAGCACTGCATTGGAATGATGACCTAGATTTATGTTCAAGTCTCTCGAGTGGGACTTGAACTCACAGCCTTCTGACTCAGAGGCGAGAGTGCTATTCACTGAGCCATAGCCGGCACATTTGGCCATGTGTATGGCATGAGGAAATCATGAAAGATTAGGTAAGAAAAATACCGAAGTAAACCAACCTGTACGCTTTCACCAATTTGGGAGTTGTAATGCGCATCTTCGATCCTCTTCCACCAACAGCATCAATTTTAACTGTGGAGTCCTGATTCACACCATCACCTGCCCAAAAATAGTGAAAATATAAAGCTAGTTGAAATTTCTTTTTAACTAATTCTAAAAAAAAAGTTTTTTCTGTTAATCAAGAAGAATGTGCACTTAATATAGTGTCTTTCACAATTTCAGGATTTCCCAAATCGCTTGTAATGTAGGAAACACAGCAGCCCATTTGTCCACAAACAGCAATGAGATAAACGACTAGATAATCTGTTTTAGTGAAGTTGATTGAGCGGTAAATATCACGAGGAGAGCTCCGCTGCCCTTCGTTGAATAGTGCCATGGGATCTTTTAAGTCCATTTGAGAGGGCAGACTTAGTTTCAAATCTCATTTAAATGACGGCACCTCTAACAGTGCAGCACTCCCTCAGTATGACACTGAAATGTCAGGTTAGTGTATCTGCTCAGGTTTCTGGAATGAGACTTGAACTCGTAACGTTTTGAGTCCGATGAGAATGCTACTGATTGAGCCATGGCGAACATACATCAAATATGGTCATTTTTGGTTAAATTATGGAGAGAGATAGTTGTATGTTCTGTGGAAATTGTTGGTTAATGAGCAACTGTAGCCAATAAAACAAAACCATTAAACCATAATACAGGACTTATGGATCGACAGATATAGAAGTACTGGAGAAAGTGCAAAAACGATTTAGAAGGATGATATCAGAACTGAGAGCTTATAGCCACCAAGAAAGACTGATCAGGCTGGGGCTCTTATCCCTAGAAAAGTGAAGGCTGAGGGGCGATCCAATGGGGCCTTTAAAATTAACGATGTGTCTGATAGGCTAGATGTAGAGATGTTTCCACCTGTGGGGGAGACCAGGACTAGGGCCCATAAATATAAGATAGTCACTAATAAATTCAATACGGAATTCAGGAGAAACTTTTTTAGTCAGAGTGGTGAGAAGCTGGAATGGTTGAGGCAAATAGCATATTTTAAGGGAGGCTGCATAAATACGTATGGGAGAAAAGAATAGAAATTTATGTTGATAGGGTGAGAAGAGTGAGAGGAGGCTTGTGTGGTGCATAAACCAGTTTCTGTACTGTACATTCTAATCTGAATTTTTGCTCAATTTAGTTGAGGGGGTGGGTGGGGTGTTGCAAGGCAAAATCTTGGACAGCCTTTCTTCAGAAGATTCAATAGATTGCGCTATGGTCCCTGATGGGGTGGACTGCACTTAATCTGAGGAAGCAACAAGTTTGATAGGATGAATGGCCTTTTATGCATTATCAGTTTATGTATCACCAGAAAATCGTGACATTCTTTTCGCTTGTTTAAAAATTCTTGTAATAAGGCAGTTGGCCACTAACCATGCACACTCACCAGCCTGGTAGACTGAAATCCGGTTGTCTGTCGTCAGGACTGCAAAATCATTGCTCCTTTGTGGATCTGAAGAGAACATAATCTGATTCACAGCACAGGGCAGCTGCAACTGATATGCACACATTGGAGGAGGCACCACTACTTGGCGAAAAGGTGTCACTAGTACTTTATCTGTCAGTGTCAAGAAAAAGAAAATAAATATGAATGTTGGAAACACTCAGCAGCTCAAGCAGCATCTGTGGAGAGAGAAACAGAGTTAAAGTTTCAGGTCGATGACCTTTCTTGAGAAGATGACAGGTCACCAACCTGAAACGATAACTCTGTTTCTCACTCATATAACAAGTGCAAGTACTTTCAAGTCTTAATCTGAAACCCGTCAAGAAACTCAACTTGTCAAGAAAAATATATCTTGCTTCATCAGGTCTTGTGTTACTAACTGATCCTAGATTTAATCCACAGCCATAAATTGTTTCTAAAAGGTTTGTTATGAAACCTATAAATCACTGCATAGTATAGCCAATTTATAAAGAAAAGGACTTCCATTTATACACCGCCATTCATGACCCCAGGACATCACAAAGCACTTTACATCCAACAAAGTACTTTTGAAGTTTAGTCACTGTTGTAAAGAAATGTGGCAGCCAATTTGCGCACAGCAAGGTCCCACAAACAGCAATGAGAAGTAGACAGCAGATAGCATCTCAGCAGATGATTATGGATTCCCTGCTCTTTAAAATTCCACAATCCAGTTTTCTCTTCTCCTTTCCTGAAGATGCCGATTCATGCTAGGGCATTGTTCCACCCTTAGCACCCCGTGAGTCCTTATCCAAATGACCGCTCCTCATGCACGAGCAAATACAGTGAACATCAATGGGATATTTAGCTGTGATAACATCACAGTGAAGTGGAACAGACTGTATTGTGACAGTGTGAAGGGGATAAAGAGACGTTTTCAGTTCAAGTGGCTCGACAATTTAAAACTGTAGAGTTAGAATAGACATTTAAAAACATCATTGCGAGCAGTCACTGGCACTGATGCAACCAAGCAACAAGTCTCAGGCTCAAACAGAATTTTTACCTCCATTAATCACAGCTACATTAGCAAAGTCACTGCTGTCTTCTCCTGTACTTCGATCGGTGGTCCAATGCCAGTTATAGGACAGGTAACGCCACCCACTGCAGAGGATATGCAGTCGATATGGGCTCTCAGGATCCCACATTAGGGATACGATCCGTCCCGCCCGATCACAACCAAAATGTAGACTCTGCTTCAGGTACCAATGGTAGTTCCCTACTGTCCACAACTGAACTGCAAGATGACAAAAATATAAACAGCAAGCATTGCTTAATTGCTGTGACCAAGGATATAATTGCAATAATCTTCAATCAGAAAGTGTAGCATTCTTTTTACTTAAAACAATGATATTCGACCTATGTGGTTGCTTGCTACCCAATAAGGGCCAGCATTTTCAACGCGGGCAGCTGAAGAGAGCGGTGACGTTATAAGGCAATGTAACAAAGCAGGTTCACTATCGCCTATCGCATCTTTTGTTGCACCTGACTTAAGGAGACAGGGCTGAATAGGTTACAGATTTGAGAGAGCAAGATGTGTTCTCCCACCGTTTCTTTTCCCCCCCTCCCCCCACCCTCCTTCGGCCCACTGGATCACACCAATCGATCCAACACAAGGTGTTCAAAATTATGAGGGGTTTTGATGGAATAAATAAGGAGAAACTGGCAGGAGGGTTGGCAACCAGAGGACACAGATTTAAGACAATTGCAAAAGAGCCAGAGGGGAGATGAGGGGAGATTTTTTTTTTTTACGCAGCGAGTTGTGATGGTCTGGAATGTACTTCCTGAAAGGGTGGTGGAAGCAGATTTAATAATAACTTTCAAAAAGGAATTGTATACTTTAAAAAAGGAGAACATTTTCAGGGTTTTGGGTAAAGAGCAGGGGAGTAGGACTAATTGGATAGCTCTTTTCAAGAATCAACACAGGCACGATGGGCCGAATGGCCTCCTCCTCTGCTGTATGATTCTAAGCCACACACCACATTTATTTTAACGTCAGAACTTTGCAGTCGAAGTAATTTTGAGACAGCCAATTTTTTGACATATCACAAAGAGCAAAAGTATATGTCAAAATCAAGTTGAATATTCGGTTTGGATGCAGATGAGGAACAAAACAAAATGAACTCCAGATAGTCTGGAAGATAACTTATTACCGTATGTATTTTGTTGGACATCCTTGGCCTCGTCATCTGCTGATCTCAAATCCTCCAGCCAAACTGCCAGCACAGTAGAATCACTGTTCCAGAACAGCTCCTTTACCTAATTAGCAATAAAAACCAAGCCAGTCAGTACCATACAGAATACTGCAGGTAAAGTATTTTCAACAAAACATAGAAAATCTACAGCTAAGAAATACAACTACACTTTCAATCCACCTGCTTTAATCTGATCAAGTACGTCTTCCAGTCCAGTCAGAAACTGAGGGCAGGTTAAATAAAGGGAGTCAACCACTGACGTAACAACCTGCTGCACAAAGCAATTAAAAAAATGCCACTGAAGAAATCCAAAGTTTTTTTTTGCTTAACTTGGGTAAATTTTACATAGAATTTACAGCACAGAAAGAGGCCCACTGTGCTCCATACGAGCCTCATCATGCTCTATTTACTTCATCTCACCCCATCAGCATAGCCCTCTATTCCTTTCTCCTTCATGTACTTATTTAGCTTTTCCTTAAATGCATCTATACTATTCGCCTCAACCATTCCATGTGGCAGCGAGTTCCACATTCTTTGGGTAAAGAAGTTTCTCCTGAATTCCTTACTGGATTTATTAGCAGCTCTCTTATATTTATGGCCTCTAGTTTTGGATAACCCCACAAGTGGAAACATTTTCCCTACATCTATCCTATCGAACCCCTTCATAATTTTAGAGAGGTCACCTGTCAGTCTTCTCTTTTCTAGAGACAAGAGCCCCACAGTCTGTTCACTCTTTCCTGATAGTTGTACTCTCTCACTTTTGGTATCATCAGTGTAATTTTTTTGCACTTTCTCCAGTGCTTCTATATCCTTTTTATATTATGGAGACCAGAAATGTGCACAGCGACATTCCCGCAAAGCTGCACTGCCGCACAGCAATCTGGAAGTGCCACACAGCCCACTCACTGGTGCATGGAAGAAACCGTGCATGCGCAAAATTCTGAATGGGCCCGCAGCCAGTTAATGGGATCGCACATGAAAAAAAGTTAGAGGGAACATTGGGGCACAGTAGTCGAAGTGTGGTCTAACCAAGGTTCTATGTAAGTTTACCATAACTTCTCTGCTTTTGAATTCTAGTCCTCTAGACATGAACCCCAGTGCTTTGTTTGTACTTTTTCTGGATTAGTTAACCCGCGTGACTACTTTTAATCATTTGTGTATCTATACATCTAGATCCCTTTGCACCTCTACTCCATTTAGACTCATAATTCCCATTGAGTAAATGGCCTCTTTATTGCTCCCATCAAATTACACCATCTCACACTTATCTATGTTGAAATTAATTTGGCATTTACACGCCCATTCTACAAGTCTGTTAACGTCATCTTGTAAGTTGTTGCAGTCCTCCTCAGTATTAACTATATGCGTACATGGGCTAGAAATTCGGTTCTCAGCGATAATTGTATTTTTTCGCCCAAATTATTGTTATGGCAACGCTATCGCTATGAGGCAGTAAATTTGAGCTTCAATTTGTGCAGTGGTAAAAAAACGGCGTTGCACGAGGATTCGTGGCGCAAACCGCAAATTTTCTGCAACTTTACTCAGAGGCCGATACCGCTGAGAGTTGGGCCGAGGGAGGGGGAAAACACCAAAAAAAAATTGCAAAAAACTAAAAAATCACAAAGCATTCACAAGACACTTAACTAACGAATCACCGCAAAAGAATTAAAAAATAAAAATTTTAACTTACCTTTTTTGCAGGTCTTCATATTTACTGCTGATCCAAGGCAGCTTTTTCCTTGGCACTTTTTTTCGTCCTAAATACGGGTGCCCTCAGAGCCAAATTTTTGGCGCAAGTGATTATTTCGAGTCTTGTACGGTGGCGCTCCTCTCTCTAGCAGTATTTAAAAACCGCCGGTGCAAGACTTCTCCGAATTTCCCGGTTCACTGTTTTTTGCCAAAAACGGCACAATAGCGCCAAAAAACCGGTCACTAGGTTGGCGAATTTTTAGCCCTTAGTTTGTTAATGCTTTTCCATATAATCTATTCTACATCAATATAGTTGTCTCATTGTGTTTTATTAAGAGTTCTATTGAACATAAACGTGAATTAGCAAAACACTTCAACGTATAATCTGATCTGATGTGATGTACAAATCTCAATCAGCCTGTGTGGGACCTCGCAATATGTGCACGGTTGCGCACCTTAGGGGAAACATTGGTCTGGAACCAACTCTCACAAAAAACAGCAGATGCTAGCTCAATTAATCATTTTTAAAATCTGATAGATACATTTTTGCTAGCAAGGATATTGAGGGATATGGAGCCAATAAATCGAATAAGGCATTCAGGATGAACTTATTTACGCAGAAAATGGTTAAAATGTGTAACTCGCTACCACATGGAGCAGATGCATTTAAGGGGAAGCTAGATAAACACAAAGGGCGAAAGGAATAAAAGGATACACTGACAGGGTGAAATGAAGTAGGGTGGGAGGAGGCTCTTGTGGAGCATAAACACGGCACAGACCTGTTGGGCCAAATTGCCTGTTTCTGTGTTGTATATTCTATGTGATATCTTATTACAGGATCTGTCCAATGTAAACCAAAATGTTGTAACACATAGAATATGTAAACCCAGTAACAAGGGACAATGAGGCTGCGATTCTTTGGCAGCCAAAAAAGAGAGAAGGAAAAAGGGGCTGGACAACTCTCATCTGAACAATTTCACAAACAAAACTCAAGAAAACATCATCATCATAGGCGGTCCCTCAAAACGAGGATGACTTGCTTCCACACCAAAAAAAAAAGATGAGTTCACAGGTGTTTTGAAAGAAGAACCCAAACTACATCCTCAAGGGTGGAAGATGCCTGTGCGTGGAATTTTTTAACGTGTGGTGGCCGTTGCACACCAGCCACCACACGGGTTTAACAGAGCTAGGTCTTGGTCCAGTGGTAAGGATTACCCAAGACATCTGGAGACCAGCTCTGCAACACGGACCCAGTGCGCACACATATCGCAGTGTGGGCTGGTCCGTACTGCCCCTGGGACCCTGGCCCCGAACTCATGCCTCCACTGGATCCCGATCACATCCCTCCACAATCTCTCGCAGCTTCTTCGCCCCGATCTCATCGCTCCTGCTGCACCTGCCCAAGCACCAATCACCGACCTGGACCTTGCTGACGTCAAGCTTCGCTGCCACTGCCCTCCTGCACCAGCTCGTGCTGCTCCCTGGAGTTGCATGCCTCCACACTGCTCCATGGCCGACGCTCGCCACCCCTTCTATGGCCCCGACCTGCTGCTGATGGTCTCAGCGGCAGGTCGGGGCCATAAAAGGAATGGCGAGCGGCGGCCATGGAACAGTGTGGAGACCCCGACCTGCGAGAGACCATCAGTGGCAGGTCGGGGCTATAAAAGGAGCGGCGGCCATGGAGCAGCGTGGAGGCCCCGACCTGCGAGATACCATCAAGAAAACAGCAATACATATAAAGAACACCAGTGAACGACTAAACAGATATGGCCAATTTTCTAACGAACCAATTTCTTAAATGAAAAGCAGCAATAGAAAATGTTCCATAATTAAAGCCAAAGCAAGGTAAATGGGTATTTTCATTTGCAAGAAGCTGATTTCTCAAAAATCTTTTAAAATTCTTCAAATTACAAATATTGGATCAGACGAATCCACAATTCAAAGTCTATTCAACAAATTAACCAGGCACCAAGGACATTGCATTTTGAATATTTGAATGTTACAAATCTAATACCACATTGTTTCAAATGTTCTACAAGATAATGTATTAAAAGGCTTCAGAACACAGATATGGCTCAGTGGACTATTCAACAGCATGGTGCACTACCGAGACATGTTCATTCTTCATCTGTGCTTGGTTGGTTGCAGAGAGTGACACCACTGTTCCTGTCCAGAATGGAGATGATTAGGTAATTCGCTAGTCAATCACACCTGGACACGGCGTGGCTGTAAGCGAGTGGGATTGATTTTATACACAATTTATATGCAACTATCTTCTACTCACTAATTTTCGCTGGAGAAATCACCCTGCTTTTATCGGGAGACTCTGTAGGCTGTTTGCTGTGGTGCACTGTTAAAATAGACTGAGTTTGCTGAGTAAGTAGGGTTTGTTTACTGGGAGTCCTGTCGTAAGCCTAATTCATTGGCTGACACAGTGATGTCAATAGACACTCTGCTTATTTTGCCGAACTCAGTAGGGTGTTGGGGGAAATACAGTAGGTCTTAATGTCTCTGGGCGAGGGAAGGAAACACTGGTTTGGGGTCCTTACTCTGATAGGTGGTTGGGTTACCCTCCCTGGGTGTGGGTTTCGGATGAGGAAAGGCCCACAGTCAAATCTGAAGAATGACCATCTGGGCAAAGTACCCATGGAAAGGAGAAAATTGGAAAGGGGGAAAAAACCTTCAGTACTTGCCTTAACTTGGTCTTTGTCAAAAGGAAGTGAAAACTCTCCATGTAGTAAACCATTCTGTTCGAAGAACACAACACTGTGTTTGTTAAGCTTTTGCTGTGTGGATGCAATCAGGCTCCCTGATGGTCTAGAAGTGGGATATTGTGGCAAAAAGCATATGCAGATTACAATGGATTCTCACACAACTTACATTCCATTCTGACTTAATATTATGACCATGGAAAATTTAGGCTGCTGCTCATGGGTAAATAACTTTTTTTATTGTCATCAAAAGTAGCCTGCGTGCACCAAATAAAGCACCCTTTCAATCTAACCACAGTATGGTAGCAATGTGCAGCTCTGAGTATGGAATTTGTGTAACTCTGATCACCAGCTCGGATATCTGTAAGGAATGGATGTTGATTGTACTATACAGGTACTCGACATGTCAGACTTGTATCGAGTTCAGAACATGGAGGTCACTGTTCACTAGTATATACAAGACTTCAACTTTTTTCACCCAGAGGGTGGTGGGGTCTGGAACTCACTGCCTGAGAGGGTGGTAGAGTCAGAAAGCCTCCACATTTAAAAAGTACTTGGATATACACTTGAAGTATTGTAACCTACAAGGCTACCCACCAAGAGCTGGAAAGTGGGATTAGGCTAGATAACTCTTTTTCAGCCGGCACAGACACGATGGGTCAAATGGCATCCTTCTGTGCCGTAAATTATTATTCTACTAATGTCAGTCAAATAATGCACCAATATTTGAGACTTGAACCAACAATCTTCTGACTTAGAGGCAATAGTTCTACCACTGAGCCACAGCTGACACCCATTAGTGAGAAATCTTAAAAAAAATTTTGTTATTCAATTGCAGCAAACATATTTAATTTCAAAACTCAGAAGGTTTAAAAGTAAGGATTTGAGAAATTCATTGTGGTGCAGTGCACTGGAAATCTAAGACATTGTAGCCAAAAGATAGGTTGCAAGGCTATTCACATAACTAACTTCACACAAGGCAAGCTGCTGATCTCAGTAAAAAGACTTGTATTTATAGAGCACTTTTCGTGGCCTCAGGATGTCTCAAGGTGTTTTATAGACAATTAAGTACTATTTTGAGGTGTGGTCACTGCTGTAATGCAGGAAAAGCTGCAGCTAATTTGTGCACAGCGGTCTCCCACAAACAACAATGTGATGACGACCAGATAATCTGTTTTTAGTGATGTTGGCTGAGGGATAAATATTGGCCAGGACATGGAGGAGAACTCCCCTGCTTTTGTTCGAAATAGTGTTACGAGATCTTTTATGTCCACTTGAGAGGCCTTGGTTTAATGTCTCATCTTAAAGACGGCATCTCCGACAGTGCGGCCCTCCCTCAGTACTGCATTGGAAGTGTCAGCCTAGATTATGTGCTCAAATAATTGGAGTGGGACTTGAACCCACAATCTTCTGACTTGGAGGCGAGAGTGCTACCCACTGAGCCACAGCTGACACTGCAGTATCAGGGGAGGCTGTGTACTTACCCAGCTTGGAGGGACGGTGACGAAGAGAAGAAAAGGAAGGCAAGCCAAGCCACCTCCATCTTTTGTTTGCCCTTACATTGCCAGGGAACCGGGAGAAAGTTGAACAACACTTTCAGTAGCACTACGATTCAAAGACACACAAAAGATGACAGAGGTAAAAATATAACAACTTGGCCTGACAAACTTAATGAGCTGGAATTTGCTGGAAAGAAGCATCTCACGGTGTGCCCGGTTAGACTTTTTCCTGCAGCCTTCAGCTTTAAAAATGTTTGCGCTGTAACGTGCTGGAAGTGAGAGGATAACGGGGCATCAGTGAACAACAGGACCAACAGTTTATCTTCTTAACTAATGAGATGTAAGGACTGAGAAATAAACAGAGGATTGAGAGAGAAGGAAATGGGGTGAATTAAAGTCAAATCAGGTACAGAAAGAAAAATAGAAAGAGAATGAAAGATTGGATTGAGAGAGAGAAAAGCAAGAATAATTTAGTTTTGAAAATTTGGCATCTTTAAAATCTCTAACAATAATTTACTCCCTGAAGGAATGAGACTCTACTGTTTAAAATGTTCAGAGGTTGATTGGCAGTCATTGACAGTTATCACGTTAAGATTACTTGCACGATAAATTACTAGACTTAACTTTCTGTGGTGAGTTTAATGGGCAATTAATGTGCAAAGTTCTTAACAATCGCAGGGAGGTTTAGGGTGAATTAATGTGCAAATCCAGCAAGTTCTTAAAAATAATGGAGAGGCTAAGGGCGAGATGCCATTTGTACAAAGCGATCAACAGAGTGGCGTATATCGACCAGCAACTCACACCTATCTCTTCATCCCTTGAACCCACTGGGCGATTTTCACATTAATAACGGCGTGCGCTATTAACACACTGTTATATCAGCAAGTTCCAGCCCATTGTGTTAGTCAAGTGACAGTAAGTATACCCACACAAAGCAATACCTATAAACTTCCAGAGGGACATCAGGGTGCAAATTATTTAAATTACTCACTTCCAGCACAGGGCTTGTTCAAGTCCACTAACAGTCTCACTGGTCGACTGAAGTACACATTCTCTACTCCATATTCTCAGCTTTCTGGATCCTATGTGAAAAAATTTAATTTGAACTGAACTCATATGTATAAATTATGAAAATACAAGACTTCTCCAGTATATAATTTTTTGATGAAAAATTAGGAGATGAAAAACATTAAAGACAAAATAATTTTGTTATCAGTATCCAGAAGGGTACATAAATAAAAACCTATTAATGAGGAGTGCAGCGCTACGTTAAATTCATTCTCCCTTCTTTCCCACCAAGAAAAGCAAAATGTGCCTAAATATTGCACTTTTGTGAGTGCTTGCCAAAGTTCACAACCTAACTGAACAAAATTACTTAAGGACAAGGATACCGACTCGGAGATTGCGCCACAATACTAAATTCTGAAATTTGTCTCCAGGGGCATTGTGAGTAGTGAATTCGACCCACAGCACACAGATTCCCAAATTATCAGCTCCCTCTAGAAACAGCTATCAAGTGTAAAATGTTTTTTGTTTGACCAGCCAGATGTCTCATACAGAAAACCAACATTCTGTTTGGGAGTTGCCAATTCAAATTACTGACAGTGGGCTTTCTATTTGCCCAATATGAAGTGCACATTCTTTCCTTGTAGGAACACATCCTATTTAACTAATTCCAACAAGTTTTGATGCAAGTTAGCAGAGCTAATACTTAGGGATTCTCAAGTGTGCACAGGGGTACTGCTGCAGTTTAACCAGCTTACACTATGCCAGATAAATCATTGAATGGTTTCTCATTACTTCTCAGCTAGGACCACTCTACCCATTCCTACTTTGGATTGGAAAGTTATCTGGAGCTGCATGGAAAGGAATTCCAGCCCTAGAGACAGGTCTATCACTCCGGTTTCCAATAGTGAGTCAGGCTGGCGAGTCAATCGTCAACAGTTGCCGGGAGCTGCCGACCTTCCTGTCTCAGGCATTGGATTACCCAGTCTGCTATGTTGAATTGACTTTGTTCTGAATTTCCATCATCGGGTATCTAATCTTGGATCTAATCCAACCCCATGTAAGTAGGATAGACACTGGTTTGTCTTCGGACAACCGATGAGGGTTTGAGCCCACGTTCGGTGAACAACAGATATTAGAATTTACTCATATGTGACAGTTACTGCAAAATGTGTGCGCATTGTCATAGCATGGACACACATCATATCCCACTGAATGATGGGTCCAATAGTTAAAGATGCAAAGCAACAACAACAATGTGCCTCTAAATCATGGCAGGCACCAATCCCTGGGATGTACAAGGCCACGATCCCATGCCTGGCCTTCAGGTAGCACGATCCAACAGCTGTCATCATCAGCTATAGGATACCTTCAGCATTGGTGGAAGGGCCTACATGGGTAGCTTGTGTTGTACCAGCCATTTTGATGTTCTAGACATCAAGTGCATGCCATGTACTAGGCTTATTCATCACCAACTGATTAATCCATTCCCTCACATGAGGGACTGTGACAGAGACACACTCGCTATAGGACGACTTTCCCTCCAGGGAACCGAGAGGTTGGTGTAGATCAGAGCCAACCCTTTCTGCAACCATTCCCCCCTTTTTTTTTTTTATATACACACACCCATCTCACAGCTTGATCCTGAATCTCTCAGATGGGCTGGAAGAAACCCATCTATTGCACAAAACAAGTAACTGGAAGAAACCAATATAAGTGCACAGGCATGAGGTGTTATAATATAGATAGAATTGTTGGTAGCTCAGAAAGAGTACAAATGATATATTTCCTTTTAAGAGCATGTTTAAATGTAAAAGTTGAAGTCAGGTACATACCAGTCACTGGACAAATGGCACTAATTGCAAACAATTGCCCATCCCCTCGCCAGGTCACACGTGACTTCTGATCATCCCAAGGAAGTGCTGGTTCAATTTCCTATCAAACAGAATAAGAAATTGCATTATCAAATTCTGATATATTTGGGAAGGTAGTATGTACTATTTCGAAACACCATGAAGGATAAACTGGTCTAGAATTCCCCTAAATAGTTCAGTGAGTAGCTGAACCAACAGAACAATAAAGATCCCAGGGTTGATTCCTGGTCTGTGCTAAGTTGAGCTCAGGGCGAAGGCACCTCAGTGCCTCTGGGATAAGGAGGGAGATGAAAAGGAAAAACAGAATAGGCAAGTTCCTACTTCGGAACATTGGAAAAGCAGGTGTGGACCAGAGGCGAGAACAGAATCAAACCCAGCCGTGAAAACTCTGCAATGGAGTGATCCGCCAACAATTACTATATATGCTCACGGATGTTTAATGGCCATTTGGGCAAAGTACTGGAGGGATCCCGTGGAGCTCCTGTGCCATCAAGGAATCAATGGAGAGATGGGGAGGGGAGAAAATTGGTAAGTAACTAAGAGGAGAAAGGAAAAAAACTTGATCCATCTTTTCTTTAAATATAAAATTTCCTTCCCCAACACCAACCTTCTTCCAGCCAGGAAGATACAATACACCAAATGAATTGCACTACACTATGATAAATAAGATTCTTATTTCTTTCTCCTCTCCCCCTTCCTTGGTGAGTGTTATTCTTCATATTAGTTATAGAGCAGCTTTATATGTTGTTTGCTTATCAAAGAAAAATAATCATTTGTTAAATGCCTGTACCTTTTCGTTGTATTACGTGCTATTGTTTTCAAGACGAATGTGCCTTGAATTTGATGTTTGTGCTTGAATTTGTTGAAATTTGTTGTGAGGATGAGAGACACTAAGATTACAGTTATTGTAGATTCCTTGTGGTCCTGAGGATGTGGTGGTGGAGGGCCTTCTCCTTCAACTATTACAATCCCTGTGGTGATGGTGCTAGGCAGGGAATTCCAGGACGTTGACCCAGCAACTATGAAGGAACTGTGATTAATGTCCAAGTCGGGATGGTGTGCGACTTGAGGTGAACTTGATGGACGATGCCAATAAATCCATACAATTTTTCCCTTATTATTAAACTTTGCAGGCTTGCTAGGCCACATCAGAGGCAAATAAGAATCAACTACGGCATGTGGGACTGCAGTCAGGTGTAGGCCAGACTGGGTAGGATCCCTTCCCTGAAAGATATTGGTGAACCAGAAGTTCATGGTTATTTGTCTGGTGCGAGCTCCCAAATGACAGATTTACTGAATTCAATTTCACAATTTGACAAGGTGAGATTTGAACTCAATCTCTGGGTGGCTGTACCCGTTTTAGATGTGTTTGTTTTATAAATTGTTTTATGTGGTACCCAGATTCCTCGATAAGCACCTGAATGGCCCATGAAGAGAAAGAATTCAGATACCCTCATCTACGATTCCTTCATATGACTCAAGTAAGCAAATTCTAACAATAGACACCTTTAAGCACTGGGGTTTCGACAAGAAGTTTATGACTCCTTGCACTACCACAACAACTTAAATGAGTCCTTTATCTCTGCACCTTAAGAGCTCAATGGAGATATTACAAAGTATTTACAGCACAGAAACAGGCCATTTGGCCCAACAGGTCCATGGCGGTGTTTATTCTCCCCACCAGCTTCCTCCCACCCTTCTTCATCTAACCCCATCAACATATCCTTCTACAGGTACATTTGAATAATCTGCTTAAATGTCTGCTGGATCCAACAGGAAATGAGCTTGGGCAGGTTCAATTTAATTCTTATGCTCACAGCAAAAAATCGTCGCTAATTTGGTAATTTCACTCAAGACTGGAGCAGGATGGCTGTTCTGATGAAAGATCATCGATCTGAAATCTTGGGCCTGAATATGCGGTCGGAGGCTTCCTGCGAGTGGATGCCACCGAATCGCAATCAAACTACGAACCTACCGGATGGTCCTGGATCGACGGAGACCCTCGGTCCTGGGCCTCTATGCGTACGCTTGCGTAAAGGCCCACATATCCCAGCGGTGCATCCAGTTTGCAGGCGTCCCATGGATCACGTGGGCCGGCCCAATCAATCAGAAAGGGGATTCCCATTATGCTTATGGAGATTCTAATTACGTACAGAATCCCCATAAGTTTAATAGGACTCGCCCAAAAAATACATTTTAACACTGAAATTTTAACATATCATTACATGTTTAAAATTCATTAAAATACAATTTAATTAAACATTTAAAACAAAAATTTAAATTTTTGAAAATAAAAAACATTTTTCAAGGGGACAAAAATAACAAACTTATCTTACAGGTTTTTGAATGTTAAAATTATTTTAAGTGTATTTTAATATTTATTTAAACCCATACACTGGTTAAAGGCAGCCTTATGCCTGCTTTTAACAGGTATGAGAGTTTCATGGACAGTAGCAGGGCAGTGGCTGGACAAATAGCCCAACTTTCTGTCAGTGAATATCCATTTCTTGGGAATGCAGATGATCTGCCAAGAGGATTCTTGACAGATTGCAAGTTCCGGGCTTTTGCGTATATGCATCACATGCGAAAACCTGGAACCTGTGCGACGCGATGCGTACGCGGTCATAGGCCCTGGAAAATCTGTTAACTCTGTTTTTCTCTCTTTCCACAGATGCTGCCTGACCTGATTTCCAGCATTTTTTGTTTGTGTTCCAGATTTCCAGGATCTGGCGTATTTTGCTTTTGTGCAATATGTGTTGTGGAAATTGGAAAAATATCACACTGGGTGTTAAAAGGGGGAACTTTCCTAAGGTTGCAACTAAAACACATTGGCATAGCAGACTAAATTATATTTCAGGGTTCTACTGAGAGTGGATATGTGCCATGGGACTGGAGAGTGCTTTATGTAACACCCGTTTTCAAAAATAAGAGTGACGGAGCTAACCCAGGTAGTTATGGGCCAGTTAGTTGAACTTCTATGGTGGGGGAAATGTTAGAATCTTACATTAAAAAAATGAAATGACTAATTATCTGGATGAAGAGAAAAGGAGTACAAGCAGTCAACAGGGATTTCAGCGAGGACAATAGTCTGCAACAAAGCTGGTAGAATTTTTGGGGGAGTTGATTGATGAGGAAAATTCAGTAGATGTGGCGTACGTACATGGACTCTCAAAGTCTCATACAAGTTACCACACAGGAAACGACTGGAGAAGAGTAAGGGGTATGGAATTTGGGGACATGTAATAAACTGGAGTAAAAATTTATTACAAGGGAGGAGAGAGAGCGGGCGTTATGGACAGTTTCTCAGTGTGGCTGAAGATGGGCATCAGTGTCCCACAGGTTTCGGTTCTGGCAGGTAAAAATAGAATGAGAGACTGCAGGTCGAGTCACCTGCCGAGCTGGCCTCATTACTCCACTGCACTACCAACAGAATCTTTTTTTGGGGGCCTGCTTGATAATGTTCAATCACATTTCCTCCCACAGGCCTTATGACCTCCTTGAGCAATTGTGCCAAACTGTAGGTCAAAATAAGTGGAGAACTCTCAAAATCATTTCACATGGGACTTCACACGTCACAAAGAAAAATGTTAAGCTTCGCTGGGTTCAAACACAGGTCTTAGAAATGGAAGGATTCTCTTGCATAGAATTTACAACACAGAAACAGGCCATTCAGTCCAACTGGTCTGCGACGGTGTTAAGCCCCCGCCCACCCTGCTTCATCTAACCCGACCTGCATATTCTTCTATTCCTTTCTACCTCATGTACTTATCTAGCTTCCCCTTATATGCATCTTTGCTAGTCACCTCAACTACCACATGTGGTGGCAAGTTCCACATTCTAACCACTCTCTGGATAAACAAGTTTCTCCTGAAATCCCTATTGGATTTATTAGTGCCTATCTTATATTTATGACCCCTAGTTTTGGTCTCGCCCACAAGTGGAAACATCTTCTCTACATCTACCCTATCAAACCCTTTCAGAATTTCTTTATAATTTTAACCATGATCTTTAAACAATAACTGTAGAATACTCTCTCTCCAATTCCTCCAACAATCTTTGCAGCTATTAGCAAAACTCGACTAACACTGAACTCACTGTCCATACTTTCATCAAGTGTCTAAATCTGGAGGGAGCCACCTCCAGGCAATCACTTGGCTGAATTCAAAGCAACATCCTAGGAGCAAAGATGGCTTTACACCTTAATCACCAAAATCCTGTGCAAATCCATTGCACGACCCAGTCCTGACATTTGTTTCTCTTAGCCGTGAGGTTGCATTTCATAAGGAAATGAGTGTGTATGGTCAAGACAGTAAACCACTAACTACATAAAAGAAATAGTTAACAGCAATCAACTATCAACTTCATTGAACAAAGGAGAGTAAAGCAAGGAAAGAGGAAGGAAAGGAAGGAAGGAAAGACTTGTATTTTTATCGCGCCTTTCACGACCTCAGGACGCCGCAAAGTGCTTTACAGCCAATGAAGTACTTTTGAATTGTAGTCACTGTTGGAATGTAGGAAACGTAGCAGCCAATTTGCACACAGCAAGCTCCAAAAACAGCAATTTGTTAATGACCAGATAATCTGTTTGTGATGTTGGTTGAGGGATAAATATTGACCAGGACACCGGGGATAACGCCCGTTCTTCTTCAAAATAGTGCCTTGGGATCTTTTACATCCACCATAGAAAGCAGACAAGGCCTCAGTTTAATGTCTCATCTGAAAGACGGCACCTCTGACAGTGCAGCAATCCCTCAGTAATGTACTGGAGTGTCAGCCGAGATTTTTGTGCTCAAGTCTCTGGATTGGGACTTGAACCCACAACCTTGTGACTCAGAAGCGAGAGTGCTACCCACTGAGCCACGGCTGAATCATAGGAGGGACAAACAATTCGATCTTTGATGTTAAGCATTCAACACAATACTCACCACTGGCTTATGATGAGCTGCTGCTTTACCTTCTGTTCCATGGAACTGGGTCTCCTTCTTACCCCAACCAACAGTGATGAATTTTCCTGAAGGAAGACACCAATTTAATGCACATAATATATAAAACTGCTTGTTCAAACAAGCCACTTAAAAAAAAAATGAAGATATTTATCTTCTCCTTCTGTTACTTTCATTTGGTATATTTGTGCCAGGCACCACCATCTTTCAGAAGGGAAGGTAGAGTGAGCAGTCGAGCCTTTGCTAATATCATCAAGAGCCATGTGGAGGTGCAGCCCAGTAATCAGGGATGATTTCCCCTCCTGGCTTTCGGCTGTAGAGAAGATACAAAGAAGGGCAACAAGGATGAATCCCGGCATTAGTGCATTGAACTGTTAAAGAATCGTATAGCATAGAAGGAGGCCACTGAGCCCATCGTGCCTATGCTGCAAAAACGATAGAGATGCAAACTGCGTCTTGGGTTTGGTTTGCTGGAGCAGCCTAAACTTAGAGGATCAGTTTCAGGTCTTTAATACTATTAAGGACATCGAGAGCATACAAATGGATAGATTGTTCTTAGGTAATGAGGCTGAGGAGAACTTGGGGCCATCCATTTGAAACTGAGAAAGCAAGGACTAATGGGCAGATGTTTTATTTTTCTCTGATCGACCTGAGGTGGTAGCAAGGACTGACTCCTTTCCTTGCAAGCTATTCACGAAGAGGTTAGACACCATTTGTAGAGAACTATGAAATCATGACAGGAGGAAGCGAAGATTCTGGGTAATAAGCAACAGAGCGGGAACTTGTCTGGTCGCCTTTAAGGGATCAGAGGGGAATTTTTGACTGATGTTACTTGAAATGGCATAAGTCTCCTTTTTGCCTCTCCCAGGAGGTGGGAAAGGAAGAATAGAAGGGTGAGGACATGGGGGATGTGTTCAGTAAGATAGGGGGTGGATCATATTGGCCTGATGGCCTTTTCTCATCCTGAATACATAGCAAGGGTGGGATCTCACTATGCAGAGAATCAGGGCACACCAAAACCACTACTGTGTATAAATGTAACTGCAAAACAGTGACATCGGAATATTATTTTGTAAATTACAGTGTGCATGACAGGTTATAGAATACATTCTGAACAAGTTAGTGCAAATCTCCTTCTAACAAAACAGTTTTAAAGTAGTTTTGTATTATTCTGTCAGAAATATGTTCATTAAATCTTAGCAGGGGTACTTGCAAATGACTGGCAGCCTGTGGTGGAAATGTACAGAAAAAACACATAGGTATTAAAGTATACTTATTAAACAAGACAGCACACTCACCTACACCAAAGTCATCCTGGTGGATTCTGACTTCAGTGATTGGATCAAAGTCCTTGGTCATCATTATGATGGTCTCCTGTCCTACAAAACAATAAATTTAATTTGTTCTAAATGTCTTTTGCCAAAATAAGATGGTGCACGATTAAAGCAATGATCCAGCTTCACTTGCTGCTTTGTAGCAGAAATATACAATACACCGTAAACATTCATCCACCACCAGCGCACAGTGTCTGCAGTGTGTACCATCTAAAAGATGCTCTGCAGCAACTCGCCAAGGCTTCTTCGGCAATACTTCCCAAAATCTGCGACCTCTACTGCCAAGATGTACAAGGGCAGCAGGTGCATGGGAACACCACCACCTCACAAGTTCCCCTCCAAGTCACACACACCATCCTGACTTGGAAATAGATTGATATTCTTCACCGTTGCTGGGTCAAAATCCTGGAACTCCCTCCCTAACAGCACAAGGACTGCAGCGGTTCAAGAAGGCGGCTCACCACCACCTTCTCAAGGGCAATTAGGGATGGGCAATAAATGCTGGCCTTGTCAGCGACGCCCACAACCCATGAATGAAATTTTTTAAGTGGCACCTTCTGAAGATTGAGTTTTAGTTTGGAAGAACTGACAGAGCTAGATTTGAAAAAGCTGCCTAATATGTTTGTGTTTTTGCTACCACTGTAATGGAAGTACTTCCCTCTATAAATCACTATTTCACACAGCCTACGGCAATGTTATTAACTGCAAAGCATTTTTAAGTGCGTAAAGAATGACTGCTAGTTAAAGGGTGTCATCTATTGTTTCATTCAATTAGGATGCATCTGCGATAACATGTTTTTTTTTTAAAAAGCGTCCACAATTAAAACATACCCTCATGATTTCTCCCCTAAACAATGTTCTCCCCATTCTCTCCTCATGCATGACTTCATGATCCCCAGTGTCCCTTTAGAACCTAATCCTTCCAATACACAACTGAGTCATTCTAATGTGGCAGGCTGTCTGACTGTGGGAGGCATCGCAACCACGACTAATTTTGTCAAACGAACAATGATGGACAGGAAAAGGCCCTCTGCTCCATTGAGCCTGTCTCTCACAATTGCAATATCTTGTGGATCACAATATATACTTCTCCACTCCACCCGAAACCATTCTCTTTGCCCGACATTCTATCACACACACACACGCATGCACGCACGCAATTTCCAGGAGATCGGGTCGTAGGATTGGGAACCTTGCTGAAATGTTCCTTTCCCCAGCCCTAGGAAGGTTGAAGTCAATTACAGCGCTGCAAATATTTTTTTAATCAACTGGTGCGTCTTCTGTGACATTACTTGCAGTGTTAGTATTGGGGGTGACGGGAATGAATGGGAGGGGGGTCAAGATCAGTCTCTGCCGGTCCCGAGATATTGAGTGAGCCTGTTAAGGGTGCTCAAGGTCTCCGCTCCCCACCTGCAGCAGTGGGTTGCTATGGTGTCGAGGAGCTGGGAATGTTCCATTGGCCACATAGCAGAAATAGGGGTTAAGCTTGCGGAAGTAAGGAAGTAGTGAGACCAGATGGTTACAGCCGCAAAGTATGCATACAGGGCCGGCAAAGAGAGGCATTTTGTCGCATTTGCTTCTGGAACTGGCTGTCGAGATAAAGTTGGCTGATTTCTGTTTCTTTTGAAATCCGTGCTGACTAATATACATAAATAACAAGACATTAGTTAGCATAGATTGGTCAGCAATGTTAGAGGAACTGTACCATTCTACATTCTTCCAGCCACAAAACCTTTCACAGTGCAGATTAGACTTTAGAATCAACTGAAGTAGCATACCTCAACCTAGTTGGTCTTGCCTCCCCACATCACCATCCTCCTGAACCAGAGTTAGGGTCACATGGCCAAGTACGTTGCAGAACCAACCAGGGAGCAGGCTATCTTAGATCTAGTACTTTGTAATGAGGCAGGATTAATAAATGATCTTGTAGTAAAAGATCCTCTCGAAATGAGTGACCATAATATGGTTGAATTTCAAATTCAGTTGGAGGGAGCGAAAGTTGGTTCTCAAACCAGTGTCCTAAGCTTAAATAAAGGTATGAGGGCAGAGTTGGCTAAAGTAGACTGGGAAAATAGACTAAAGTATGGGACGGTTGAAGAGCAGTGGCAGACGTGAAAGGAGATATTTCAGAACTCACAACAAAAATATATCCCAATGTGAAGGAAAGACTGTAAGAGAAGGGTATCAAATTGAAAACAAAGGCATACAATGTGGCCAAGACTAGTGGGAGGACAGAGGATTGGGAAATTTTTAAAAACCAACAAAGAATAACTAAAAAAAATGAGAGGGGAAGATAGATTATGAAAGTAAACTAGCACGAAATATAAAAACAGATAGTAAGGATTTCTACAGGTACATAAAAAGAAAAAGAGTGGTTAAAGTAAATGTTGGTCCCTTGGAGAATGAGACTGGGGAATTAATAATGGAGAGCAGGGAAATGGCAGAGACGTTGAACAAATATTTTGTATCTGTCTTCACAGTAGAAGACACTAAAAACATCCCAATAGTGGATAATCAAGGGGCTAAAGGTTGGGAAGAACTTAATACAATCACTGTCACTAATGAGGTAGTACTAGGTAAAATAATGGGACCAAAGACATAAAAGTACCCTGGACCTGATGCCTTAAACCTTAATTGAAGTGGCTGCAGAGATAGTGGATGCATTGGTTGTAATCGACCAAAATTCCATGGATTCTGGGGCGGTCCCAGCAGATTGGAAAACGCGAATGTAACGCCCCGATTTAAAAAAAGGAGACAGACAAAAAGCAGGAAACTATAGAACAGTTAGCCTAACATCTGTCGTTGGGAAAATGCTGGAGTCCATTATTAAGGACGCAGTAGCAGGACATTTGGAAAAGCATGATTCAATCAAGCAGAGTCAGCATGGTTTTATGAAAGGGAAATCATATTTGACAAATTTGGAGTTCTTAAAGGATATAACGAGTAGGGTAGATAAGGGAGAACCAGTGGATGTGGTATATTTGGATTTCCAGAAGGCATTCGATAAGGTGCCACATAAAAGGTTACTGCACAAGATAAAAGCCTACAGGGTTGGGGTAATATATTAGCATGGATAGAGGATTGGCTAACCAACAGAAAACAGAGTCGGGATAAATGGGTCTTTTTCCGATTGGCAAACAGTGACGAGTGAGGTGCCGCAGGGATCGATGCTGGGTCCTCAACTATTTACAATCTATATTAATGACTTGGATGAAGGGACCGAATGTAATGTAGCTCAGTTTGCTGATGATACAAAGGTGAGTGGGAAAGCAAATTGTGAGGAGGACACAAATAATCTGCAAAGGGATATAGACAGGCTAAATGAGTGGGCAAAAATTTGGCAGGTGGAGTATAATGTGGGAAAATGTGAGGTTATCCACTTTGGTAGAAAAAATAGAAAAGCAAATTATAATTTAAATGGAGAAAAATTGCCAAGTGGTGCAATCCAGAGAGACCTGGGGGTCCTTGTGCATGAAACACAAAAAGTTAGTATGCAGGTTCAATAAATAATCAGGAAGGCAAATGGAATGCTGGTCTTTATTGCAAGGGGGATAGAGTATAAAAGCAGAGAAGTCCTGCTACAACTGTACAGGGTATTGGTGAGGCCATACCTGGAGTACTAAGTACAGTTTTGGTCTCCGTATTTAAGGAAGGATATACTTGCATTGGAGGCTGTTCAGAGAAGGTTTACTAGGTTGATTCCGGAGATGAGGGAGTTGACTTATAAGGATAGGTTGAGAAGGTTGGGCCTATACACATTGGAGTTCAGAAGAATGAGAGGTGATCTTATTGAAACTTATAAGATAATGAGGAGGCTAGACAAGGTGGATGCAAAGAGGATATTTCCACTCATAGGAGAAACTAAAACTAGGGGACATAGAATAAGGGGCTGCCCATTTATAACTGAGGTGAGGAGAAATTTCTTCTCACAGAGGGTTGTAAATCTATCGAATTCTCTGCCCCAGAGAGCTTTAGAGGCTGGGTCATTGAATATATTTAAGGTGGAGATAGACAGATTTTTGAGCGATAAGGGAATAAAGGGTTATGGGGAGCGGGCAGGGAAGTGAAGCTGAGTCCATGATCAGATCAGCCATGATCTTATTGAATGGCAGAGCTGGCGCGAGGGGCCAAATGGCCTACCTCTACTCCTATTTCTTATGTTCTTGTAAGCCATTGTGTCTGTATCTTCACCACTCCCCGCCCTTTCCTATCTCTGTAGCCTCCTT
Source organism: Pristiophorus japonicus (assembly GCF_044704955.1). NCBI lineage: Eukaryota > Metazoa > Chordata > Chondrichthyes > Pristiophoridae > Pristiophorus > Pristiophorus japonicus. Next base: position 229,572,854 of record NC_091977.1, on the reverse strand, counting down.
CAGCCCTCCAAGATCTCTGCGCTCCTCCGATCGTGGCCTCTTGCACATCCCCGATTTTCATCGCTCCACCATTGGTGGCCATGCGCACAGCTGCCTAGTCCCTAAACTCTGGAATTCCCTCCCAAAACCTCTCCGCCTCTCTCTCCTCCTATCTTTGACCAACCATTTGGTCACCTGTCCTAATATCTCCTTACGTGGCTCGGTGTGAAATTTTGTTTGATAAAGCTTCTGTGAAGCACCTTGGGATGTTTTACAGTGTTAAAGGCACTATATAAATGCAAGTTGTTGCTGTTGCATTGCTTAGGAAACTGGGTGAAACTGCAGAGGGGCAGAGGCAGACACAAGAGGCCACAGTGAGGTAGCAAGAGCACACGTTTGCTCTTTATGACATTTTAAAAGCAAAATGAGAGCAGCACAATCATTGCAACTGTTTCTCCATAGCTTGATCCATTAGGGCTTAGATGAAAGAATTAAATATAGACAAATCTTGATTGTATATACACAATTTATTGCAAAGGCCAGCCATGAAACAAATTCTGGGGTTGAGAGGAGGCTCAACAGACAGGATGGACTTTTATTAAACTGAATGGATACCGATATCCTTACAGAAAGGGAAAATGGGGGCGGATTTCATAGAATTGTACAGTGCAGAAAGGGGGCCATTCAGCCCATGCACCTGCACGGTCTGCAAAGGAACTATTCGTTTAGTCCCATTCCCTTTCAGATTTACACATACCTGTGGTGAGCACAACCAATTCCTGGTCAGGACTCCAGCTCATCCCAGTCAGTCCACTGTCGACACTGCCAACGCATTCCAGCTGGAAGAAATTGACAGTTTTGTTAATACTACACTCTTAAGCATATTATTTATTTTTCTCTCCCTCTTTAAAATCCCCAGTTCCACTCACCAACGCAAAGTCCTGAGCATGGCAAGCCACCTGTTTCTTGACCTCTTAAGTTATGAGCTCACACAAAACTCTGCTGCCCGTATCCTGATTCACACCAAATCCTGTTCACCCATCACCCGTGTTGGCTTCCAGTCTGGCGACACCTCAATTTTAAAATTTTCATCCTAGTTTTCGAATCCCTCCGTGGCCTCGCCCCTCCCTATCTCTGTCAGCTCCTCCAGCTCCACAATCGTCGAAGATCTCTGCACTCCAATTCTGGCCTCTTGCCCATCCCTGATTTTAATTGCTCCTCCATTGGTGGCCGTGCCTTCAACTGACTAGGCCCTAAGCCGTGGAATTCCCTCACTAAACCTCTCTACCTCTCTCTCCTCCTTTAAGACGTTCCTAAAACCTACATCTTTGGCCAAGCTTTTGGTCATCTGCCCTAATATCTCCTTATGTGGCTCAGTGTTAAATTTTGTCTGATAACACTCCTGTGAAGCGCCTTGGGGGACGTTTTACTACGCTAAAGGCATAAAAATAAATGCAAGTTGTTGTTGTTGTTGATTCTTTATGCTCGCTTACTGCTGACGAGGCACCTTGGCTCCTAAAGCAAGCCGTCATCTGAGCAGTATTATGATAATAAGCACACATGAAAAGTGTGTTTAGTAAATTAAGTATATTCCTCAGGTAATAGTTTATTCCCCTATAAAATAAGAACATCACAGCACATGTTTTACCTGATTTGAGGTTAGATTATAAAGTATAACATCTCCGGATGCAGTGGCGACACAAAAGGATTCTTGATCCGGCAGGTCCTCGATACCAACAATACACCCGGTGCCATCTTCAGGGAGAAATGCTTCTTCAACCAGGGATACCTTACTGACCACCTGTGAGTAGAGGATGAAGAGAGCCTGAATCAAAGTCTTTGTGAATAAACTTGTCAATTCATTCTGTATTGGATTAAGGTGGCTCACTTATTGAGAGCCAAAGGCCAGTACAGTGAAACCTGTAAATTACAGACACCTTAGGGTCTGACATCAGCTGTCTTTTTTTGCAGGTGTCCTTATTTTCAAAATGGCCATTGTATGCACTGTTAAAAAATAAATTCAGCAGAATGGGGAATTCTTTACCCAGTGTGCACTGCAGCAGAGAAACCGCTCTATCTCTGGGATGGAGCCGTCCAAACATTCAATCCAAGAGATAAAGCGGTTTCTCTGCCGCTGTGCATGCTGGGTAAATAGCTTTCTATGCCACAAGAGCCCTTTCTTTCACAAAACCCGCTCACTGGCACACAGTGACCTCAAGAATTTGGGGGCAGAAAGGAAGCAAGCTGTGAGGGGGGGAATGCCCAGTGATCCCGACTCCATAAATGTTCCAGATACCCCAGCTTTGTCCCTTATTTTAAGTTGTAAAAGGGACTTGGTGCATTGAAGGCTGTTGTAGTTCACAATTGCTGACTATCTGTGGCTTCAGAGTGCCTCTTGTGTACTTTATCATGCAAGTTATTTGGGCCAATCAGTGTCCGCATTTTGCAGGTGTCTTTTTTTGGGGAGTATCCGTATATACAGGCTTCACTGTATTATTGAATGAGTGAATCAGTACCTCAAAAAAAATCAAGATAAGCAATAATAAATCTTTTTTTAAAATGATGTTAACAGATTCTGATGCTTTCTGGGTTCTCCTTACAGATTTGGCGCTCTGTTGTGTTTCCTTAATTACTTTTTTCCTTTATATTTTTGCCTGTCTGAGGTTACAGAGGAGACACACTGTCGGACCAGAGTAGAGACAGCTTTATTCCCCATCTGGTGATATGTGATTTGGGAGGACACCTTAAATCTACCAACGTCTGTACAATTAGATTCTTCCAATTATTGTCAATAATGCCAACATTTAGTGCTGTAAATAGTAACACTTCCATCCATGGGCCAGAGGGCTAGAGCTGAGACAGACAGTGATCACCCTTTGCATTACAAAGTATCCCAAAGTGCCTTTTTCTTATAAGGATTGGTACTAAAAGGTAGCGAATCGTCACGTAGAAATCTATGAGCAATAAAACAAGTCCGTACCTGCTCAGTATGTGGGTCGAGTTCTGTGATTCCGAGGTCTGATCCCACAAGCACTGTCCCTGTATCCGCGCGTACAGCCAGACACAGAGGAGTTCCCAGACCCTGCCATCCGCTGCAGTGCAGGCTGTGCTGCAATCTCAGATTACGCATAGCAAGTGCTGTGAAGGCTTTCCAAAACAAGCAGAGAGAAATGTGAACTCATGCAACAAATCAGTGATACGATTCAGAAACATACACTGTAGACACAGTAGAACGTGTATCCAATGATCAACCAGACTGATTCCCGGGATGGCGGGACTGACATATCAAGAAAGACTGGGTCAACTGGGCTTGTATTCACTGGAGTTCAGAAGAATGAGAGGGGATGTCATAGAAACGTTTAAAATTCTGACGGGTTTAGACAGGTTAGATGCAGGAAAAATGTTCCCAATGTTGGGGAAGTCCAGAACTAGGGGTCACAGTCCAAGGATAAGGGGTAAGCCATTTAGGACCGAGATGAGGAGAAACTTCTTCACCCAGAGAGTGGTGAACCTGTGGAATTCTCTACCATAGAAAGTTGTTGAGGCCAATTCACTAAATATATTCAAAAAGGAGTTAGATGTAGTCCTTACTACTAGGGGGATCAAGAGGTATGGCGAGAAAGCAGGAATGGGGTACTGAAGTTGCATGTTCGGCCATGAACTCATTGAATGGTGGTGCAGGCTCGAAGGGCCGATGGCCTGCTCCTGCACCTATTTTCTATGTTTCTATGTAACTCATAAGAACATAGTACGGACAAAAAGTGGGGATGTGGGACTAAGCACGACTGCGCTTTCAAAGAGCAGAGGCACGAAGGGCCAAATGGCCTTCTTTTCTGCTGTGATTCTCGAATCTTACAGCCCAGAAGGAGGCAATTCGGCCCATCTTGCCTGTGCCGGCTCTTTGAAAGCTATCAAAATTAGTTTCACTTTCCTGCTCCTTCCCCATAGCCCCTGCAAATTTTCTCCCCTTCAAGTATTTATTCAATTCCCTTTTGAAAGTTATTGTTTAATCTGCTTCCACCATCCTTTCAGGCAGCGCATTCCAGAATAACTCATAGATAGGTGTTTTACAATCATATATCTTAGCTTTTAAAAAAAACCTGAAATTTTCTATCCCCTGCCCTCCAGGCTGCTGATGGGACGGAGCCACCTAATACAGATACAGCATCGAGAATGCGTAGTTCCGGAATCCGTACCGTTCCGGAATCCGGACATCGGGACGATCCGTGGCGGAGTCATGCGAAATCCGGAAAATCCCTCAACCTGCCTCGGGCTATTGCCGACCCCGCTCCCGCCTCCACTGACCTCGCCTCTGCCTGCCACCTCGGGCCGACAACCCCCCACCCCATGCCCGCCGCCTTCGCTCAGCCGCCCGAACCCCCAACCTCTCCACTCCCTCGGTATTGTGAGTATGCTCCTGTTCTCCGTCTACTTTACTTTCTGTGTTTCGATGTGTCTTTTAAAGTTTTGGAGCGTTCTGCTTGTGCTGCTTTCGCTATTGACATTGGAGGTATCTAGGCCAATCCGCTGCTTGGCCCAAGCATTTCCAGACTCGGGATGTCAGAAAGACATTCCAATCTGGAAATACGCGAACCTGGGCTTGGGCGTTTCCGGATTCGGGGCGTCATAAAGACATTCCGAAGTCTGGAAATATACAAAATCCAGAGCGGCCTCGGTCCCAAGGCTTCCAGATTCTCGACGCTGTATCTATAGTATAAACAGAATCACGGGGCACAACGCTGATAACATAGCAGAAATGTTATAAATGAGACGGGTATTTCAAAACTATCTTAAAAGCTTTAGCAATAGATCTTGGCTGACTGGCTGAAAGCTACAGCTTAATAAAGGCACAATAGCACAAAACTGGTTTGCAGTAACAATCATACTGTTCTAACCTAAAGTAATTTATCAAAAGTTTATTAAAATATTAAAGGTTAAACAAAAATCCCAATGCCGTAATAGGTAAAGGCACTGACTGGTGTTGAACTAGTGTCCTGGGCCAATATTTATCCCTCAACCAACATCACATTAAAAAAAAATTATCCGGTCATCAAAGTCCCCTCTAATTTTTGGGGGGATGCACAAACCCTTTAACGGGCTGTGCAGCCCATTCAAATTTCTATGCACGTGCAGTTTTTCCCCATTGTAAAGCCAGCAAGCAGCCTGCGCGGGACCGCCAGGTGGCTGCACAGCTTAAGAGGATCATTGCTGGTCATTATAGCATTGCTATTTGTGAGAGCTTGCTGTGTGCAAATGGCTGCCGCATTTCCTACATTACTACTAAAGTGGGGCTTTCGAGCTCTGCTATAATTAAAGGGTTAAGAATGGGTCTCGGGATTAAAAAGAGCTAAATAGGCTTTTGTAGTGGTCAGCTTTCTAAGTTGCTTAAAGGGCAGAAGAGATAACTCTAAGATTAACATATCAGAATGATTAACTGTTGCAAGCTGTGTAACCTGAAGACGATTACAAATAGCCAAACTGTTGAACCACAAGAGGCCCAGAGAGGCAGTTAAACAGAGCAAAGGATCAGAAGTAACATGTTGGAGAAACTCCATCTGATATGAGGCCTAAGCGAATGAATGTGTGATGCGAAAGGAAATTAGTCAATCAGCAATTGTGCACGCGGGCTTTGGGCTTATTAAATGGCATGGGGGGCCATGCACGAGGCTGACATGCATCATTAAGCGTATAAAAGATTGCTTGGAACTTTGTATCATCAGAGAAGCTTGGCTACAGACAAACGAACAGGTGGTCTCCCCACCGGTGCAAATAAATACTTGAATCTTCGAACCCACACCTGGTGTTGAATGTTTATTTTAAATACTCCACTACAATTGGCTTAATCGGCAGTATCTCAAGCAGACGGCAGACACCGGCAGATAGAAGCCATGTAAGTTTTAATTACCACGCATAGTTAGGACAAGGGCAGAAATCTGTCTGGTGTCAGCTGCCTGAGAGATCCAAATCTGCGTAGTCAGCGGAAGATCCCAGGTGAAACAATTACGATCGGTTATATAGAAGTGTGTCTGTGTAATGTTGCGATTGACAATTGGTATCGGTTGCAAGTAACGGTCTCACTCGTGAGGAGTAAGTAAGGGACATACCACTGACAACCAATATGTTGCGAGTATCGGTCTCACTCATGAGGAGTAAGGGACGTGCCGCTGACAACCAATAGCCATGGGAAGTGAGAAACACGAGTGGAGACCAGAGGGGTCTCTGACACGGTACCTAGCAGACAAAAATTGAAAACTAATTGAAATAATGATTAAACAAAATTGGAAACCAGACGATCCAGCCGCTGAACAAAGAAAATGGTGGGAGTTGGAAAAGAAACAAAAGGAGAAGCCCTCGTTTTAGTCACTCGCAATAAATTATGAATTAAGTAGACGGACTAGACTATTGACTGAAAAGCGACAAAATAGCAATAAACCGACAGTAAGTGTGATGGTGACAGCACCCCTCAGGACACACGAAAAGGACGACGATATAGACTGGGGGTCTTAGGCAGAAAGGCAGCCGAGTACAATCAAGACCACGAGAGGGTCAGACCACCCCCCTATGAGATGGTGGCTGGTGTGCAATGGCCACCACACGTTAAAAAAAATCCAAGCACAGGCACCTTCCATCCTTCAAGATTAAGTTCGGGACCTGGAATTTTAGGTCCTTCATTGAAATACCCGTGAACTTTTTGACGTGGAAGCAAGTCATCCTCGATTCGAGGGACTGCCTATGATGATGGTGATGAGAAAGAACTGTCAGCGGCCCCCATTAAAGTAGAGTTCATACCAGGAGCTCGCGCAGTCCCAGCCCAGGGACAGACAGTAGCTCTCCCAGCAATAGCAGACCAGTTCAAAACTACTTATGTGTCATTCTTCCCGGGTGACAAATTACTACAGATACTGCCAGATTTAAAACCCAAAGTAACGGAGTGTTTTGGCAAAAAATGAGGGAAATACGAAAATGTCATAACTTTCATAATCGTGATGTGGGAGGATTAGTCAGAGCAAAAATAAGTGAAGATATGTGGCAACGACTGGCCCAAAATTTCAGGGACGGGATGTGGTGCACCCACAGCTGCCCAACAGGCGGCGGACTACGATCTGTTTAAAGCTGATGTTACACGGGTCATGGGAGTAGTACCCGTAAACTGGAGAATAATAATGGGGGTCACACAAAATAAAGGAGAATCATCGCATGAAACTGGAGGCATATAGCAGAGAAAAGTGCTAAAACCTACAGGGGATATAGGTTTAAAGTAATTGGGAGGGGGAGGTTTAGAGAAGATCTCTTCACCCAGAGGGCGGTGGGGGTCTGGAACTCACTGCCCAAAAGGGTGGTAGAGGCAGAAACCCTCACCACATTTAAAAGATACTTGGTTGTGCACTTAAGAGTGTACAGGAATTAGAAATTGAAACTGGTTTAAGGAATAATGGATAGTTATGACTCAATAAAAAGGAGAAAAGGGAAGATCATGTTTATTTCTTACTGTTCTGGTGTTTTTCTTTGGCGTTTAAAGTTTTTGGGAAGGCATATTCCTTTGTGTGGCCATGGCTCCTCCCCTTTTCCAAATGGCATTGGGAAGTTTAAGATTGGAATTACTGAGGTTAATTAACCTATTAAAAATCAGACTTTCATTATGGCCATGATAAAATTCTGGTTGGTGTAAATTGTGTGGAGAGCTTTTAGTTCTAGACACAAGGCATTTCACATCAATAATTGGTATGGTTTATAAAAAAAGATTCTGACCAATGTGTAACTGGGGAGAAAAGGATGAAATGCTATTGTGTGCGAAGTTGTTTTTCTGAATGTTTATTTTAAAGAGTAAAAGCACAGAGACTTCACAAAAGTAAATTTTTTTTTACTGGAAAGTTAAACTGAAAAGGCTGCAAGCTGTGAGACTGAAGTTGACATTGATTGATGGTGTCTGTGTTTGTCGGCTTTCGAAACAAAGGAAGTTAACTCTTTCACAGGCAGTTGTGAACTCTGTTTTAATTCAGTGGAATGGCTGCGTTAGACTGTGCAGTCAGGGTCTGCGAACCAGTGGTGATGTCCGGACAGATAGTGCTACACACGCAACATACCCTAGTAGAGTTATTGAATACTGGTAAACTACGTTCCATTTCAGACAGCCAAAGAGATGCGTGGGAAGCGGTCCTCATACCCAAGGACCGGTCAGTACAGATAGTGAGGGCTGGCCGAGTGAATCCGGCAGACGGTATACTATCCGAGGGAGAGGCACATGAATGTCAACTAACAATAGATGATGACATACAGGGAAACATGTTAGATGAACCCATGGAGAACCTGGACCAAACCTTAAATGTAGATGGATCACGCAGGTATATAAATGTTGAACCCCATACAGGTTGGGCTGTAGTTAATCAAGACAGAAAAATTGTAGCAAAAGATTGGAGGGAACCTTATCAGCACAAGTTGCAGAATTGGTGGCCCTCACTGAGGCGTTAAAATTAGTTCAGGGAAAAAGGATGAATATTTATACCGACAGCCGGTATGCGCTTGGAGTAGTATATGACTATATGACAGCATGGAGTAGGAGGGGGTACATATCCTCGGGAGGAGGACACATAAAACACGAGAATATTGTTAGATGATTAGTAGAAGCTGCCCAGGAACCTGCGGAAGCAGCAGTGATGAAGATAAAAGCCCACAGGAAGGTAGAAGAAGCCCAGCAAAGAGGCAATGAGTAAGCAGCTGAGGCTGCCAAAGAAGCTACAGGCACAGAACCAGTTCCTATGATCACAGCAGCCGCCGTAGGACCTGGGGAAATGAATATACACAAGCTACAGGAGGACATGAGCATAGAAGAACAAGAATTATGGACTAGGAAAGAAGCTGTAAAAGGAGGGGATGGAATATGGAGGAAGGATCTACGGGTGGTAGTGCCTGACTGTGTTCATTCGCAACAGCTGAATATATATCATGGACCCGACCATGGAGGGCGCAATGGCATGATTGACAGGCTGAGTAGAGACTGGTGGTGGAGCGGGCTAAGAAGAGATGTAGCCAAGCATTGCCAACGATGCATCGTGTATGGTCAATATAATCCGGGAAGACCAATAAGGGTCAAGATGGCACACCAGCCACGACCCAAAGGCCCGTGGGAGAATTTACAGATAGACTTTACAGGATCATTACCCCAAAGCTGAGGAAAGATATATTGTCTGGTAGTGATAGATCAATTCATCCGATGGGTGGAGGCATTCCCCACCCGAGATTGTAGCGCTAGAACCGTGGCCCAGATCTTCGCGTACAACATAATTCCCCGGTGGAGAGTTCCCCTTCAGATAGATTCTGATCAGGGTACACACCTCATGGGAAAGGTCAGAAGGAAGCCTGCCAATTGTTAGGGGTTCAGCAGCGATTCCACATCCCGTACCACCCTCAGAGCTTGGGAATGGTAGAACGAATGAATCGTACATTAAAAACAGCCATAGGCAAGGCCATTACAGAAACAGGACAGGTGTGGGTAGACATCCTCCCATGTATACTAACGCGCCTTCGGGCAACACCAAATCAGACAACTGGACTGACCCCGTATGAACTTATGACTGGATAGGCCATGCGCCTACCGGAAGGGGTATCTACCGTCATGAGGACTTGGGTCCGCATTCGAAACTATGTGCGGCTCTTAGACGAGCTGTTACGCGACTTACGACAGGAGGTGAAGGAACAGCAGACTATTAAGGACCAGGAAGCTCAGAGTAAGGGACCAGTAGGATCTGTATCAGGGGTGGGTGAACGAGTGTTCGTTCAGGTAGGACCCGGGCAAGCAGGGTTCGCCCCCAGATGGACTGGACCGTATGAGGCAATCCTGACCAGTGATACATGTGCCTGTGTGGACATGAAGGGTAAGGGTAGATGAAAACACTGGACCCAATTAAAAAGGTATAAGGCCGAGGAGGCAGTCGAAGTTAAATCAAACCGCAGGTAGACGACTAGATGTCTTAACTATTTTGTTTCAGAGGCACCCGCAGAGCACTGGCAGATATAGTCTTGGATGACAACAGGATATGGGTCTGCTGGATCACTGATAGATCCCGGCAGGACTGGTTAGAAAGGGGAGAGTTAGGATAGGATAAGAAGAAATAATAACCCCTGGTGATGACCAGAGTATGCTTTAATCCACAGGTTCATGGATATGGCAATAACCCAATGGATGATTCTCACAACCCTCACTCTCGCCAGCGGGGATAGGTCCCTATATTATATGCCAAGCCATCTGGAGGGGTGTGACCGTGATGGGCACCTGTACGTGAATGACGGGATTGAACTCCAAGTGCAATGTGGGGACGGCGGAAGCTTTGAAGATGGCACCGAGATCATGTTCCAACCGCCGGTGGGGGCGGGGAATATAGGATTTAGGGCGGTAGTAAAATGCAATTCCGCGGGATATGTCTATTGGTATTTAGATGGGGGCTACACGCCAGGCTCGTCCAAAATAAGACACTATGAGTAGATACGGCGACCCTTAAATGCCTAGACTTGACGCCTGATGACAGCAGTGTATGTGAGCAAAGAAATGGAAAGTACTGAATATTGGGCCCAAATTTCCCCAGGAGTTGCTCCTTTTTTTTTGGAGCAACTTGATTTTTCTGGAGTATCTTTTTAGTTACATTTCTGGCCATTTAATTTGCGCCAGTGTAAGTGAGTTAGTTAGGTTTTTTTAGTTCCGTTTTTTTTCCAAAAGGGGGCGTTCCCAGCTACTTTAGGTGTTTGGCCAGCAAATAGTTGCTCCAAACTAACTTAGGCCAGCGTATGTTGCCACTTCTGTCCGCACAGAAAAACTTTACCCAGAGTTAAGGAATCGGCGCAAGTAACTACATTTAAAGCACCACCAAGCACAAAAAGTAATAAGCATTCAATAAAAAATAAAGAACTGAAATAAATAATTAAATTAACAAATAAAGAACTGAAGTAAATCCTACCTTCAACTAAACTCGGCAGCGGCTGGCCGTGCGGGAGTCCCTTCGGCCTGGGATATGGGAGGGACTCCCGCACGACCGCCGCCCCACTGACTTTCAACTCTTTTCGGGAGGTAATTTTTTGCCCTTTTTGCCTATTTTTCGGGTTTTTGGTCGGGCTTTAAAAACAGCAGCCTGAAACCTGGCAGAGGCATGGGGCTTCGGCTCCCTCGCGTGAGGGACTGCAGATGACTCCAATTAGCCCCAAAAGGAGTTCAGAGATCGTCCGACACACCCGAGTTCAGCCCTGGGGTCATAGGTCATAGGCAGAAAGGTATTTTGTCGGTGCCAGTCGGCATCTCCAGCACAACAACACGCACACCGCTGTCCTCAAGACCAACCCGGGTGGGCTCGTACAGGCGGACGGACGGAGAGTGGGTGCACAAGTGCGCTGGAGCCCAGGCTCGGCTCACACCATTCTGGAATCCCAATTCAGAGAGTGAGCGAGAAAGAGAGAGCGAGAGAGAAAGAGAGCGCGCACCAGAGGGACAGGCGACATCGGAGCAAGAGAGAGAGATAGAAAGGCCAGAAGTAGTGGCTGGGCAGCGCAGAGTGTCGGAGGATAAAAGCAGGTAGCAGCGACGGTGGCGAGATGTACGGGGACTGACTTGGGCACACGCTCAGCGGTCGGCAAGTGTGTTCGAGCCAGACGGGCCATGTGTGGAAGGACACCGAGGTTCAGCGCAATACACGGCACTGCAGAGACTCTTTGGCAAACCGCCACCCAACCAAACGAACGCAAAGCCAGCCCAGAATGGCAAGTGACGTCACTACACGACAAGCTATCCTCGATCCAAACCACTAAACTGCAGCCAAAGACGACCAACCTCTCCCCCTCTCTCTCGCCCCGATCAAAACTCAGTCACACCAACCTGTTGCTTGCAGCCCTCAGCGGCCGGCCTGTGCGGCAGGCCATTTGGCCTGGGATAGGGGCAGGACGCGTTCTGAAGGCATCATTATCACAATCATGGGAAGGAGCTACTGCGCATGCGCGACCGCTCTACTGTGCATGCGCGCAGCTGCTGGCACTGTTTTCGGCACAGGGCTGTAGCTCCGCCCCCCCATGAAGAGCGCCGCGCCAGGACCCAGGACACAGCAGAGTGACAGAATCGTGAGTAAGTTTTTCGGCGCCATTTCCAGCGCACAAAGTTGCCGCATCTTGGGAGAGTGCGCCGAAAAAAGGGGTTGGGGAAATTTGGGCCCAAAGAGAGGACGGGGACCAGCCCCACCCGCTCCTCTGCCTTGTCCTGAAGTAATAGAAGGAGCCTAGGGAGGCCTGGTGATGAAACAAACCAGGAAATTGGAGTATTTTGAAGTGTCCCACGGAATTGTTAAAATTGCCCTCAATATTAGCAGGATAACTTTACCTAAGCGATGAGATAGCCACACCAAGGGATTATGGGAAAATTTGTTGGAGCAACAATTACAGGGACCACAGGGCGGTTAAACAGAAAAAGGAAAAGAGTAGAGATGGCAGGAGCAGGGTATGCGGCAGGGGTAGCAGCCGTCAACACAATTGACATAGCCAGTATAGATCAAGAAGTCCAAGACTTAGTCCAACGCTTAAGAACCCTCTTACTAAGGGGAACCGGTTTGACTTCTCAGTTGTCAGAAACAGGGGACGAGGTCGCCAGACAAATGCTGCAAGTCGAGGAAACCCGAGAGCCCCATGCCCAGACCATCAATAACATTAGTACATGACTACATGCCTTAGCCCAAGAAATGCATAAAGAACTCGTATATGCAATGTATGGCACGTGGTTACTTGGGAATATCCGATACAATGTAAACCAGATGAAACAGGGAAAAATACCCGATTGGATAAGTAATGAGCAGTTGTCCAAATGGACTAAGGACGGTACTACCCTCTGCAATGTTCGCAAGACAACACAAGTGTACTTGTCCCCAAGTAAGTGTATTACCAGAGAAGTGAAATTCATACGTATAGTCCTAGCTATCCCACAGATAGAGGGCATGGAGGCCGAACCTCTGTGGGGAGTATAGAATATAGGCGAGATACAAGGTCAATCCCGGGTTTTACTCCACGGTGTGCCCCCCATGCGGTGAAACTAAGTGGCCCATTCCAAGGGGTGCACATCGACGGCTGCACACAATTATTTGGATGTGATAGTGTGCACACACCCCATCAATCATATATCATATCATACATATCAATAGGCAGTCCCTCGAAATCGAGGAAGACTTGCTTCCAATCTAAAAGGGAGTTCTCACGTGACTCTACAGTCCAATACGGGAATTACAGTCTCTGTCACAGGTGGGATAAACAGCGGTTGAAGGAAAGGGTGAGTGGGGAGTCTGGTTTGCCGCACATTCCTTCCGCTGCCTGTGCCTGGTTTCTGCATGCTCACGAGAAACATGGAATTCACGGACATTGGGAAGCTCGCCTGTGAAGGGGAGGCGGGAGGGAACTCAGAGGCCATTGAGAGAGTCCATTAAGGGGCAGCTGGAAAAAAACACAAATACTTCTACGTTACACTGCTTCCTTGGCTAAGGGAAAGACTTGCTGACAAATGGGTACTTTTCAGAATGGCAGGCAGTGACTAGTGGGGTACCGCAAGGTTCTGTGCTGGGGCCCCAGCTGTTTACACTGTACATTAATGATTTAGACGAGGGGATTAAATGTAGTATCTCCAAATTTGCGGATGACACTAAGTTGGGTGGCAGTGTGAGCTGCGAGGAGGATGCTATAAGGCTGCAGAGTGACTTGGATAGGTTAGGTGAGTGGGCAAATGCATGGCAGATGAAGTATAATGTGGATAAATGTGAGGTTATCCACTTTGATTGTAAAAACAGAGAGACAGACTATTATCTGAACGGTGACAGATTAGGAAAAGGGGAGGTGCAACGAGACCTGGGTGTCATGGTACATCAGTCATTGAAGGTTGGCATGCAGGTAAAGCAGGCGGTTAAGAAAGCAAATGGCATGTTGGCCTTCATAGCGAGGGGATTTGAGTACAGGGGCAGGGAGGTGTTACTACAGTTGTACAGGGCCTTGGTGAGGCCACACCTGGAGTATTGTGTACAGTTTTGGTCTCCTAACTTGAGGAAGGACATTCTTGCTATTGAGGGAGTGCAGCGAAGGTTCACCAGACTGATTCCCGGGATGACGGGACTGATATATCAAGAAAGACTGGATCAACTGGGCTTGTATTTACTGGAGTTCAGAAGAATGAGAGGGAATCTCATAGAAACGTTTAAAATTCTGACGGGTTTAGACAGGTTAGATGCAGGAAGAATGTTCCCAATGCTGGGGAAGTCCAGAACCAGGGGTCACAGTCCAAGGATAAGGGGTAAGCCATTTAGGACCGAGATGAGGAGAAACTTCTTCACCCAGAGAGTGGTGAACCTGTGGAATTCTCTACCACAGGAAGTTGTTGAGGCCAATTCACTAAATATATTAAAAAAGGAGTTAAATGTAGTCCTTACTACTAAGGGGATCAAGGGGTATGGCGAGAAAGCAGGAATGGGGTACTGAAGTTGCATGTTCAGCCATGAACTCATTGAATGGCGGTGCAGGCTCGAAGGGCCAAATGGCCTACTCCTGCACCTATTTTCTATGTTTCTACTCCATAGGAGGGGGGCAACGTATAGTGTGCAGGTTCATTCAGACGGTTAATTGCATGTTGGAAATCAGCCCCCTTAGTCAGGGAGGGATTGAGGTGGAGCCCGGGATGATGGGACGTACCATCTACCAAGGAAAATTGAATACAAGCATGGTAATGTCATATGTGCGATCCCACAACTTAATTTCTGTTTTACATCTAAAGCTGTGGTCAAAATAGGCCATCGATACCTATTCCCAAGAAGAGAGGAACGCAGAGAGAACATCACTTTAAACAACCTGAGATGGGATGATGAAATGGAACAATATGAGATACCAAGTTGGCAAGACATTCCCTGTCTCCAAGAACATTTGAGATTTTGGAAGATACCATACAGCATTCGATGGACATTGAGGAAACCCTGAAGGACACTCAATGGTGGGAATATATATGGAATTGGGGAATGAATGTGAATATCCAGCTGTGGATTTGTATATGCATACAGTTAGGGCTAGCTGTTTAATGGGAAATTGGGTTATGCATGGCATGCAGAAAGAGGCAATGGAGAAGGAAAGCAAAAGCTTTAATTATGGAACAGCGAAAGTTGTTAGCCGAGTACCCTGAAATACTTTGAGACATAGGTCATGTCCCGAGTCCCCCAAACTGCGTGGCTGATCACCACAGAACAGAGCAGGGGACATAGGATGAAGTAGAATTGGGTTGGTAATCTTGGGCTGGGTGGCCAAGTACCAAAAGGGGGGACTGAAGTGGGGCTTTCGAACGCTGCTATTATTAAAGGGTTAAGAATGGGTCTCAGGACTAAAAAGAGCTAAACAGGCTTTTGTAGTGGTCAGCTTTCTAAGTTGCTTAAAGGGCAGAAGAGATAACGCTAAGATTAACATGTCAGAATGATTAACTGTTGCAAGCTGTGTAACCTGAGGACAATTACAAATAGCCAAACTGTTGAACCACAAGATGACCAGAGGGGCAGTTAAACAGAGCAAGGGGTCAGAAGTAACACGTTGGAGAAACTCCATTTGACATGAGAAATAGGCGAATGATTGACCAATTCACAATCAGCAATTGTGCACGCGGGCTTTGGGCCTATTAAACAGCATGGGGGGGCGACCATGCACGAGGCTGACATACATCAGTAAGTGTATAAAAGATTGCTTGGAACTTTGTATCATTGGAGAAGTCTGGCCACAAATGAGCAGACGGGTCTCCCCACCGGTGCAAAATAAAGACTGCTTGAATCTTCAAACCCAGACCTGGTGTTGAATGTTTATTTTAAATACTCCAATGCACTAGTGATGACACTTCAAAAAAATACTTCATTGGTTGTAAAGCACTTTGGGACATCCTGAAGTCATGAAAGGTGCTATAGAAATGCAAGATCTTGCTTCTTTCTTATAGTATGTTGACCAAGTTTTGATGCCAGTCTGTGCTAATTAGGATCATTTAGATCAGCCTCAATGCCCCAGAGTAGAAAAAAATACAGCAGAGGCAGTTGGACAAGATGAACTAATCAAGTCTGTTGAACACCACAGAGAGGTCAAGGAGAAACAGCACACTGGGTTCATGGTCACAAACAATGTCATTGGTGACTTTAACCAAGGTGGCTTTGGTTCCCCAGAAGATCAGAAACCAAACTATAAGGATTTAAACAGGGAATGACAGGAGAGGTCAGAGTGCAACTGGGTGATGATGACATGTTCAAAAGCCCTAGACAGGAAAAAGAGTTGAGGTAGCCCATGGAAGGTAATGGGTCCAAGAGGATGGAGGGATCAAGGCTAGATTTGTTGAGCAGGGGTGATGGTGGCTGTTTTGAAGGGCAGGGGATTAGAGTCCAAGGGAATGGAGCTGTTGGTATCCTCAAGCATTGCACAAATGGATAAATACGTGGGAGAAAAAATTGCAGGGTGTCAAATGTTGTTTGATAACGCTCCTGTGAGGGGCCTTGGGACGTTTTAGTGCTCGATAAATGCAAGTAAATTGGTACTGATGGTGCCCTTGCCGGGTACAATTACACGCCCAGAGACTAAACAGGAAACAACTCGAAATCACATTGACTCAGATGCAAGTGGACGGTCCGGGCATCGCCCGCCCGGCTCTGGGCCCTGGGCCCTGGGCCCCGGGCCCCGGGCCCCGGGTCCCCTCCACCTCCACCCCCACCCCTGGGCCCTCTCCTCCCCGACCCCTGGGCCCTCCTCTCACACACCCGAGCCCGGAGGGAAAGGTCAGGCACCTATCTCGGTGCCGAATTCGCGGAAACGTTCACTCACTCACCGATCAAACCTCCCTCCCCTCGACAGCACGCAGGCCCGGCTCACTCTCACCTCTCACCTCTGACCGCCACACAGCTGCCTCACTCCCGCCTGCCGCCCCCTGCCGCAGTGGAGGACTCACGTCACTGCTCCCTTCAGACAGCGCACTGGGAATGCTGGACATCTGAAATTAATTGTTGGAAACCTACAATGAATGTTAGAAATGTTGGATATCTGAAATTAATGCCGGAAATGCTGTATTCCGTTTATAAAATAATCCATAATGAGACACTGGGTTGACCCAGTGTCACCAATTAAAAAACAAAAACAAGTGCCCCCCTTTTAAAGAGGATTAATTAATAAAGAACTTTACTACACACAAACCAAAGGAAACTTATAAAACTTAAATAATAATGTTAGTACTATGATCCACTACACACTCCAGTCCCTGTGATGCCCACCGGTCACGTACCAGCGGACACCGCATGGTCCCTCCTCAGGGACACCAAGGTGCGGCCAAGACCGCAAAAGAGAAGCAGACAGCTCAAGCAACCATCCCACCCACCCATGGGCTGCGTCTGAAGTGAACCTGTGGATGGGGAAATGCAGTAACAGTGTCTGGGACAGTTAGGCAAAGAGAAGATGCAGTTTCAAGCTAGTAAACGGCAAAGTAAGAACTGATTTTAAGGAAGTTCTTCACACAGATATTGATTAAACACAGAATAAGGTTGTGGGTTCAAGTGCCACTCCAGAGACTTGAACACAAAATCAAGACTGACACTTCCAGTGCAGTGCTGAGGGAGTGCTGCACTGTTAGATGTACCTCTCCCAGGAGATTACATGGCTGCGAGGGGAGGTGGGAGTGGGGGGGTTGGGTTGAATATGAGGTGATGGTGATGGGGAAGTGTTTAGACATGATGTCTGGCCATCATGGTGTGGGACATGCTTGATGGACCAGCTGGTCTTTTCCTGCCCATCAATTTTGTATGTTTGTATGTTAGTCACTTGAGGCATCAGCTGTGATTTACTGGGTAGCACTCTTACCTCTGCGCCAGAAGGTTGTCAGTTCAAATCCCACTCCAGAGACTTGAGCACAATAAGCTAGGCTGGCACGCCAGTGCTGTACTAAGGGAGTGCTGCACTGTCAGAGGGGCCATCTTTTAGATGAGATGTTAAACCGAGGCCCCGTCTGCTCTCTCAGGCTAAAAACAGCTGGTCTGGTCTTTATACCATTGCTGTTTGTAGGTACTTGCTTTGCACAAATTGGCTGCTGTGTTTCCTATGTTGCAATAGTGACTATGACGGTAAACTGGGTTTTACCTGCCACCAGAGGGCGTAACTGTCAGAGTCCTAATGGTCACTGGCAGACACGTGCAAGCCGTGTATATAATGTTGGAAGCCATGTTGAATCCTCACTTTGAGAATAAATAAACTGGAGTAAGGTTATGCCTGAACTAGCTCACCGTACTTAGCCTCGTGGAGTTATTCGATACGTAACAATTGGCGACGAGTTAAAAATACGAACTTTCACGCAACCATGTCTGTTGAAATTTTGGAGAGATTCGTGGAAGGGGAAGACTGGGAGGATTTCACTGACCGTATCGACCAGTACTTCGTAGCCAACAGATTGGAAGGAACTGATAACGCAATTAAGTGCAGGGCGGTTCTCCTCACCGTTTGTGGGTCAAAAATTTATGGCTTTATCAAGAATCTACACTCATTGACTCGATCAATGGATAAGACTTACGATGAATTGTGTACGCTGGTTCGGAACCACTTTAAACCGAAGGAAAGCATCATCATGGTGAGGTATCGTTTCTATACGCACAATCGCTCTGAGGGCCAGGACGTGACGGAATTTGTTGCCGACCTGAGACATCTCGCTGGGCCGTGCAACTTCGGAACTGCGTTGGAGGAAATGCTGCGGGACTTTTTCGTGCTTGGCATGGGCCACGAGGTCATCCTTCGAAAGCTGCTGGCTGCTGAATCTCGAGACCTGAGCAGGGCCATCACGATCGCCCAGGCATGCATGTCCACAGACGAAAACTCGAAACAGATACCCTCCCAGCATCGAAACTCACCGGCAAGTACTGTACATAAAATAATATTGTCGGCAGGCAGAGCTGCACATGGCTGGGCCTACTCGTCCGCGTTCGTACAACCTGCAACTGCTCAAAGTCCGCCATCAGGGGTGAATCAAATCTCACCTTGTTGGCATTGCGGGGGCTATCATTGGGCCCATCAATGCCGATTCAAGCAATACGTGTGCAAAGACTGTGCAACAATGGGGCACCTTTAGCGAATGTGTCTGCAACCGAACAAGCATGCTGCGACACACCACGTGGCTGAGGAAGATTGATCCAGCGTGGATCAAGCAGCACAGGCAACTCAACCCGAGGTACAGGACAAATAAGTGTATGGGGTACATTATTTTACCAAAAGTCCTCCGATAATGCTGGAAGTTAAATTAAATGGGGTTCCAGCATCCATGGAATTGGACACGGGTACAAGTCAGTCAATAATGAGTCAGCGGGCTTTCGGAAAGCTGTGGAATACGAAGGCAAAAAGACTCAAACTGAGCCCAATCAATGCGAAGCTGCGTACCTACACCAAAGAGCTCATATCAGTCATTGGCAATGCGGCAGTAAAGGTATCGTACGATGGAGCTGTGTATGATTTATCATTGTGGATCGTTCCAGGCAATGGCCCAACGCTGTTTGGTAGGAGTTGGCTTGAGAAAATTAAATGGAAGTGGAACAATATTAAAGCCTTATCATCAGTGGATGACACTTCGTGTGCTCAAGTGCTGAGCAAGTTTCCCTCGTTGTTCGAACCAGGCATTGGCAACTTCACGGGAGCCAAAGTGCAGATACACCTAGGCCCGGAAGCAAGACCCGTCCATCACAAGGCTTGGGCGGTTCCGTACATGATGAGGGAGAAGATCGAGATTGAACTGGACAGACTTCAACAGGAAGGAGTCATATCACCAGTCGAGTTCAGCGAATGGGCCAGTCCAATTGTCACAGTGTTGAAAAGTGATGGCACGGTCAGGATCTGCGGCGACTACAAGGTAACGATCAACCGAGTCTTGAGACAGGATCAGTACCCGTTACCCAAGGCTGACGACCTGTTTGCAACGCTAGTGGTGGGGAAGTCATTCACCTATTGGACCTGACCTCCGCTTACATGACACAGGAGCTGGTCAAATATTTGAAAAAACTGACGTGCCTCAACATGCACAAAGGACTGTTTATACACCACGGATGCCCTTTTGGAATTCACTCAGCAGCAGCCATATTTCAGAGAAACAGGGAGAGTTTTCTGAAGTCCGTCCCGAGAACCGTCGTGTTCCAAGATGACATCCTGATCACTGATCGCGATGCCACCGAACACCTGCACAACCTGGAAGAGGTTCTACGTCATCTGGACAGAGTGAGACTCAGGCTAAAATGCTCCAAGTGCATTTTCATGGCACCAGAAGTCGAACTCCTGGGGAGAAAAATTGCAGCAGACGGCATCAGGCCTACAGACTCGAAGACAGAGGACATCAAGAATGCACCCCGACCCCAGAATGTGACGGAGCTGCGATTGTTCCTGGGTCTTCTCAACTATTTCGGTAACTTTCTATCTAGTTTAAGCACATTGCTAGAGCCCTTGCACATGTTGCTGAGAAAGGGTAATGACTGGGTTTGGGGAAAATCTCAAGACAGAGCCTTTGAGAAGGCCAGGAACCTGCTATGTTCCAATAAATTACTGGTACACTATGACCCATCTAAGCGGTTAGTGCTGGCCTGCGACGCCTCATTATATGGGGTTGGTTGTATTCTCCAGCAAGCCAATGTATCAGGCAAACTCCAACCAGTTGCATACATGTCCAGAAGTCTGTCTAAGGCTGAAAGAGCCTATAGTATGGTAGAAAAAGAGGTTTTAGCATGCGTATATGGGGTTAGGAAAATGCACCAATACCTGTTTGGGCTTCGGTTTGAGCTTGAAACAGACCACAAGCCGCTCATTTCATTGTTTGCTGAGAGCAAAGGTATAAATACCAATGCCTCGTCCCGCATCCAAAGATGGGCACTGACATTATCCGCTTATGGTTATGTCATCCGCCACAGACCAGGCACTGAAAACTGTGCTGATGCGCTTAGCCGGCTACCATTGTCCACAACCGGGGTGGAAATGCCGCAGCCCGCAGACTTGCTGCTGGTCATGGATGCCTTCGAGAGCAAGAGGTCACTCGTCACGGCTCGCCAAATTAGGACCTAGACCAGCCAGGATCCTGTATTGTCAAGTGTAAAAAGGTATGTCCTAAATGGAAATTGGTCTGCCATTCCCAGGGAAATGCAGGATGAAATTAAGCCTTATAGCCGCTGCAAAGATGAATTGTCTATTCAGTCTGATTGTCTGTTATGGGGTAATCGTGTTGTTATGCCAAAAAAAGGCAGAGAAACTTTTGTGCAAGATTTACACAATACCCACCCAGGCATTGTCATGATGAAGGCCATTGCCAGGTGTCACATTTGGTGGCCTGGCATTGACTTGGACTTGGAGTCATGCGAGCATCAGCGCAACACTTGTATGCAACTGAGTAACGCACCTGTGGAGGCTCCGCTGAGTCTGTGGTCATGGCCATCCAAACCGTGGTCAAGGATCCACATAGACTTTGCCAGCCCCTTTCTCGGCAAAATGTTTTTAGTGGTAGTGGACACTTACTCCAAATGGAGTGAATGCGTAATCATGTCATCCAGCATGTCCACAGCCATTATTGAAAGCTTCCGGACCATGTTCGCCACCCATGGCCTGCCCGACGTCCTTGTCAGCGACAACGGGCCGTGTTTCACCAGTTCGGAGTTCCACAAGTTTATAACCCGTAATGGCATCAAGCATGTCAGGTCTACCCCTTTCAAACCTGTATCTAACGTTCAAGTGGAGCAGGCTGTCCAAACCATTAAGCAGAGCCTAAAACGCGTGACTCACGGCTCCCTACAGACCCGCTTGTCCTGCAATCTGTTCAATTACCGGACGAGACCCCACTCGCTCACCGGGGTCCCTCCTGCCAAGCTGTTAATGAAGAGACTCTCCCTTGTACACCCGGATCTCAATGATCATGTCGAAACCAGAAGGCAACGGCAGCAATGGTACCACGATCACGCGGCTGTATAACATGACATTGCTGCTCATGACCGTGTTCTGAATTATGGTCATGGTCCAAAGTGGGTTGCTGGCACGATTTTGGCCAAGGAGGGGAACAGGGTGTTTGTAGTCAAACTGTTAAATGGCCAAATGTGCAAGAGGCACATTGACCAAACCAAACTGCAATTTACAGACAACCCAGAACAAATTGAAGATGACATCATCATCGACGAACCAACACATATCCAATCTCAGTTGACCCTTGTGTCATTCACGAAGACGAACCTACCATCCCCAACAGTTCTGACAGACCGACTGCTCCGCAATGCAGCAATGGTCCTACTAACTCACCCAAGCTTGGGTTCAAAATGAGAAGATCAACCAGGGAGCGGAAGGCCCCGGACAGTCTCAACTTGTAAATACAGCCTGTACCAAGGACTTTGGGGGGAATGATGTTATGTGTGTTAACTGGGTTTTACCTGCCACCGGAGGGCGCGACTGTCGGACTCCTAATGGTCACTGGCAGACACGTGCAAGCCGTGTATATAATGTTGGCAGCCATGTTGAATCCTCACTTTGAGAATAAATAAACTGGAGTAAGGTCATGCCAGAACTAGCTTACCGTACAAGCCTCGTGGAGTTATTCGATACTTAACAATGACAAAGTACTTCATTGACAGTAAAGCGCTTTGTAGCATCCTGTGGTTGTGAAAGGTGCTGGATATGTGGCTCGGTGTCAGATTTTGTCTGATAAAACCCCTGTAAAGTGCCTTGGGACACTTTACTACATTAAAGACACTATATAAATGCAAGTTGTTGCTGCTGAGGTTCTTCACAAGTGGAAACTAAGTCAGTTCTTTTTTGCCTGGTTGCAGTTTTCTGTTCTTCGCCAATGTTAAGCTTATTCCTGTTCTTCAAAAATGCTACAAAAGCTTTTTTAAATAACAAGTTGTAGCTATGTTTTTTATTTCACCCAATATAACTACAGCATGCTGATTGGCACATGTGATGGTTATGTTGCCATTGATTGCTGGAAGCTACAGGGACTTTTTTTTAATATTGAGCAAGAGCTGTTGGTAATGCTATCAGGTTCCTCAAGTTCAGTTTTGTACAGCTGACTACAAGCCAAGTGTAAAACTCTGGGCATTGCTAATGCCAGGAAGACCTATTATTAGCAGATGATTCGGGCTGTCAGTCTCAGCAAGTCTCAATGGTTTTATATTTATCTTGAAGGCAGCATTAATGCAATGTAAAAGTGACAATATAGTCCTTTCTACCTGCTCTTTACTATGATGAAACTAAAACAGTCCAACTTTTATGATCACCGATTGGTGTTTTGTTTGATTAGTGTTTAACCATATTGTAATATATGTATGCCTGGATTTACCTGCCACCAGGGGGAGCGACCGTCGGAGGTCATTGGGCCACAGGCACACATGTGCAGCCCTTGTATATAAAGAAAGCCTCCATGTTTAATCCTCACTTTGAGAGCTAATAAAGTACTCAGGTTGCATCTGATTGAGTTCACGGTACTAAGCCGATTGAGTTATTGCATACGCAACATTTGGCGACGAGGCACAATACGATCTTTCACGCACAAAAAAAAATGAGTACCGTTGGAATCCTGGAGCGATTCGTGGAGGGAGAAGACTGGGAGGATTTTACAGATCGCCTCGACCAGTTCTTCGTGGCCAACAAGATGGATGAAGACGCTGACGCAATTAAGCGCAGGGCGGTTTTCCTCACGGTTGTTGGTCCGAAAATCTACAGCCTCATAAAGAATCTGCTCTCACCTGCACATCCAACGGAAAAGACCGATGAGGAATTGTGTGCTCTGATTCGGGATCATTTCAAACCTAAAGAAGGCATCATTATCTCGAGATATCGCTTTTACAAACATGTTCGTTCTGAGGGCCAGGACGAGGCGGAATTTGTTGCCGACCTGAGACGTCTCACTGTGCCGTGTAAGTTTGGAACCACGTTGGAAGACATGCTGTGCGACATTTTTGTAATAGGCATAAACCACGAGATGATCCTGCGGAAGCTGCTGTCTGCAGAGACGCTGGATCTGAGCAGGGCCATCACGATCGCCCAGGCTTGCCTGACCACGGTCGATAGTACAAAGCAGATATCCTCGCAGAGTCGGAACTCCACGGCAAGTACTGTGCACCAGATTGTGTCGTCGGTTGGCAGAGCTGCACCTGGCAGGGCCTACCTGACTGTGTTTGCGAAACCTGTAGCTGCTCGAAGTCCGCCATTGGGCATGAATCCGATTTCACCCTGTTGGCGTTGTGGGAGCAATCGTCGGCCTCATCAGTGCCATTTCAGACAGTATATTTGTAGAGGCTGTGCGAAAATGGGGCACCTTCAGCGGATGTGTCCACAGCTCAGCAAACGTGCTGCGACACACCACGTGGATGATGATGACCGATCCGGAGCGGATCCAGCAATGCAACCCGAGATACCTGAGGAGGAAGTGTATAGTGTACATTCATTCCTGACAAAGAGCCAACCGATAATGATTGAAGTAAAATGGAACGGCGTGCCGGTATCTATGGAATTAGACACGGGTGCGAGTCAGTCAATTATGAGCCAGAGGACTTTCAAAAAGCTGTGGGACACCAAGGCCGTGAAACCCAAGCTGAGTCCAGTAAATGCAAAACTGCGTACCTACACCAAAGAGCTCATACCAATGATTGGCAGTGCAGCAGTCAAGGTGTCGTACGATGGGACGGTTCATGATTTATCCCTGTGGATCGTTCCATGCAATGGTCCAACGCTGTTTGGCAGGAGTTGGCTTGAAAAGATAAAGTGGAACTGGAACGATATTAAAGCTTTGTCATCGGTGGATTACAGTTCATGTGCTCAAGTGCTAAGCAAATTTCCCTTGCTATTTAAACCGGGCATCAGCAACTTCACGGGAGCCAAGGTGCAGATCCACCTGGAATACAAGGTTATGATCAACCGAGTTTCGAAATAGGATCAGTACCCTTTACCAAAGGCTGATGACCTGTTTGCAATGCTAGCCGGGGGAAAGTTGTTCACCAAATTGGATCTGACGTCGGTCTATATGACATAGGAGCTTGTCCAATTGTCGAAGAAAATTACGTGCATCAATACGCATAAAGGGCTGTTCATTTACAACAGGTGTCCTTTCAGAGAAACATGGAGAGTTTATTGAAGTCCGTCCCTAGAACCGTGGTGTTCCAAGACAACATTCTGGTCACAGGTCGTGACACTACCGAACACCTGCACAACCTGGAAGAGGTTCTACGTCGTCTGGACAAAGTGGGGCTCAGGCTGAAAAGATCAAAGTGTGTCTTTATAGCGCTGGAAGTCGAATTTCTGGGACGGAAGATTGCTGCAGACAGCATCAGGCCTACGGACTCGAAAACAGAAGCCATCAAAAATACACCCAGACCGCAGAGTGTGACGGAGCTGCATTCGTTCCTTGGTCTTCTCAACTACTTTGGTAATTTCTTACCTAAATTGAGCACATTATTAGAGCCACTGCACATGCTGCTCAGCAAAGGCGACAACTGAGTTTGGGGTGTATTTCAAGACAGGACCTTCGAGAAGGCTAGAAATCTGCATTGTTCCAACAAATTGCTGGTACATTATGACCCGTGTAAGCGTTTAGTATTGCCTGTGACGCTTCATCACATATGGTTGGTTGTGTGCTCCAACAATCCTGTAGGTCGGGCAAACTACAACCTGTTGCATATGCATCCAGAAGCACGTCTAAAGCAGAAAGAGCCCATGGCATGGTAGAGAAAGAAGCTTTAGCCTGCGTACATGGAGTTAAAAAGA
Organism: Pristiophorus japonicus; assembly: GCF_044704955.1. Classification (NCBI taxonomy): domain Eukaryota; kingdom Metazoa; phylum Chordata; class Chondrichthyes; family Pristiophoridae; genus Pristiophorus; species Pristiophorus japonicus. The sequence continues at coordinate 229,547,117 of NC_091977.1, read as the reverse complement.
TGCACCAGTATCTGTTTGGGCTTAGTTTCGAGCATGAAAACAATCACAGGTTGCTCATATCTTTGTTTTCAGAGCATAGAGGTATCAATACCAACACGTCGTCCCGCATCCAGGGGTGGGCGCTGACATTATCTGCCTACGATTATGTCATTCGCCATAGACCTGGCACCGAGAATTGTGCTGATGCATTGAGCCATTTACCATTGCCCACGCCGGAGGTGGAAACATCACAACCCGCAGACCTACTGTTGGTCATGGATGCCTTTGAGAGTGAAGGGTCGCCTGTCACTGCTCCAGCCAGGATCCGATCTTATCAGTTGTAAAACATTGTGTCCTTAGTGGTGATTGGTCGGCCATTCCCAGGGAAGTGTGTGATGAGATCAAACCTTACAACCGTGGCAAAGATGAACTATCCATTCAATCTGATTGTTTGTTATGGGATAATCGTGTTGTTATGCCCAAGAAAGGCAGGGAGAGATTTGTCCGGGATTTACACAGTACCCATCCCGGTATTGTGATGATGAAGGCCATTGCCAGGTCTCACGTTTGGTGGTCTGGCATTGACTCTGATTTGGAGTCATGTGTGCATCAGTGCAACACTTGCATGCAGTTAAGCAATGCACCAGTGGAATCTCCGCCAAGCCTATGGTCGTGGCCATCCAAACCATGGTCGAGGATCCACATCGACTATGCGGGTCCTTTCCTGGGCAAAATGTTTTTGGTGATGGTGGATACGTATTCCAAATGGATAGAATGTGTAATCATGCCATCAAGCACATCCACAGCCACCATTGAGAGTCTTCGTGCCATGTTCGCCACTCATGGTCTGCCCGACATCGTTGTGAGCGACAACGGATCGTGCTTCACGAGTTCTGATTTTCAAGAGTTTATGAGACTCAATGGTATCAAGTATGTAAGGTCAGCACCATTCAAATCCGTGTCCAATGGTCAAGTGGAGCGGGCCGTCCAAACCATCAAGCAGAGCCTGAAACGCGTAACTTACGGTTCTTTGCAGACTTGCTTGTCACGCATATTGCTTAGTTATAGGACGAGACCCCAAACGTTAACCGGGGTCCCCTCTGCTGAACTGTTGATGAAGAGAAGTCTCAAGACCAGGCTCTCGCTTGTCCACCCTGATCTTAATGATCACGTTGAAAACAGATGTCAACATCAGCAGTGGTATCATGATCGCACTGCCGTGTCACGTGACATCTCTATTAATGATCCTGTGTATGTGCTAAATTATGGTCAAGGCCCTAAGTGGGTCACTGGCACTCTTATGGCCGAGGAGGGTAACAGGGTGCTTATTGTCAGGCTCACTAATGGGCAAACACGCGGGAGGCTCATTGATCAGACGAAATTGCGGCACACAGACGAACCGGAACAGCTTGAAGAAGACACCATCAATGACCAACTGATTCATATTCAGCCATCAGAAATGTCATGTATGTAACCACAATGTAACATCACTATATTACTGTATACACTCAACCTAGATGCACACCTTGACCACAAGGGGTGAACTTGTGGGAGACACTCCTTACCTGATCACACAAGTATAAAAAGGGAGGTCCCATGCAGGGTCATCGTCTTTGGAGTCCTGTGAATAAAGAGTTAAAGTCACAGAGTGACCTTGTCCCCAGAATGTGCCTCATGTGGTTTCATACTGTAGAGTAAGGACTTTACAAGAAGACCCTGCTGTTGTCAATGAATCTGGACCTTCAATCCCCGACATGGACACTGCCACTCCCATTAGATTGGCTACCCAGCCTCAAGTCATGAATGACTCGGAGAGCTCACCCAGATCTGGAATTGAACTGAAACGATCAACTAAAGAGCGGAAAGCCCCGGACCGTCTCAATTTGTAAATAGGACTGATACCAAGATCTTGGGGGGGAATGATGTAATATATGTATGCCTGGGTTTACCTGGTGGCAGGGGGAGCGACCGTCGGAGGTCATTGGGCCACTGACACACACGTGCAGCCCTTGTATATAAAGAAAGCCTCCATGTTTAATTCTCACTTTGAGAACTAATAAAGTAGGGTCAGGTCGCACCTGATTGAGTTCATGGTACTAAGCCTATTGAGTTATTGCATACGCAACACATATGCTCTGCTTTATCTTAGTATGTACACTTAAAATGCAGTCCTTTTTATTTGTTCAACTGAACTTTGAACATACTCAAGTATTGTCTTTCTTCCTTCTCGCACAGATATTACCACTGCATTACTAAGAATCTACAATTATTAAATCTTTCATGGGATGTGGGCATCACTGACAAGGCCAGCATTTCTTGCCCATCGTTAATTGCCCTTGAAAACATGGTGGTGAGCTGCCTTCTTGAACCGTTGCAGTCCGTGTGGTGAAGGTGCTCCCAAAGTGCTGTTAGGGAGGGAGTTCCAGGATTTTGACCCAGCGAAGCTGAAGGAACGCCGATATATTTCCAAGTCAGGATAGTGTGTAACTTAGAGGGGAACTTGGAGGTGGTGGTGTTCCCATGCACCTGCTGTCCTTGCCCTTCTAGGTGCAGAGGTCGCGGGATTGTCGAAGAAGTTTCGGGAAGTTGCTGAAGTGCATCTTTTAGATGCCATTATTTTATGCTCCAAGATTCATTCTATATATAAATTTGGATTTTTTACTACATTAAAAAGTACTAAAACATTGAGCGATTTGCTTTGCTATATAACCAGGGCCACTGATTTGCGGTTTACACAGGACAAATAGACAAAATTATGGAATGTGATGCCCAAATACCCTAATGCGCGTAGGGCTAGAAATTCATTAGCATTCCGCTCATTTACCGCTGAGAAGCATTTTATTGCCCCAATGAGTGTAAAAGTGGAAATTACCGCCTATTTACCGCCGACGCTAAATTCGGAGTCAATTACTGCCGGCGGTAAATGAAACCGCCTGCCCATTTAAAAAAATTATGGCGTAATTTATCATGCACCACCCAAAATGATGCTCAAAGTGAACATTACTGCCCAAATTACTGCCGGCGCTAAATTCAGCAATTCGCCCAAATACCGTCCAAAATACCGCCCAGAAAAAGCTGCACTCACCTGATCTTAACCCAGCTGTATGGATGCCATGTTTTAAATCAGATGAAGTTGAAGAAAAGACTGCTTCAAGTTGATGGGAGCATTAAAGTAATTTATGAGTGGATTTTAAGGGTGTTTGAAAATCTTGCACATTATCTGAGCACATTGTGGTCAATTTAGTATACATTTGTGGTTGTTTAAGGGCAATTAAAGAATTTTGAAGACAGTTTAGGACATTTAAAGGAATGGGACCTGTAATTTCTCAGCCAATCTTGCTGACTACTCACCCGCTGCAGAATAGATATGGACGAAAGTTCATTGAAGAGCATTATATGCCCAATCGAAGAGATGGCAGACTGCTGAGGAGGTGGAGGAGGCCTTACCTCCAACGTATTTACAGGGAACAGCAGTCATATCTGCACCTGTCCAATACAATGTGCGTTAGAAGACTGCGCTTCCGAAATGAGGTCATCAGTGAGCTATGCCAACTGCTTAAGGGAGACCTGCAGCCTATCAGCACCATCAGGACCGCACTGCCCGTTGAGGTTAAGGTGACTGCAGCACTTTCCTTCAATGCATTGGGCTCCTTATCATCATCATCATAGGCGGGCCCTCGAACGAGGATGACTTGCTTCCAATGAGTTCACAGATGTTTCAATGAAGGACCCGATGTTCAGTCCTGAACTCCAAATGAAGGGTGGAAGATGCCTGTGCATGGATTTTTATAACGTGTGGTGACCGTTGCACATTAGCCACCACATGGGCTCGACAGAGCTAGGTCTTTATCCATTGGCAAGGGTTAACCAGGATGACTGGAGACCTGCTCTGTTGCACGGACTGAGTGCACACACATATCGCAGTGTGGACTGTCCCGTGCTGACCCTGGGCCCTCGGCTCTTCTGGGCCATATACCCTCAATTGCCGCACCTCCGCCATGATCTCTCGCCGCACCTCCGCCACAAACTCTCGCCGCTCCTCCGCTACAAACATTCGCTACACCTCCGCCACGATCACCCACCAAATCTCAGCCACGATCCCTCATCACTCCTCCGCCCCAATCACTCGTCGCATGTTCGCCATGACCTTTCCGCTCCTCCGTTGTACCAGGACCCCGCCGATGCTTCTGCCCACGCTCCAAACGGCGACCTGGGTCCTGATGACGTCACCCAGTCACCCACCTGAAAGCCGTCGCACATTTGTGTCGGCTCGCGCTGGAAGCTGCAGTGGCATGCTCCAGCTCTTATACTCCCGACCTGCGGTGGTGTCCTCTCGCAGGTCGGGGTGGCCCGAGAGGACACCACCGCAGGTCAGGAGTATAAGAGCTGGAGTGCCGGGTCCCTGCAACATCGTGGGCTTCTTATAGGCATCAGCTGGCAACATTTGTTGCATCTCTCAGCACACCACACATCGTTACATTCGCCAGATGACTGAAGCGCTTTACGTATGCAGGACGGACTTTATAAACATCTCAATGACCAGGGAGGCACAGAGTGAGAGGGCTTTGGGTTTTTCGAGAATAGCAAACTTCCCCAAGGTCCACAGTGTCATAGACTGTATGCACATCACCCTGCAAGCACCTTTAGAGGGGCCAGAGGTGTACCAGAACCGTAAGGGATTCCATTCCCTGAACGTGCAACTCATTGTCGACCACATTCAACGCACCATGGTAGTAAATGCCAATTTTCCAGGGAGCATTCATGATGTGTACCTCTTGCGTGAGAGCACTGTCTCTGACCTGTTTAACAGTCAGCCACAAGGTCAATGCTGGATGCTGGGTGACAAAGGATACGGCCTCGCCACTTGGCTCCTGACCGCCCTCCGTAAGCCCCAGACAGATGCCGAGCATCGCTATAATCACAGCCATATAGCTACACACAATAGCGTCGAAAAGACAATTGGAGTGCTGAAGCAGCGCTTCAGATGCCTGGACCACTCTGGAGACAGCCTGCAATACTACCCTGAGCAGGTCACTGAGTTCATTGCGGTGTGCTGCATTCTGCACAGCTATCAAGAGGGGACAGGATTTGCCAGATGGGACTGTGGACCATCTCAGGAGAGAGAGGAGGAGGAGGAGGACGAGCAGCCTGGCAATGAACCCGTGCCAACCCCCCTGCCCCGCCCCCCCCACCCCCTCCGCTCCCACTACAACCACAGGAAAAGCCCCGTGGTAGTTACGCAACTGCAAAACTGTTACATCAGCAGCTCATAAACGAACACTTTGCTTGAACGGTGACAGTTACGTTTCATCCTTGCCTGACAATTGTTTGCAACCTGTTATGTATGGACACAGAGTCAGACTGAACACTGTGAGCTCAAAGTAAAGTGTGACCATAGTCTTTTATTGCAGGTCTCCAGAGTGCCTCTCCAACCTGTGTGGCCTCCTTAAATACCTGGGCTCCCAATGGATTATGGGATTCTTTGGGACTCTAGAGGATGAGCCCTCTGGTGGCTGTACAGAGTAAATACAAGTTCACATATATAACACTCCCCCCCGCCAAATCAATATTGTAACTATTTACAACGTGAGTCGATCTGGGGCCCTTCTTGCCCTGGTTGATCGTCTCGTTGTGAAAGCTGTTATTGTTGAATCATTTGTTGGGCCCTCGCTGGGCTGCTGTGCAGCTATGCAGCTGGCCTTGCTGGGTTGCTGTGGATGATGGGTTCTGCTTCGTAGTCAACCGTGGTGCCGTGGTGTGGATGTTGGGGGATCAAAAAAGGTAGGGTCCAAGGTGGGTTGCTCAGGATAGTCCATAAATCTGAGTTTGATTTGGTCCAAGTTTCTCCGGTGAATGAGTCCATTTGAAAGTTTGACTCGAAACACACTGCTCCCCTCTTTGGCCATGTTAGCGTGAATGTTTTCTCAGAAGAATCACTCAACACTCAGAGTCGGTTCCAACGCCAATGCGGCCTTTATTAACGCCAGCGGGGAGGAAGCCTCAGGACTGGATCCAGGCACTTCACTCCGCTGAACAAAGAAACTCATCGATATTTATATGTTTTACAATAGTTCTTTACAGTTACTCAGCCCACTTCGAGTGGACACAATCCAATCATAATGATTATAGATTACATATAGGTTTCTTTAACCCAATAGGATTCTCCTGATACCTCAGTTTTTGTCAGCTCGGGCTGATTAATGTTCGGTTTTTGTCAGCTCGGGCTGATTAATGACCTCGTTATGTCTCTTCCTCGGGCTTCGGCTGTGTGAAATCACTGGTTCATTATAATTATCTTGTATCCAAGGCATTCCTGGTAGTGGGCCTCACAGGGTCATTGCTCGGTTATTGCTCGGTCAGTCCCAGTTCATTACCCTAGACCACGGTTTGGAGAGCCAAGAGCATAAACTTAGTGGCGCCTCCCTGGGTACATTTCTTAACTGCGAGCATGTATTACATCTGTGAACGCAGAACTCTAAGTCCGCATCGATACCGGGCCACCACACATGGGATCTGGCTATCGCATTCATCATTACGATGCCTGGGTGGGTACTGTGGAGGTCATTGATGAAGGTGTCTCTGCCCTTCTTGGAGACCACTACTCGATTGCCCCACAGAACGGGGTTCCCATCATGCTTGGGCAGCCATTTTATATGTGGCCGCTTTAAACTTATATGAGTTTAGATATATTCAGCAGGTGCCTAATGCCTAGTGTTTTATATATTCAGCAGGTGCCTAATGCCTACAACAGGCCATGACAGTGCCGGGAAGCCACTTGGGACCTTGTCCATAATTCACTACAAATACAGGATCATTGATTTCAATCTCGCGTGACACATTTGCACTATCGTGGTATGTACTTTGTTGAAGCCGCCTGCTCTCTACCTGTTCATGTTGATCAGGGTGAACTAATGAGAGCCTTGTCTTTTCATGAGCAGTTCAACAGGTGGGATTCCAGTGAGCGAGTGGGGTCTCATGCAGTAGCTAAGCAGGACTCGGGATAGGCGAGTCTACAGCGAGCCTTCAGTTACCCTCTTCAAGCCTTGCTTGATGGTTTGCATTGCTCTCTCTGCCTGACCATTGAACGCTGGTTTAAACGGGGCAGTTGTGACATGTTTGATCCCATTACGGGTCATGAATTCTTTGAACTCAGCACTGGTAAAACATGGCCCGTTATCGCTCACCAGGATATCGGGTAAGCCGTGTGTGGCAAACATGGCCCGCAGGCTTTCAGTAGTGGCAGCGGACATGCTAGCTGACATTATCTCACATTCAATCCACTTGGAATACGCGTCTACAACCACAAGAAACATTTTACCCAAGAACGGGCCTGCATAGTTGACGTGTACCCTAGACCACGGTTTGGAGAGCCAAGAGCATAAACTTAGTGGCGCCTCCCTGGGTACATTTCTTAACTGCGAGCATGTATTACATCTGTGAACGCAGAACTCTAAGTCCGCATCGATACCGGGCCACCACACGTGGGATCTGGCTATCGCATTCATCATTACAATGCCTGGGTAGGTACTGTGGAGGTCATTGATGAAGGTGTCTCTGCCCTTCTTGGAGACCACTACTCGATTGCCCCACAGAAGGCAGTCTGCTTGTATAGACATTTCATCTTTGCAACGCTGGAACAGCTTAATCTCTTCCTGCATCTGCACTGGGACACTGGACCAGCTCCCATGAAGCACACAGATTTTGACTAGAGATAATAAGGGGTCCTGGGTTGTCCAAGTTTTGATCTGTCGGGCAGCGACGGGTGATTGTTCACTCTCAAATGCTTCCATAACCATGGCTAAATCTGCAGGCTGTGCTATTTCCACTCCCATGCTGAGCAATGGCAGCCTACTGAGAGCATCGGCGCAGTTTTCTGTACCTGGCTTGTGGCGGTTGGCATAGTTGTATGTGGACAATGTGAGCACCCATCTCTGGATGCGGGCCGATGCGTTGGTATTTATCCCTTTATTCTCGGAAAACAGGGATATAAGTGGCTTATGGTCGGTTTCCAATTCGAATTTTAGCCCAAACAGATATTGATGCATTTTCTTTACCCCATAGACACAGGCTAACGCTTCTTTCTCAATCATGCTGTAGGCTCTCTCAGCCTTAGACAGACTCCTGGATGCATAAGCAACTGGTTGCAGTTTCCCCGAATCATTAGCTTGTTGCAATATACACCCGAAGCTATGTGACGATGCGTCACATGCTACTACCAAACACTTACATGGATCATACAACACAAGCAATTTGTTTGAGCATAACAATTTTCTCACTTTTATAAAGGCATTTTCTTGGCTTTTGTCCCAAACCCATTCGCCCCCTTTTCATAGTAAAACATGTAGTGGTTCTAACAGTGTGCTACGACCCGGGAAGAAGTTACCGAAGTAGTTCAGGAGTCCCAGAAACGACCGCAGCTCCATCGGTGCATTCTCAATTGCCTCCGTCTTCGTGCTGGTGAGCCTGATGCCGTCCACCACAATCCTCCTTCCCAAGAACTCCACTTCAGGCGCCAGGAAAATGCAGCGTTTTAACCTGAGCCCCATGCGATTGAGTCGATTAAGAACCTCCTCCAGGTGCTGCAGATGCTCGACTGTGTTCCGACCTGTGACCAAGATGTCGTCCTGGAAGACCACGGTGTGCGGGACTGACTTCAATAAGCTTTCCATGTTTCTGTGGAATATCGCCGCCGCTGATCGGATTCCAAACGGGCATCTGTTATAAACAAAAAGACCTTTGTGCGTGTTGATGCAGGTGAGGGCCCTCGATGATTCCTCCAGTTCCTGCGTCATGTAGGCTGAAGTCAGATCCAGCTTCGTGAATGTCTTTCCTCCCGCCAGCGTCGCAAAGAGATCATCGGCCTTTGGTAGTGGGTATTGGTCCTGCAGAGAGAAACGAGTGATCGTTACTTTGCAATCGCCCTTGAGGACAGGAATGATCGGACTGGCCCACTCGTTGAACTCGATCGGTGAAATGATGCCCTCTCTTTGCAGCCGGTCTAACTCGATCTGTACCCTTTCTCTCATCATATATGGTACTGCTCTCGCCTTGTGATGGATGGGTCATGCCCCCGGAATTAGGTGGATCTGCACTTTTGCTCCTTGGAATTTCCTGATGCCTGGTTTGAACAGCAAAGGGAATTTGTTTAAGACCTGGGCACACGAAGTGTCATCAGTGAGTGATAGCGCTCGGACGTCATCCCAGTTCCAGCATTTCTTTCCCAGCCAGCTCCTGCCGAGCAGCATGAGACCATCGCCTAGTACCACCGAGTGTGTAGCTTGTGCACCGCTCCATCATAGGAGACCTTTACGGTAGCACTGCTGATTACAGGAATCAGTTCTTTTGTGTAAGTTCTTAGTTTTGTGCGAACTGGAGTTAAGACTGGCATTAAGGCCTTGTTGTACCACAATCTTTCGAAAGTCTTTTTGCTCATGGTGGACTGGCTCGCACCCGTGTCCAGCTCCATTGACACCGGGAATCCATTTAGTTCAACATTCAGCATTATCGGGGGACAATTCGTGGTGAATGTGTGCACCCCATGTACCTCTGCCTCCTCGTTCTGAGGCTCTGGTTCGTTGTGATCCTCTGTGGATCTGTCCTCCTCTGCAACATGGTGGTTTGCAGCTTTAACAGGATTTGCAGCTTGCCTGCACACTCGTTGGAGATGTCCCATTGTTCCACAGCCCTTGCAGACGTACCCTTTGAATCGGCATGAATGGAAATGATGATCACCCCCGCAGCGCCAATAAGGTGTTAATGGCCTTGCATTCATCACCCTTGATGGTGGACTCTGAGACATCTGCGGATGTGCAGCTGCAGGTATATGTGACCTGCCCTGTACATTACGATTCGAAAACAACATCACTTTGTTCACAGCACTTGTAGCATCACTTGTGTGCTGAAAGATTTGCTTCATAGTGTCACTGGTGGCAATGAACACTTCGGCTATCGCTATGGCCTTACTCAAGGTTGGGGTCTCCACAGTCAAAAGTTTGCGAAGTATGGTTTTGTGGCCAATGCCAAGTACGAAAAAGTCTCTGAGCATGTGCTCCAAATGTCCTTCAAATTCACAGTGTCCTGCAAGGCGTCTTAGCTCGGCGACATAACTCGCCACTTCCTGGCCTTCAGATCTTTTGTAGGTGTAGAACCGGTACCTCACCATCAGAATGCTTTCCTTCGGGTTCAAATGCTCTCGGACCAGTGTGCACAAATCGCTGCATGATTTCTCCGTGGGTTTTGCTGGAGTGAGCAGATTCTTCATGAGGCCATACGTTGGTGCCCCACAGACGATGAGGAGGATCGCCCTTCGTTTGGCAGCGTTCTCTTCTCCATCTAGCTCGTTGGTTACAAAGTATTGGTCGAGTTGCTCCACAAAAGTTTCCCAATCAGCTCCCTTGAGAATTTCTCCAGGATGCCCACTGTTCTCTGCATCATTGGGTTCGTTATCTGTATCTTGTCGCCAGTTGTTATGTATGGAGAAAGAGTCAGATTAAACACTGTGAGCTCAAAGTAAAGTGTGACCGTAGTCTTTTATTGCCAATCTCCAGAGTGCCTCTCCAACCTGTGAGGCCTCCTTAAATACCTGTGCTCCCAAGGGATTATGGGGTCCCTTGGGACGCCAGGGGATGAGCCCTCTGGTGTACAGAGTAAATACAAGTTCACATATATAACACAACCCTTGTATTGATTGTTAACCTTCAGTTTGTAAAAGTGGGTGAGACACTGCACAAGAATTGTTAAGTGGAATAAAAGTTTATAATTTAGGAAAATTGAAAAACATAATCTTTGAAATAAATTAGTAAATAATTATTTTTAAAGGAAAATGAAACATAATTTAAACAAAACAACCAATTAACAGCAACAAACATTTGAAAACATTAAAAACTTAAAACACCCGCAACCCCCCTCCCCCCCCCCCCCCCCATGCAACAATCAACAATTTTAGAATAACAATTAAAATAACAATAACACCCACAACAATGACCACCACACCCTGCCCCCAACCCGGCAAAAATTCTACTTGCAGCCACCATTCTCACCGCCTTTGCCCCCTCTGGTCTTTACACATCCTTTCCCCCTCCCATTACCCCTGCCCCTGGCCCTACCCGCGATGACACCAAGATGTCGTGCAGCAGGGCGCCTCGAGCGCTGCTGCTGTGGGGGGGGGGGGGGGCTGGGGGAGGTGACAATGGCAGCATTATTTTGGGGGATTCTGGAGAAATATCGGTTTCTGACGACCCTTCTTCAGAGTCAGAAGCAATTGTTTCCTCCCGACTCTCAGGTGTTGCCGGCATAGGTGGTATGACACCTTGGGGTGCAGTGCCATATACCGATTCTATCATTTGCCGCATGGCATCGACAGAATTGGCGGTTCACCACACCACAGCAATCAGCTCTGCTATGTCCTCCGAATGACGTGCTGATTGCGTGGCGATGTTCCCAGCTAAGCCATCAATAATCTGGAGGAGCTCTCGACCAACGTTGACACTCGTCCTAGACAGTCCCATCATGTCCAGGTCGACGTCGTCCTGTCGTCAAGCATGCCTGCCCCGCCAAATAAACCTCCGCAGATTCGGCATATGTGCTGGATCACTCGGTGTGCCCTGCTGAACGCCGCTTAGTCCCGCTACTTCCTCGGAACCGAATCCAGGAAAGATGGATTCGGCTGAGGAAGAGGTGGCCGCAGGTAGAATGGACCCGAGTCCCCGACACCCCCTCTTCCATATTCCCCTGAACATGTTATGCACATGACATAGCTTGGGAGTCGTCAACTCGATCCTCCTCCTCCGTGGTCTCTCCTCCGGTGAGTACCAATTGTAGCTGTAATGGTGAAGCTCCAGAGGGCTCAGCAGGTCTCCGATACACCTGGGCAACTAGAAAACATAATATGAGAGGTTCGTAGAAGGGGAGGGGAGGGTCAGGGTGACACGATAATGCTTATGTTGTGCAGGCATATATAGAGGAGCAACACTACTGCATTAGAGATGTTACATGCAATTAACATGAACAGAATGTACAGAAACTGCATGGCATTATAAGATTTCATGATCCTAGCATTACATCACATTACATTGCATCATTCATACATTATACTCACATAGCATTAAATTACATGACCGCTGCATGGCCCGGGGATTATACATGACTTACCTGCCGCTACTACTGGATCTGCACCACCACCGTTGGCCAAGCAATTATGAGGGCTGCAGCCCACTCCTCCAGATCTGTGAGTTCCAACAACTCTGCTGGCCCTCCTCCCATGTGCCGATGCTCGGCGCAATTGGATGATATCTTCTTCTGCAAAGATGACTAGAGCATGGTATAAGCTAATTGCCCAGGTACTAGTACGGAACACACAGATAGACATCCACAATTAGCCATCTCCAATGCTTTTCATCAATGTCCCATTAATGTTATATGTTAATACCTTTAGGATGCAAGTGATGCATGATGAACACATCTAAGTACAGAAAAACAATGTAATAAGATCATGGATGGGTCCTCAGTTTAACGTCTAATTTGACACCTCCGACAATGCAGCACTCCCTCAGTACTGCACACGGATTTTTATCAGCCTAAATTTTTATGCTCAAGTCTCTGGAGGGGGACTTTAGCTCACAACCTTTTCACTCAAAGGCGAGAATGATACCAACTGAGCAGTTGGGATTCGGTTTTAACTGGTTTAAAATTGATTTGTGAAATTGTAAGTTTTGCAACTCGATGTTATGCAACACTATAGTATCCAACAGGACTTGCGTGTTGTCTCCGGTTGCGCGGTAACTGCAGTCACGTTGATTCTAATTTCCGGATTACCAACCAATCGGATCTTCCGCAAAACACTGACGCAATTTTGGAATGTTACCCGGGGTGTTACTAGTCACTGTCACCGTCGCTGTGCCAGGGTCGGAAAATTGGGGGCAAGTGACAGCGCAAGGCTAAAATTGCACACCAGCATCAGGAGGTGGGGGACTCGCCTCGAATTCCCCAAGAAACTCCGTCGAAGAGCCGGTATGTGTAGGTGTGCCCGGCGGTGCGGTCATAGTCTAAAGATCTGTTTGGGCGTGGGGACCGGGAAATTGGCAAATGCTTTGGGAGCGAATAATTATATGGGCACAATCTGCAGATCGCTCGGGAGAATATGCAAATAGTATTATTCTGGGTATAAGAGTAAAAGCAAAACCTCAAACTAATGAGAATCAATAGGAACGATTGGGCTGTGCAAAGGTGAGTGAGATGCACCAAGCGTAAAAAGACTTCAATTTATTAAAGTTTGGTTCGAGGTGCAATCTCTCTTATTTTGGACCGACTTTCGGTCTCGTCTGACTTGGGTTGCGAGATCTGGATATTTTGTCCTTGAGTTATAAGTTTTAGATGTGTTTAATTACGCTTATATTTCCGACTAAAATGGACGGATAAACCAATTTAACGTGTTTTCTGTTTATATATTTTAAAGACTGGTGCATTTGAAATGATAGCTCTTCCTATTACTGTTTACTGACTTCTCTGACGTATTTGCCCGTGGTTTGCAGCATCATTTTGTGCGTGTGTGTAATTGTAGGGTTCAAAGAATGATGGCAAATGAATTAGCACAGGGCACCAAGTCAAGTCAAACGGCGATCTTCGCGTCGCCAGAAAGCCCAGCCGCTCAGACAGAATGTGTTAATGCGAGTGCAGAGACACCAACTGAGACCGATGACTTGGCGAACTACTTGCAGTTGAAATCTTCGAATAAAAGGCGGGCGCTGCCCAAAAAACTATGCGGATATCTCAACAAGTTGGGAGGCAAAGGGCCGCTCAAAGGCTGCAAGACCCGCTGGTTTGTGTACGACCAGAAGAAATGCCACCTGTATTATTTCCGAACTGCCCAGGATAGCAGCCCATTGGGGAGCATGGATTTAGCAAACGCGGTGTTTAATTATTGCCTGGAAGCCGAGGAAGGAACCTTTGAAATCAAAACTCCGGAAAAGGCTTATACTCTGAAGGTGAGGTGCTTTATGTTGCTGCTCAATTCTAAACGGCACATAGTGATCGACATTCAATGTTATTTTAAACAAAAATCCAGCGTTCCCTTTTTAAAGAATATGAAAATGTTTTATTCACAAACCCACTCACCGGTCTTCTGACCAGAGGGGTGATCTCTTGAGTAGACATTAGATTGTGAAAAAAAAGTCAGGTTTCGGTGCTTTACGGGAGAAATTGTCTTTCTGTCTCTGCCTGTCTCTCTCCCTCTCGCTCCCTGCTTGTCTCCCTCTCTCTTTTTCTGTCTCTGCCTCTCTCCTCTGTCTCTGCCTCTCTCTCTCTGTCTCTGCCTGGCTTTCTCTTTCTCTCTTTCTGTCTCTGACTGGCTCTGCCTCTCTCGCTCGCTCTTTCTATCCAGTTTATTTATGAAATATTGATGCATTTGAAGCATTATTGGTTATGAAGGGCTTTAAAAACGTTTAACATTGAACACTGCACAATATTTCGGACTCCTCACTTTCCATCCTCATGGTTTACGTTAAAATGATATGCAGTGACTATCCAAATGACTTGTGACAGATACGGCAGATTCAGCATTATTGCAAAAAAGTTCCATAATTACAGATTTTGCCGAATAGTATCAACAAGTTATGAGGCAATTTCCAACTAATACTTGACTTGCTAATTTCTGTAAGTCCAGAATGAGAAATATACATTTACTGTTGCCGTGCTCTGTTTGCAATCGCTGCAAGAAGCAACTGCTTCTTTTCCTCTTTCCTGTTTCATCTACCCCAAACAAGTAATGACTTTTAAGAACGTAAGGAGCAGGAGTAGGCCATTTGGCTCATCGAGCCTGCTCTGACATTCAATAAGATCATGGTTGATCCGCCTTCCCACCCGATCTCCATATACCTGGATTCCCCGAGTACCGAAAAATCTAGCGATTTCAGTCTTGCTTTGCAGAGTACATATAATTGTTTATACGGAAGGCGAGTAATCAGTTTATGGGATAGAATAACAATTTCGATTCTTAGATAATGTACAAGATAAAGCCTGGGTGACTAATCACTAATCTGCAAGATTTAGTCATCATTTCCTGAGCAATACATCGCAGTGGCATTAACAATCTTATGGTGTGGTGCATAAACCACATTTAATTTCTGGCAAGATGTGCATTTCAATTTTGTATGAAAATCTGCTGGAAACGCAAAACAATATTTTGAGTGGGGTAGGGCCCTACTGAGGAATTGGCATCTTCCCACTCTCTTGGTTGCTGAGCTGAGCCGTACCAACCAAGCAGATTGGTGACTGGAGACTTGCGGTGAAGATGGGAGATGGAAAAATCGGATAGAATCATAGAAATTTATGGCACAGAAGGAGGCCATTCGTCCCAGCGTGTCTGTGCTGGCCGAAAAGGAGCTATCCAGCCTAATCCCACTTTCCAGCTTTTGGTCTGTAGCCCTGTAGGTGAGAGCATTTTAAGTGCATATCCAAGTACAGATACAACGTCTAAAATCCGGCAACCTCTGGATCGAGACAATGCCGATTTTCGGATTTTGCTGGATTTCGGACCTCGCTGTTGCGCTCCTCGCTTCCCGTTCTCAACTCCCCTGTAAGCCTTCTATCTATTACTTTAAATCTATGGCCCTGGTAATTGACATCTCTGGTAGAGGAAATAGGTCCTTCTTATTCACTTTATCTCGGCCCCTCATAATTTTATACACCTCAATTAAATCTCCTCTCAGCCTTCTCTGTTCCAAAGAAAACAACCCCAGCCTATCCAATGCTGTTACATGCTTTCTTGTGACTAAAGAAAGCTTTGGCCAGGTCTGGAAATGGACTGCCTTCCCTATTGGCAGCAGAAACATAGAAAATAGGTACAGGAGTGGGCCATTCGGCCCTTCGAGCCTGCACCACCATTCAATAAGATCATGGCTGATCATTCCCTCAGTACCGCTTTCCTGCTTTCTCTCCATACCCCTTGATCCCTTTAACCGTAAGGGCCATATCTAACTCCCTCTTGAATATATCCAATGAACTGGCATCAACAACTCTCTGCGGTAGGGAATTCCACAGAATTTCATGGAATCTAGAAATTCAGTGGAGAAAAAGCTAATTACGTGTGCGTCTTTAATTAAAGTCTCCTAGTAAAAGATCCCCTCGGAATGAGTGATCATAGCATGATTGAATTTCAAATTCAGATGGAGGGTGAGAAAGTTGGATTTCTAACTAGCCTTCTAAGCTTAAATAAAGGAGACTATGAAGGTATGAGGGGAGAGTTGGGTAAAGTAGACTAGGAAAATAGATTAAAGTGTAGGACAGTTGATGAACGGTGGTGTACATTTAAGGAGATATTTCACAACTATCAAGAAAAAAATATTCCAGTGAGGAGGAAAGGGTGTAAAAAAGATAGCCATCCGTGGCTAACTAAAGAAATAAAGGACGGTATCCAATTAAAAACAAGGGCATACAAAGTGGCCAAAACTAGTGGGAGGACAGAAGATTGGGAAGCTTTTTTAAAAGACAGCAAAGAACAGCTAAAAAAATGATTAAGAAAGGGAAGATAGACTATGAAAGTAAACTAACGCAAAATATAAAAACAGATAGCAAGAATTTCTATCGGTATATAAAAAGGAAAAGTGTGGCTAAAGTAAATGTTGGTCCCTTAGAGGACAAGACTGGGAAATTAGTAATGGGGAACATGGAGATGGCAGAAACTCTGAACAAATATTTTGTATCAGTCTTTACGGTAGAGGACATTAATAATATTCCGACAGTGGATAGTCTAGTGGCTATGGGGGGGGAGGAACTTAACACAATCACAATCAATAAGGAGGTGGTACTCAGTAAAATAATGGGACTAAAGACAGATAAATCCCCTGGACCTGATGGCTTGCATCCTCGGGTCTTAAGAGAAGTCGTGGCAGGGATTGTGGATGCATTGGTTGTAATTTACCAAAATTCCCTGGATTTTGGGGAGGTCCCAGCAGATTGGAAAACTGCAAATGTAACGCCCCTATTTTAAAAAGGAGGCAGACAAAAAGCAGGAAACTATAGACCAGTTAGTCTAACATCTGTGGTTGGGAAAATGTTGGAGTCCATTATTAAAGAAGCAGTAGCAGGACATTTGGAAAAGCATAACTTGGTCAGGCAGAGTCAGCATGGATTTATGAAGGGGAAGTCACGTTTGACAAATTTGCTGGAGTTCTTTGAGGATGTAATGAACAAGGTGGATAAAGGGGAACCAGTGGATGTGGTGTATTTGGATTTCCAGAAGGCATTTGCCAAGGTGCCACATAAAAGGTTACTGCACAAGATAATAGTTCACGGGGTTGGGGGTAATATATTAGCATGGATAGAGGATTGGCTAACTAACAGAGAACAGAGAATCGGGATAAATGGTTCATTCACTGGTTGGCAACCAGTAACTAGTGGGGTGCCGCAGGGATCAGTGCTGGGACCCCAACTATTTACAATCTATATTAACAATTTGGAAGAAGGGACCGAGTGTAACGTAGCCAAGTTTGCTGACGATACAAAGATGGGAGGAAAAGCAATGTATGAGGAGGACACAAAAAAATCTGCAAAGGACATAGACAGGCTAAGTGAGTGGGCAAAAATTTGGCAGATGGAGTGTAATGTTGGAAAGTGTGAGGTCATGCACTTTGGCAGAAAGAATCAAAGAGCAAGTTATTATTTAAATGGAGAAAGATTGCAAAGTGCCGCAGTACAGCGGGACCTGGGGGTACTTGTGCATGAAACACAAAAGGATAGTATGCAGGTACAGCAGGTGATCAGGAAGACCAATGATATCTTGGCCTTTATTGCAAAGGGGATGGTATATAAAAGCAGGGACGTTTTGCTACAGCTATATAAGGTATTGGTGAGGCCAATACTGCGTGCAGTTTTGGTTTCCATATTTATGAAAGGATATACTTGCTTTGGAGGCAGTTCAGAGAAGGTTCACTCGGTTGATTCCGGGGATGAGGGGGTTGACTTGTGAGGAAAGGTTGAGTAGGTTGGGCCTCTACTCATTGGAATTCAGAAGAATGAGAGGTGATCTTATCGAAACGTATAAGATTATGAGGGGGCTTGACAAGGTGGATGCAGAGAGGATGTTTCCACTGATGGGGGAGATTAGAACTAGAGGGCACGATCTTAGAAGAGATGAGGAGAAATTTCTTCTCTGAGAGTTGTAAATCTGTGGAATTTGCTGCCTCAGAGAGCTGTGGAAGCTGGGACACTGAATAAATTTAAGACAGAAATAGACAGTTTCTTAAACGATAAGGAGACAAGGGGTTATGGGGAGCGGGCGGGAAGTGGAGCTGAGTCCATGATCAGATCAGCCATGATCTTATTGAATGGCGGAGCAGGCTTGAGGGGCCGTATGGCCTACTCTTGTTCCTATTTCTTATGTACTTCTGTTCTTAAAGTTCTTGAGTCCCAGCTGTGGCTCAGTTGCTTGCATCCTCCCCTCCGAGTCAGAAGGTTGTGGGTTCAAGTCCCACTCCAGAGACTTGAGCACATAATTTAGGCTGGCACTCCCAGCGCAGTACTGAAGGAGTGCTGCACTGTTGGTGGTGCTCGCTTTCGGATGAGACGTTATACCAAGATCCCAACTGCTCTCAGGTGGACATAAAAGATCCCATGGTACGATATCAAAGACGAGCAGGGGAGATATCCCCAGTATCTTATCCGATATTTATCCCTCAATCAACATCACTAACACAGATTATCTGGTCATTATCATAATGCTGTTTGTGGGAGCTTGCTGTGTGCAAATTGGCTGCGGCTTTTCCTACATTACAACAACATTTAAAGAAAAAAAGTACTTCATTGGGACATGAAGTAGTCATGAAAGGCGCTACATAAATGCGTCTTTTCTTTTAAAGCCTGTTGTATTTTTCCTATAATGATTTTGAATGTGTGTGTGTGTGCGCGCACATCTGTTCCACACTTGACATGAGGGAATCAATCATTAGGCTAATCAATCCATCTAAATAGTAGATTTGGAGCCATGCTACAGCTGCCCTATTTAATGCACAAATAACACTGCAGGTCTTGTGTTGGAGCATTACATAGGAGTGACAACACGCAGACAGGCTGTTCGACCCAACCTGTTTGTGTTAAGCTCCTCAGTGCTAATTCCATGTGCTTGTTTTGTTCCCGTATCCCTTTATTCCCCTTTATATAAAGCAGCTCTTTAACATATTCTTAAATGTTAACATGGTCTCTGCTTCAATCACTAACTCCGGTCATGCATTCCATAGCCTCGCAACCCTCTGTCTTGCCTGCTCTCTGTCTTAAATCTCTCTCAGTTAATCTGGTATCAATGTACCCGTCAATACTGAACAAGAGCATTGTTTAATACAGCTGTCATTCCAGACATACAGTACACAGCTGCTGACCTGGGGTTGTAGCAACACTTCGAGCACAGTTTAGTCCTCTTCATTCAAAACTGCTTAATTCAAATGATATGATAATTTTTTTAAATTCCTAATTTCCTGTTATTTACACCATAGAACCATAGAATGGTACAGCACAGAAGGAGGCCATTCAGCCCATCGAGTATTCACTGGCTCTTTTGAAGAGCAATGCCATTTTTTCCCCTTCAAATATTTATCCAATTCTCTTTTGAAAGCCACTATTGAATCTGTGTCCACTGCTTTATCAGGCAGTGCATTCCAAATCTTAACCACTTTATTAAAAAAAAATGTTTTAACTCCAATGTCTTCATTGTTAATACAAGGGACAATCAGCAGAATGAAAAGCTAGCTAGCTGCAAGATAGATAGCTAAGAGTAGAGGTAACGGGTAGCTGTTCAGAGTGGCAGAAGGTGGGAAGTGGGGTCACACAAGGATCAGTGCTGGGACTACTGTTGTTTGCAATTTATGTTAATGATTTGACTGTTGGGATCAAACACTTTCTAAATTTTCAGATGACACCAAATTGCGGTGGGTGGGGGATAGTCAATACTGAGAAGAACTGCAATAAATTACATGAAGTAATTAATAAACTTGCAGATTAGGCATATAATTGGAAAATGAATTTCAAATATAGGTAAGTGTGAAGTATTGCATTTTGAGGTCACATATTACTTGGAAAATAAGAATCTAAATGAGGGAGGGAGTGACTGAGCACTTGGACAAGTATGAGCCGATCAGAGAGTCAGCACGGATTTGTGAAGGGTTGGTCATGTCTGACTAATCTAGCTCAATTTTTTTTTGGGGGGGGGGTCTTATCAAATGTCCATGTAGACAACATACTAAGGTTCCGCACTAGAAGTTATCAAAACAGAAGGTATTGAGAAAACTTGCAGATTGGGTGGGTAAATGGCAAATTAACTTTGGAATAGATAAATGTGAGGTGATGCACTTTGATAGGAAAAAACAAAACATCACCTACATCTTAGAAAATAAGAAACTAGGGTAGAAGAGCAAAGGGATCTAGGGATACAGATGAACAAATCATTAAAAACAGCATCGCAGGTCAGCAAAGCAATGAAAAATGCAAACAAAGCACTGGGATTTATTTCTAAGGATATAGAATTCAAAAGTGGTTAAGTTAAACTTGTATAGGACCCCGGTCAGGTCACACTTCAAGTACCATACTACATAAGGGACATAGAAGCACTGGAGAAAGTGCATAAAAGATTTCCAAGAATGGTGCCAAAACTGAGAGATTACAGCTATCGGAAAAGATTCAATGTGTTGGGTCTTTTTTCTTGAGAATAGAGAAGACTTAGTGGTGACCTGATAGAGGTCTTTGAAATTATGAATAGATTGGAGAGGGTCGATGTGGAGGGAATGTTTCCACTTGTAGAAGAATCCAAAACTAGCCGCCATAAATACAAGATAGTTACTAATAAATCCAAAAGGGATATGAGGAGAAATTTCTTTACTCAGTGGGAGTGGTGAGAATGTGGAACTTGTTACCACAGGAAGAGATTGAGGCAAATAGTTTAGATGCTTTCAAAAGGAAACTAGACGAATACACGAGAGAAAGGGGATTAGAAAGATATGCTGTTAGGCTGAAATGAGATAGATGGAATGGGAGGAGGTTTGTGTGGAATATAAACACCAGCACAGACTAGTTGAGCTGAATGGCCTGTTACATAGAAACATAGAAACATAGAAAATAGGTGCAGGAGCAGGCCATTCAGCCCTTCTAGCCTGCACCGCCATTCAACGAGTTCATGGCTGAACATGAAACTTCAGTACCCACTTCCTGCTTTCACGCCATACCCCTTGATCCCCCGAGTACTAAGGACTTCATCTAACTCCCTTTTGAATATATTTAGTGAATTGGCCTCAACTACTTCCTGTGGTAGAGAATTCCACAGGTTCACCACTCTCTGGGTGAAGAAGTTTCTCCTTATCTCGGTCCTAAATGGCTTACCCCTTATCCTTAGACTGTGACCCCTGGTTCTGGACTTCCCCAACATTGGGAACATTCTTCCTGCATCCAACCTGTCCAAACCCGTCAGAATTTTAAACGTTTCTATGAGGTCCCCTCTCACTCTTCTGAACTCCAGTGAATACAAGCCCAGTTGATTCAGTCTTTCTTGATAGGTCAGTCCCACCATCCCGGGAATCAGTCTGGTGAATCTTCGCTGCACTCCCTCAACAGCAAGTATGTCCTTCCTCAAGTTAGGAGACCAAAACTGTACACAATACTCCAGGTGTGGCCTCACCAAGGCCCTGTACAACTGTAGCAACACCTCCCTGCCCCTGTACTCAAATCCCCTCGCTATGAAGGCCAACATGCCATTTGCTTTCTTAACCGCCTGCTGTACCTGCATGCCAACCTTCAATGACTGATGTACCATGACACCCAGGTCTCGTTGCACCTTCCCTTTTCCTAATCTGTCACCATTCAGATAATAGTCTGTCTCTCTGTTTTTACCACCAAAGTGGATAACCTCACATTTATCCACATTATACTTCATCTGCCACGCATTTGCCCACTCACCTAACCTATCCAAGTCACTCTGTAGCCTCATAGCATCCTCCTCGCAGCTCACACTGCCACCCAACTTAGTGTCATCCGCAAATTTGGAGATACTACATTTAATCCCTTCGTCTAAATCATTAATGTATAATGTAAACAGCTGGGGCCCCAGCACAGAACCCTGTGGTACCCCACTAGTCACTGCCTGCCATTCCGAAAAGTACCCATTTACTCCTACTCTTTGCTTCCTGTCTGACAACCAGTTCTCAATCCACGTCAGCACACTACCCCCAATCCCATGTGCTTTAACTTTGCACATTAATCTCCTGTGTGGGACCTTGTCGAAAGCCTTCTGAAAGTCCAAATACACCACATCAACTGGTACTCCTTTGTCCACTTTATTGGAAACATCCTCAAAAAATTCCAGAAGATTTGTCAAGCATGATCTCCCTTTTACAAATCCATGCTGACTTGGACCTATCATGTCACCATTTTCCAAATGCGCTGCTATGACATCCTTAATAATTGATTCCATCATTTTACCCACTACTGAGGTCAGGCTGACCGGTCTATAATTCCCTGCTTTCTCTCTCCCTCCTTTTTTAAAAAGTGGGGTTACATTGGCTACCCTCCACTCGATAGGAACTGATCCAGAGTCAATGGAATGTTGGAAAATGACTGTCAATGCATCCGCTATTTCCAAGGCCACCTCCTTAAGTACTCTGGGATGCAGTCCATCAGGCCCTGGGGATTTATCGGCCTTCAATCCCATCAATTTCCCCAACACAATTTCCCGACTAATAAAGATTTCCCTCAGTTCCTCCTCTTTAATAGACCCTCTGACCACTTTTATATCCGGAAGGTTGTTTGTGTCCTCCTTAGTGAATACTGAACCAAAGTACTTGTTCAATTGGTCTGCCATTTCTTTGTTCCCCGTTATGACTTCCCCTGATTCTGACTGCAGGGGACCTACGTTTGTTTTTACTAACCTCTTTCTCTTTACATACCTATAGAAACTTTTGCAATCCGCCTTAATGTTCCCTGCAAGCTTCTTCTCGTACTCCATTTTCCCTGCCCTAATCAAACCCTTTGTCCTCCTCTGCTGAGTTCTAAATTTCTCCCAGTCCTCAGGTTCGCTGCTATTTCTGGCCAATTTGTATGCCACTTCCTTGGCTTTAATACTATCCCTGATTTCCCTAGATAGCCACGGTTGAGCCACCTTCCCTTTTTTATTTTTACGCCAGACAGGAATGTACAATTGTTGTAATTCATCCATGCGTTCTCTAAATGTCTGCCATTGCCCATCCACAGTCAACCCCTTAAGTATCATTAGCCAATCTATCTTAGCCAATTCATGCCTCATACCTTCAAAGTTACCCTTCTTTAAGTTCTGGACCATGGTCTCTGAATTAACTGTTTCATTCTCCATCCTAATGCAGAATTCCACCATATTATGGTCACTCTTCCCCAAGGGGCCTCGCACAATGAGATTGCTAATTAATCCTCTCTCATTACACAACACCCAGTCTAAGATGGCCTCCCCCCTAGTTGGTTCCTCGACATATTGGTCTAGAAAACCATCCCTTATGCATTCCAGGAAATCCTCCTCCACCGTATTGCTTCCAGTTTGGCTAGCCCAATCTATGTGCATATTAAAGTCACCCATTATAACTGCTGCACCTTTATTGCATGCACTCCTAATTTCCTGTTTGATGCCCTCCCCAACATCACTACTACTGTTTGGAGGTCTGTACACAACTCCCACTAACGATTTTTGCCCTTTAGTGTTCTGCAGCTCCACCCATATAGATTCCACATCATCCAAGCTAATGTCTTTCCTAACTATTGCATTAATCTCCTCTTTAACCAGTAATGCTACCCCACCTCCTTTTCCTTTTATTCTATCCTTCCTGAATGTTGAATACCCCTGGATGTTGAGTTCCCAGCCCTGATCATCCTGGAGCCACGTCTCCGTAATCCCAATCACATCATATTTGTTAACATCTATTTGCACAATTAATTCATCCACCTTATTGCGGATACTCCTTGCATTAAGACACAAAGCCTTCAGGCTTGTTTTTTTAACACCCTTTGTCCTTTTAGAATTTTGCTGTACAGTGGCCCTTTTTGTTCTTTGCCTTGGGTTTCTCTGCCCTCCACTTTTCCTCATCTCCTTTCTGTCTTTTGCTTTTGCTTCCTTTTTGTCTCCCTCTGTCTCCCTGTATAGGTTCCCATCCCCCTGCAATATTAGTTTAACTCCTCCCCAACAGCACTAGCAAACACTCCCCCTAGGACATTGGTTCCGGACCTGCCCAGGTGCAGACCGTCCGGTTTGTACTGGTCCCACCTCCCCCAGAACCGGTTCCAATGCCCCAAGAATTTGAATCCCTCCCTGCTGCACCACTGCTCAAGCCATGTATTCATCTGCGCTATCCTGCGATTCCTACTCTGACTAGCACGTGGCACTGGTAGCAATCCCGAGATTACTACTTTTGAGGTCCTACTTTTTAATTTAGCTCCTAGCTCCTTAAATTCTTTTCCTTCGACCTCATCCCTTTTTTTACCTATGTCGTTGGTACCAATGTGCACCACGACAACTGGCTGTTCTCCCTCCCATTTCAGAATGTCCTGCACCCGCTCCGAGACATCCTTGACCCTTGCACCAGGGAGGCAACATACCATCCTGGAGTCTCGGTTGCGTCCGCAGAAACGCCTATCTATTCCCCTCACCATCGAATCCCCTATCACTATCGCGCTCCCACTCTTTTTCCTGCCCTCCTTTGCAGCAGAGCCACCTACGGTGCCATGAACTTGGCTGCTGCTGCCCTCCCCTGATGAGTCATCCTCCCCAACAGTACTCAAAGCAGTGTATCTGTTTTGCAGGGGGATGACCACAGGGGACTCCTGCACTATCTTTCTTGCACTGCTCTTCCTGTTGGTCTTCCATTCCATATCTGGCTGTGGACCCTTCTCCTTCTCCTGCTTTCATTTTAACATAGAACATACGAAACTGTATGTTCTATGTTAAAATGAAAGCATGTGGAAATGGAATTAATGTTGTGACATTGGTTGGGAGGTCGGATGCAGAGAGTAGGATAAAGGAAATGTTCTCTCATTGACTGGATATGACAAGTGGCATTCCTCAGGGATCTGTACTGAGGACTCAGCTTTTTACTATTTATATTATTGACTTGGATGAAGGAATAGAGAGTTATATATCCAAGTTTGCAGATAACACTGTTGGGAGGCACAGTGAATTGTGCAAGTGGGAGCAGGAAGTTACAAAGGGACATTGACAGGTTAAGTGAGTCAACTCCATTTGCCACAGTTTTGTCCAATGTGGGGAAGTGTGAGGTCATCAACTTTGGATCAGAGATAGAAAAATCAGAATATCTTCTTAATGGTGAGATAATAGGAGCTGTGGAGGTCCAAAGTGATTTGGGTGTCCATGTACACAACTCATAAAAGCTAATACACAAGTACAAAAAATAATTAAAAAGGCAAATGGAATGTTGTCCTTTACCTCAAGGGAGCTGGATTATAAAGGGAAGTGATGCTTCAGTTGTACAGAGCCTTGCTCTGACTCCATCTGGAATACTGCATTCAGTTTTGGGCACCGCACCTCAAGAAGGCTATATTCCCCTTGGAGAGGGTGCAGGCTTAAAGGGTTAAATTATGAAGACAGTTTGCATAGACTTGGCTTGGAACCCCATGAATTTAGAATGTTGAAGGGTGATCCAATGGAGAAGCTATTTCCTCTGATGGGGAATCGAGAATAAGGAGGCATAACCTTAAAAGGAGAATGTGGCCACTTAGGAGTGAAATCAGGAAGCACTCCATACGAAGAGTAGTGGAATTTGCTCCCCCAAAAGGACGTGGAAGCTGGGCCAATTTAGATTTTTATGACCAATCGATTATTGTTGTTAAGGGAACCAAGAGATAAGGAGCAAAAGCAGATAAATGGAGTTGAGTTACAGATCAGCCAAGATCAAATAGAATAGCGGAACAGGCTTGAGGGCTGAGTGGCCCACTCATTTTCCTATCTTCCGATATTCCTAAGGAAGTCTATGTTTTAATAGCTTTAAATAGGGGACTGAGTCATTTTAAATGTGGTAGAAAAGGCTATTTAAAGGCATTGTTATTGTGATGGTTTCCACTTATATTATATAAATATAAGCTAGTCACCAATAAATCTAATAGGGAATTCAGGAGAAACTTCTTTACCCAGAGAGTGGAAACATAGAAGGAGGCCATTCCGGCCCATCGTGTCCGCACCGGCCGACAAAGAGCCACATGGCCCTTGGTCAGCATCCCTAAAGGTTACATATAAACCTATGAACAATGATGGAAAGGCAAAGACCACTCAGCCGAACCAATCCGCCTCGCCACAATTGCGACACCCCTATACTAAAACATTCTACACTCCACCACAACCGGAGCCATGCAATCTCCTGGGAGAATCCAAAAACTAGATAAAAACCCAGGCCAATTTAGGGAGAAAAAAATCTGGGAAAATTCCTCTCCGACCCATCCAGGAGATCACCCTGGCTGTATTCTATTCCCTACAGTACTTACCATTATATCTGCTCCGTTCAACAAAAGGTCATCCAGTCTAATCCCAATTACCAGCTCTAGGTCCGTAACCCTGCAGGTTATTGCACTTTAAGTGCCCATCCAACCGTCTCTTAAAAGTGGTGAGGGTTTCTGCATCCACCACTCTTCTAGGTAGCAAGTTCCAGATCCCCACAACCGTAAAGAAGCCCCCCCCTCAAATTTCCTCTCAACCTTCCACCAACCACCTTAAAACTATGCCCCCTCGTAATAGACCCCTCCACCAATGGAAATAGACCCTTACTATCCATTATGTCCAGGCCCCTCAATATTTTGTACACCTATTCCAATGAGATCAAACCCAGACTATCCAATCTATCCTCACAACTAAGATTCTCCATTCCAGGCAGCATCCTCTGCACCCTCTCTAGTGCAATCACGTCCTTCCTATAATACGGTGACCAGAACTGCACGCAATACTCCAGCTGTGGCCTAACCAAAGTATTATACAATTTAAGCATAACCTCACTGCTCTTATATTCTATGCTTCAGCCAATAAAGGCAAGCATTCCGTATGCCTTCTTAACCACCTTATCCACCTGGCCTGCTAATTTCAGGGATCTATGGACAAGCACTCCAAGGTCCCTTTGTTCATCTACACTATTAAGTGGCCTACCGCTTAATGTGTATTCCCTTTCCTTATTAGCCCTCCCAAAGTGCATCACCTCACACCTCTCTGAATTAAATTCCATTTGCCACTGCATTGCCCACCTGACCAGTAGATTGATATCCTCCTGCAGCCCATGACTTTCTTCTGCATTATCAACCACACAACCAATTTTAGTGTCGTCTGCAAACTTCTTAATCATACTCCCTATATTCAAATCTAAATCGTTGATGTATACCACAAAAAGCAAGGGTCCCAGTACTGAGTCCTGCGGGACCCCACTGGAAACATCTTCCAGTCACAAAAACATCCATCAATCATTACCCTTTGCTTCCTACCTCCAAGCCAATTTTGGATCCAACTTGACACTTTGCCCTGTGTCCTGTCGGCTTTAACCTTCATGACCAGTCTACCATGTGGGACCTTATCAAAAGCCTTGCTAAAGTCCATATAAACTACATCGTAAGCATTACCTTCATCGACCCTCTTGGTTACCTCCTCAAAAAAATTTAATCAGGTTAGTCAGACACGATCTTCCCTTAACAAATCCGTGCTGACTGTCCCTAATTAATCCGTGCCTTTCCAAATGCAGATTTATCCTGTCTTTCAGGATATTTTCCAATAATTTTCTCACCACTGAGGTTAGGCTGACAGGCCTGTAATTACTCGGCCTATTCCTTTCTCCCTTCTTAAACAAGGGCACTACATTAGCAGTCCTCCAATCTTCCAGCACCATGCCCAGATCCAAAGAGGACTGAAAAATGATGGTCAAGGCCTCTGCTATTTCCCCCTTTACTTTGCTCAACAGCCTGGGATGCATTTCATCCGGGCCTGAGGACTTATCTACTTTTAAAGCTGCTAAACCCCTTAATACCTCCTCTCTCACTATATTTATTTCATCCAGAATATCACACTCCTCCTCTATAGCAGTATCTGCAATGCCCCTTTTCTTTGTGAAGACAGATGCAAAGTATTCGTTAAGAGCCCTCCCAACATCTTCCATCTCCACACAAAGATTATCCTCATGGTCTCTAATAGGCCCTACCCTTTCTTTAGTTGCCCTCTTACTCTTAATATATTTATAGAACATCTTGGGGTTTTCCTTAATTTTACTGGCTAAGAATTTCTCGTGCTCTCTCTTAGCATTCCTAATATCCTTTTTAATTTTACCTCTGAACTTTCTATATTCCTCTAAAGATTCTATAGTATTTAGCTGTTGATATATGACATAAGCGTCCCTTTTTTTCTTAATCCTCCCCTGTAAGTCCCAAGACATCCAGGGTGCTCTAGAATTATTTTTCCCAGCCTTTTTCTTTTAAGGGCACATGTTTGGCCTGAGCCTTCCGGAGCTCCTCCTTAAATGCCTCCCACTGTTCGGACACTGATTTACCCACAAGTAGCTGTTTCCAGTCCACCAAGGCCAAATCACTCCTTAACTTAGCAAAATTAGCTTTTCCCAAAGTCGGAACTTGCTATCACAAGAAATAGTTAAGGTTACTAGCATAGATGCGTTTAAAGGGAAGCTGGATAAACACGAGAGAGAAGGGAATAGAAGGATATGTTGATGGGGTGAGAGGAAGAGAGGTGGGAGGAGGCTCGTGTGGAGCATAAACACCGGCATGGACTAGTTGGGCTGAATGGCCTATCTGTGCTGTAAATGCTCTGTACTAGGCACAATACAGATGGCTGGAATTTTCCAGCAGAATACATTTTGACTTGACTCTTTTTGAGGTTTTAAGAAATATGACGTAGAGACATACTTGCCGGATTTTATGTCAGCATATCCATACTTGCTGGCTATTTATCTTTTGACAAGAGATTAGTGTGCAAAATTAAGGCACATGGGATTGGGGGTAATGTATTGACGTGGATAGAGAACTGGTTGGCAGTCAGGAAGCAAAGAGTGGGAATAAACGGGTCCTTTTCAGAATGGTAGACAGTGACTAGTGGGGTACTGCAAGTTTCAGTGCTGGGACTCCAGCTATTTACAATATATATTAATGATTTAGACGAAGGAATTGAATGTAATATCTCCAAGTGTGCAGATGACACTAAGCTGGGTGGCAGTGTGAGCTTTAAGGAGGATGCTAAGAGGCTGCAGAGTGACTTGGACAGGTTAGGTGAGTGGGCCATTGCATGTTAGATTATCCACTTTGGTGGCAAAAATAGGAAGGCAGATTATTATCTGAATGGTGACCGATTAGTAAAAGGGGAGGCGCAACGAGACCTGGGTGTCATGGTACATCAGTCATTAAAAGTTGGTATGCAGGTTCAGCAGGTAGTCGAGAAAGCAAATGGCATGTTGGCCTTCATAGCTAGAGGATTTGAGTATAGGAGCAGGGAGGTCTTGCTGCAGTTGTACAAGGCCTTGGTGAGACCACACCTTGAGTATTGTGTGCAGTTTTGGTCTCCTAATCTGAGGAAGGATATTCTTGCTATTGAGGGAGTGCAGCAAAGGTTCACCAGACTGATTCCCATGATGGCAGGACTGACATACGAAGAAAGGCTGGATCGACTAGGCTTATAGTCACTGGAATTTAGAAGAATGAGAGGGGATCTCATAGAAGCATATAAAATTCTGACGGGATTGGACAGGTTAGATGCAGGAAGAATGCTCCTCATGTTGGGGAAGTCCAGAACCAGGGGTCACAGTCTCAGGATAAGGGGTAAGCCATATAGGACCGAGATGAGGAGAAACTTTTTCACCCAGAGAATTGTGAACCTATGGAATTCTCAACCACAGAAAGTTGTTGAGTCCAGTTCGTTGGATATATTCAAAAGGGAATTAGATGTGGCCCTTACGGCTAAAGGGATCAGGGGGTATGGAGAGAAGGCAGGAGTGGGGTACTGAAGTTGCATGATCAACCACGATCATACTGAATGGTGGTGCAGGCTCGAAGGGCCGAATGGCCTGCTCCTGCACCTATTTTCTCTGTGTTGTGCATGTATAATGTATGCACTGCAGCATTCAACCACTGAATGTATCTTCACACTGTATACACCATACCTGCACCACCAGAGGGTGCTACTGGTGGAGACCTAAGGGTCACCTGCACACTGCAGGTAACCAAGTATAAAAGGGAGCTCACCTCATTGTGTCCTCATTCAGGGGAGCTACAATAAATGGACTAAGGTCACAACAGTTCAAGTACAACACCCTACCTCATGCATATATAACAACTGGTGACGAAATTACAAATTTCCACGCGCAACATGGCTAACCTAAGCAACTTTCAACAATTCGCGCTGATGGAGAAGATTGGGATGCCTTTGTGGAAAGGCTCAAACAGTTTCATCGCGAACGACCTGGCTGGGGACACACCGACCTCGCTGGCTGATAAGTGCAGAGCCATCCTGCTCAGCAGCTGTGGGCCAACTGTCCATGGCCTCGTCAGGGACCTGCTAGCCTCAGCAAAGATGACAACCAAAACGTACACGGAGCTCGTAACAATAAAACAGGAACAGCTCAAACCTAAAGAGAGCATCCTCTCAGCAGACACCGGTTCGACACCCACCGGCGGCCCGAAGGCCAAGAAATCGCAAAATATGCTGCAGACCTGAGACAATTGGCCGCACCGTGTGATTTTGGCGACCACCTCACCAAAGCACTGAGGGACTTCTTTGTTGTTGGAATCGGCCACGAGGGCCTCCTCCACAAGCTGCTCTCTGCGGACACCACGGTCACCCTGCAGAAGGCAATTAAAGTGAGTCAGGCATTCTTGATTTCAGCCTGCGATTCCAAGAGGATGATGACTTGCCCCCAGGACTGTAACCCGACAAGTACCATGAATCGAATGGCGCCTTTCAGAGGCAAGACTGCGACCCCGAGTACCGCAACCCTGAGTCCGCCACATGGGGCCAACGGACTAGCCCCGTGCTGGTGCTGTGCAGGAAATCACAGGGCCCACCAGTGCCGATACAGAGACTATACTTGCAAAGGCTGTAACACTAAAAGTCATCTCCAGCGAATGTGTAGAAGAAATTTTACTCAGAGTTGCTGAAGAGTTGGCCGATCACCCGGGCTGCAGCGCTGATGAAGATGAAGAGAGAGTTTATGAAGCAGCTCAGCCCCTGGAAAAGGTGTACGGAGTGTATACCTGCTCCACCGAGAGTTCCCCATGGAAAATGGAAGTAGAAATCAACGGTGTTCTAGGCTCGATGGAGGTCGACACAGGGGTGGGTGAGCCAATCGCTGATGAATCAGACGGCCTTCGAGAAACTCTGGGACAATCCCGGCGAGTTGACCGAAAATGCTCCCAATCCAGGTGAAGCTGCTCACTTACACAAAAGACACCATCCCAGTCGTTGGCAGCGTGGATACCCAGGTATCCCATGGTGGCGCGATGCACAAGCTACCTTTGTGGATCGTTGCTGGTGATGGTCCAATGCTGTTGGGAAGAAGATGGATGAAACAAATCCAAATCTGTTGGAGCTGGGAAAGCCTCCAGGCCCCGGCGATCGACGTCCTACGCGGCCCCAAATTTGAATCCATCACAGCAGCTGAAAATCCTACCGTCCAACTCGACTGCCTGGCGAAGACACAGACCACACAACTCAACGGCGAGATAATCCAACCCAAACGACCAGACCTCACCTACTGGGCTCCAGTGGCAGGACTCCGAGGGAAGAAGATCGGCGCAGAAGTTAGATTCCTGGCTTCCGTGGTAGAACCTGGGGAGAAAAGGATCACCGCAGCCTACCTCGTGGAGAGAAAGAAGATGGCGCCCGCACCACGAGGTGAAGCAGCTGAAATCAAGATGGCCCCGACCAGACCACGAAGGGCTGCGTTGAGGGAGCAACACGTGATGCCGTGCAGTGAACCGGATTGGGGTAAAGATTGCAAGGCCCTTTTTAAAGGAGACCGGCAACCCAGCACAATTAAAGGGACAGTTCAACTCTTTATACAACGATGTCGGTGACCCTAATGTAAAAAATGTAATCAACAAATGCAAGTATATAAATGTACTGTTGAACAGCGATGCCGGTGATACTAATGAAAAAGATGTAATTAATAAATGCAGGTATCTAAATGTAACCTTGCACAGAGATGCTGATAGTATACAGGAAAGTGATGTAATTGGCAAATGTAAAAGTGTGAAGACAAATAATAATGTCGAGTCGGCTGATTGCGGTCGGAGCCAATGTATCAGGAATGCCAATGATGAAATGAGATGTGATGCCGGGTTCTACGTGCACGCCGACAAAGCCAGGGGCAACCTCCCGTGGGAAGCACCCAGGTCTAGTGGGCTACCCGATCATGTAGCCCGCACCTCCGGGACCAATGTGATTCCCCAGGGAGGGTGGCCACACACACAGTGGGAGCATACGCACTGCAGGGCCAGCGATCAATGGACGGCACAGGCACCACCACACGCACCCTGCCCCAGATCGGCCCTACCCCCTCTGGCCACCAGGGCCAGCACTGGGAGCAGGAGGCCAGCACCCTCCGGCCCTCCCAACGGGACCTGGGATGACCAGACTCCCACCACCTCTGAAGGGCAGCAGGGAGACCCTGCAGCCCTCAAAGGAGGACAGGAAGGCCACACATTCCTGTGGCTCTGCCCACCACTAAGCAACGGCTAAGGCCCTGAGACACAGCCAGGTGAGCAATCCGAGCCCACCCAGCTGGCAGGGGGCGCAGTCTGGTTGCTCCGGAACAAGTGTCCTCACCCACCTGCACCCACATCCCAAGGGCAAGACTGTAATACCACGTATGTACCTTACCTGTAATATGTACTTGTTCCACTACTGCTGAACCCCAAAACAGCGATATAACCAATCCTATTCTTTATTCTCTGTACATGTACGCCAATGCAGATGTCGAGCCACACATGCTCTATGCATGGGGGGGGGGCGGAATGGATATACGTAGCCATGGACACACATGGATCACACCCAGAGCCCACACAACCCTCCTCACAACCTCCAACTGTCCACTGTCGTGGCAATAAGGACTTGGGGGTCTACAGGGAGAGAGCCATTCCCAAGCAAAGACAAAGTGCAAGGGCTTTGTGCACTCAAGTCTAGGGCCAGAGCACACAGTGCAAAAGCCAGTGGCACAAGACTTAGGGGTGAGTGTTGTTGTGTATGTATAATGTATGCACTGTAACATTAGACCATTGAATGTATCTTCACAATGTATACACCATAACTGTACCACCAGAGAGTGCTACTGATGGAGACCTAAGGGTCACCTGCACACTGCAGGTAAGCAAGTATAAAAGGGAGCTCACCTCATTGTGTCCTCACTCATGGGAGCTACAATAAATGGATTTAAGGTCACAACAGTTCAAGTACAACACCCTACCTCGTGGAGTCATTACTAGTGGAGTGCTTGCATATATAACACTATATGTTTCTATGTTTCTATTATGGGGAGATGTCATTGAAGTGCAGTATTTCAAAATGGTGCCATATAACAAATGCCATCTTTAAAAGGTGACCTAATGCAACCATCTTTTGAGATAGGTAGGGGATGTGCTGAGAATAGCTGGGGAATGGAATATTGAGCACCTGTAGTATGTAAAAATGACTGAGATGATTGAAGCTAATCTGAAGGACATATGTGACCATTGCTCATACAACACACGACTGATATATCGGCCAAGGTATTTGTTTGATATAGGCTAGCCTTCACTCCTGTGTAACATGTTTATTTAAACTGACTCTCCAGTGCAGTGCTGAGGGATTGCTGCACTGTCGGAGGTGACCTTTTTTTGTTGAGGCTTTAAACCGAGGTCCTGGCTGGCCTCTCGGGTGGACATATGATCTCGTGGCACTATTTTGAAGAAGAGCAGGGGAGTTATCCCCGGTGTCCTGGCTAATATTTACCCCTCAATCAACATCACTAAAACATATTATCTGCTCATTATCTAATTGCTGTTTTTGGGACCTTGCTGTGCAGAAATTGGCTGCCGCATTTCCATTACAATATTAACTACACTTTAAAGAAAAGCATTTTGCAAAGTCCTGTGGCCGAGAAAGGCGCTTTATAAATGCAAGTTCTTTCTTTCTTGCATGAGTGTGTGGGACCAAGGATTTGTGTGTAAGGGCGGTTGTTATCATCAAGAAACGTCTCGTATGTCGAGTGGCTGGCTTTGAAATCAATTGTCAGAAATGTCTAATTGAAAGCAAGAAAGGGATCTGTGTAATATTTAAATGGGTTCAGTAAATGATTGACTTTATTTTGGTGAAGGCATGTCTTATAGCAGTGGTCTAATTTGTACATTTTTTAATGGATTTTCTATGGTTGGATATTCAAAGCTTTTTTAGGTATAGGGGAATATCACCGGTCCTTTGATATTTTTCTTGCAATTGGTGGGAACATGTAAGGTGGAGATCTCTTGACGATTTTCCTAGACCCTGACTCTGAGTTTCTGTGGAGTTCTCTCAGTCTCCTGCCATAACTACCAGAAGGGTTACTTTGAAAAAAGCAGTAATCCCTGCTATAGAAAGACAACCAATTTTGAAGTAATTCCTGTTACTTGGGCTGATTTGGACATAGCAAGCTCCCACATCACAACTTGCATTTATATAACCCCTTTAACGTCCAAACGTGCTTCACAGGAGTGTTATCAAACAACATTTGACACCCAGCCATGTAAGCTGATATAAGGACAGATGACCAGAAGCTTGGTCAAATAGGTAGGTTTAAGGCACGTCTTGGAGGAAAGCGAGGCAGAGATGTTTAGGGAGGGAATTCCAGAGCTTGGGGTCTGGGCAGTTGAAGGCACAGCCACCACTGGTGGAGTGATTAAAATTGAGGAAGTGCAAGAGTCCAGAATTGGAATTATAGCAGTGAGCTGAGCCACTTAATGTTTTCAGTACTGTTGATTGATGGAGATATGTTAGCCAAGGCACTGGGAGAGCTTCATGCTCTTATTCGTAGTGTCGTTGGATATTTTGCTTCTACTTGTGCTGGCATCTCGTCTGCAAGGCAAATGTGCACAACAGAATTCTTGCGTCAATTTGATTTTTTTCTCTCACCACATTCTGCGTTGTATCAATGTGAGACTTCATTATGTAGACTCCATATTCCTGTAACTTCCTCCAGCCCTCAGATCTCTGCACTTCTCCAATTCTGGCCTCTAATGCATCCCTGATTCCTTCGCTCCGCCAGGAGTGGCCGTGCCTTCTGCTGCCAAAGCCCTAAGCTCTGGAATTCCCTCCCTAAACCTCTCCACCCTTTTTACCTCTTTCTCGCTCTTTAAGATGCTTCGTAAAACCTACCTCTTTGACCAAGCTTTTGGTCACCTGTCCTAATATCTCCAGTGTCAAAATTTGCTTGCTAACGCTCCTGTGAAGCATTTTGGGACGTTTTACTACGTTAAAGGTGCTATATAAACACAAGTTGTTTCCGCTTCACTACTCTCATCAGTTGGAAGCACATGTGAGGACCCTGATCTCACTTTCAGGATAAGGGTACTCCATCCAGTCTTCTTTCTAAGTAGCCAACATTGCCTGGTCATAGAAGGGAAATTGTGGTTAGAAGCTGATAGTGGAAGTACTGTTTTACACCCCAGTGTGAACGCAAGCAGATTGAGGTGCGTTTGTACCGATGTGTGCCAAGTTTAGTCCTAGCCTGACAGGAATGGAGAATTCTGCTTATTAGCCACGAGGCAGGGATTGATAGCTCCACAGTTGTATCTGAATCCTTGTCCATGCAATGACATTGATCAATACCTCCACTTGTCTAGGTTTTTCAGTATCATCTTATTTATAGTGAAAGCATCCAAACCGTTAACCTAACCCACCCGCCGGGAAACTGATGAGATCGTGTGCAGGGCTGGTTTTACACACTGCCTGAATTTACTCCCAGTTGAAGTCAATGGAGAGCAATATCGGGCGGGGTGTAAAACCGGCTTTGCAGCCAATCCCGTCAGATAACTGCCCCCCTGCCCCCCCGGCGAGCTAGGCTATGGTTCAATGTGCAGGTTTAAGTCCGCTCATTTTTTTTCATAAATTGATACATGCTATACCACTTAAGACCCATTTAGGAAAAAGAAAATGCACTAGTTCCAAAAATAATCATATCAAAGGGGGAAATGATTCACAATTTCAATTGTCTGTCTGAAGTACAACAGATGTTTCCTGCCATTTTAAAATATAATTTTCTGGCACTGAGCCCGGACTCTAAATGTAGGTAAAATACCGCAGATACTGGAAATCTGAAATAGGAAATAGAAAATACAGAAATGCTTCGTCAGATTGTGCCTGAAACAAACAGTAACTTGTCACTTCTCGCCACAACAACAACAACTTGCAAAGTGTTTACAGCACTGAAACACGTCATTCGGCCCAACTGGTCTATGCTGGTGTTTATGTTCCACACGAGCCTCCTCCCACCTCTCTTCATCTAATCCTATCAACATATCCTTCTATTCCTTTCTCCTTCATGTAATTATCTAGCTTCCCCTTAAATGCATCTATACTATTCGCCTCAATTACTCCTTGTGATAGTGAGTTCCACATTCTAACCATTCCCTGGGTAAAGAAGTTTCTCCTGAATTCCCTATTGGATTTATTGGTGACTATCTTGTATTTATGACCCCTAGTTTTGGTCTCGGCCACAAATGGAAACATCATCTCTACGTCTACCCTATCAAACCCCTTCATAATCTTGAAGGCCTCGATCTGGTCACCTGCCAGCCTTCTCTTTTCTAGAGGAGAGAGCCCAGCCTGTTTGTGCTTTCCTGATGGATAAAACCCCTCCAATCATGGTGTCATGCTAATTAAAAAACATTTGTAAAAACTGCACTTTCTCTTTTTATAATATGGAGAGCAGAACTGTACCCAGTCATCATCATCATCATCACCATAGGCAGTCCCTCGAAATCGAGCAAGACTTGCTTCCACTCTAAAAGTGAGTTCTCAGTTGACTGTACAGTCCAATATGGGAATTACAGTCTCTGTCACAGGTGGGGCAGACAGTGGTTGAAGTCTGGTTTTCTGCACGCTCCTTCCGCTATCTGCGCTTGATTTCTGCACGCTCTCGGCGACGAGACTCAAGGTGCTCAGCGCCCTCCCGGATGCTCTTCCTCCATTTTGGGCTGTCTTGGGCCAGTACTCCTGTGGTCTAAGCGGGGTTATATAACCAGTTTTTCACACATTTATTTGCATTTATATAGTGTCTTTAAAGTAATAAAACGTCCGAAGGCAAACAAAATTTGACACCGAGCCTCCTATGGCAGTATTGGGACAGGTGACCAAAAGCTTGGTCAAAGAGATAAGTTTTAAGGAGTGTCTTGAAGAAGGAGAGGGAGGTAAAGAGGTTTAGGGAGGGAATTCCAGAGCTTGGGGACTAGACAGCTGAAGGCACGGCCGCCAATGGCCATCTGTCCTAATATCTCCTTATATAGCTGTATCAAATTGTATCTGATAATTGCTCCAGTGAAGCATCTTAGGACATTTTACTATGTTAAAGGCACTGTAAAAATCAAGTTCATTCAAAGCGAATGACTATATGGCCAGAGTTTACTGGGGTGAGAGGAATCTGAGATGGAATGCCTTTTTTGTTTTAAACAAAAATCTATAAAATTAATTTGTTTTCAGGCAAAAAATAGAGAAGTCATGATGTACTGGTTACAGCAGTTGCAACAGAAACGCTGGGAACATGATGAACAGAATCACCTCCTTGTAGACAGTCTCACCATCTCCACACAGCATCCTGAGTCACCACCAGCGTTCAATTCAGAAGGTATGTCCAGCTGTATCGTACTGAAATGTTCCAAAGCTTAGTGTGAAAACTTATTTTAAAGCCATGTCCAAACTCTTTCTAAAGTGAGTCTCCTGATAGATCAAATAATGGCCCATGTAAAGAGCACTGTGAATTGTCCAGGCTTTCTCCCAGCGCTTTTCAACTGCCCTGGCCCTAAGCTCTGGAATTCTCTCCCTAAACTTTTCTGACCAAGCTTTTGGTCACCTGTCTTAATATCTCCTTGTGTGGTTCAGTGTCAAATTGTGTTTGATAATCGCTCCTGTAAAGTACTTCAGGATGCTTTACAAAGGTAAAGGCACTACATAAATGCTAGTAGTAGTAGTGTTTAGTTAGTTAGTTAGTAGTTTCCATAGGCAGATTGAGACTCCTGTGAACTGAAACATGTCTTTTTCTGCATGCTGTGAATGGATAGTGCTTCTAAGATTAACAACTACCCTTTAAATCACAGTATAACGCAACAAAAAAAATGTTGGGTACCCAACAAACCTTGCTATCTGTGCTCAAAGGCGGTAAAATATCACACGGTTAGTTTTGCCTAAATCTAACAGTTTAAGAAAATAACTTCTTTTGTGTCTTCAGAATGTTCCAAAATTAAAAAGACTGCCTTGCAATTATATAGCACCTTTCATGACCTCAGGCTGTCCCAAACCGCTTTACAGCCAATTGTAGTCATTAACAGCTACATTTCCTATATTATAACAATTTGCTCGCAGCAAGTTCCCACACACAGCAATGTGGTAATGACCAGATAATCATTTTTTTTAGGTGTTGGTTGAGGGATACATATTGGCCAGGACACCGGGGAGAGCTCCCCTGCTCTTCTTCAAAATAGTACTATGGGATCTTTTACGTCCACCTGAGAGGGCAGTCAGAAGCTTGGTTTAACGTCTCATCTGAAAAACGGCATCTCTGACAGTGCAACACTTCCTCATACTGGGAGTGTCAGCCTAGATTTTGAACTTGAGTCCCTGGAGTGGGACTTGAAGCCACAACCTACTGAATCAGAGGCGAGAGCACTATCCACTGAATCACAGCTGACACAAATTACTTCACAGCCAATGAATTACTTCTGAAGTGTCGTTGCAAATTGCCAGCCAATTTGTGCACAGCAAGTTCCAACAAATGTTTTGCTGGTGTTGGTTATGGGAAGAATTAAGGCAGGGTAACTCCCTCGTTCTTCGAACTGCTCAATTCTCTCTCAAATCCATCTGAACAGGCAGACAGAGAGCCTCTGGTAACCAACACTTCAAAGTGTCTGTCTGCATTATGTATTGGGTTTTTAAGGAGTGGGGCTTGAACCCACAGCTGCCTGACTCAAGAGGTCAGAGTGTAACCACAGTCAAACTGACATTTATTTACAAGTATGACATGCTTGACAAATCTTCTGGAATTTTTTGAGGATGTTTCCAATAAAGTGGACAAAGGAGTATCAGTTGATGTGGTATATTTGGACTTTCAGAAGGCTTTCGACAAGGTCCCACACAGGAGATTAATGTGCAAAGTTAAAGCACATGGGATTGGGGGTAGTGTGCTGACGTGGATTGAGAACTGGTTGTCAGACAGGAAGCAAAGATAGGAGTAAATGGGTACTTTTCAGAATGGCAGGCAGTGACTAGTCGGGTACCGCAGGGTTCTGTGCTGGGGCCCCAGCTGTTTACATTGTACATTAATGATTTAGACGAGGGGATTAAATGTAGTATCTCCAAATTTGCGGATGACACTAAGTTGGGTGGCAATGTGAGCTGCGAGGAGGATGCTATGAGGCTGCAGAGTGACTGGATAGGTTAGGTGAGTGGGCAAATGCGTGGCAGATGAAGTATAATGTGGATAAATGTGAGGTTATCCACTTTGGTGGTAAAAACAGAGACAGACGATTATCTGAATGGTGACAGATTAGGAAAAGGGAAGGTGCAACGAGACCTGGGTGTCATGGTACATCAGTCATTGAAGGTTGGCATGCAGGTGCAGCAGGCAGTTAAGAAAGCAAATGGCATGTTGGCCTTCATAGCGAGGGGATTTAAGTACAGGGGCAGGGAGGTGTTGCTACAGTTGTACAGGGCCTTGGTGAGGCCACACCTGGAGTATTGTGTACAGTTTTGGTCTCCTAACTTGAGGAAGGACATTCTTGCTATTGAGGGAGTGCAGCGAAGATTCACCAGACTGATTCCCGGGATGGTGGGACTGACCTATCAAGAAAGACTGGATCAACTGGGCTTGTATTCACTGGAGTTCAGAAGAGTGAGAGGGGACCTCATAGAAACGTTTAAAATTCTGACGGGTTTGGACAGGTTGGATGCAGGAAGAATGTTCCCAATGTTGGGGAAGTCCAGAACCAGGGGTCACAGTCTAAGGATAAGGGGTAAGCCATTTAGGACCGAGATAAGGAGAAACTTCTTCACCCAGAGAGTGGTGAACCTGTGGAATTCTCTACCACAGAAAGTAGTTGAGGCCAATTCACTAAATATATTCAAAAGGGAGTTAGATGAAGTCCTTACTACTCGGGGGATCAAGGGGTATGGCGTGAAAGCAGGAAGGGGGTACTGAAGTTTCATGTACAGCCATGAACTCGTTGAATGGCGGTGCAGGCTAGAAGGGCTGAATGGCCTGCTCCTGCACCTATTTTCTATGTTTCTATGATCATTGCACAGAATTAGAAAAACACAGCAAGATGCTGATGGTACAGATACTTGGAAAATAATAAATATTGAATTGGTCCGCAGCATTTAAAGAGCCGTTATGTGTTCGAGTATGTCTTGCACAGTCTGATGAGAAAATAGTCATTGGCAGACTTCACAAAGTAATGTTTGTATAAGGGTGAGGTGATATTCCTATCCATTGCACATAGCTCAGCTGTCACATTAGCTTTGGGTTGCCAACTCCGGTTGGCTGTATTCCTAGAGGTTTCATCACATGACCTTCCATCGCCAACAACCCTGTATAAGCAAATAGTCTCCCCCTCCCCCCCCCCCCATTTCCAATAAACAAAAGTGTTAATTTTTTTATGCCCCTATGATATTTCTCCTGGGTTTGTTCGCGACATTGTCTAGGAGAATAATCTTCAATTCTTGGAGACTCCAGAGCATTCCTGCTTTAGCCTCAATTGAAACTCGATGGAGTACAAGAGGAAACATTTATTTTCTTGTACAATTATTTGCTATAGAAAGGATTTGCATTCCATACCGGTGAACAATGTGACGCACGAGGCCAAATTCTCCTCCTTGAGTGGCAGGGCGGGTCTGAACCTGCCCAGCGATTTCTCCGTTACGGGGGTGGGGGGGGGGCACTTGACATGTGGAGGAGGGCTCCTGGCAGGATTTCCAATACCAAGAGGGAGCCTGCCACTGCGGAAGTGGACAATCCACTTGTGCCGCACCCAAGGAGGCGCCGAAGGAAGTTAAAAGGGGATAAGGGCTCTCTCCACTTCCACCCCCCTCCCCCCCCCCCCCCGCAAAAGGCCTACACAACCTAATGCTGGAGCCGAATTGGAGATTGAGGAGGCTGCTACTAGTTCCTTTCTCCCATTTACAGAATTCTGCACCTTACTGATGACCCTGGGCCTGTTTTCCAAATGACAGCCAATCTCCAGTATCTGATTTCAAGTTCAGTAAGAAAAGACGTTCCCTTCC
Organism: Pristiophorus japonicus; assembly: GCF_044704955.1. NCBI lineage: Eukaryota > Metazoa > Chordata > Chondrichthyes > Pristiophoridae > Pristiophorus > Pristiophorus japonicus. The sequence continues at coordinate 229,505,668 of NC_091977.1, read as the reverse complement.
ATTTTTAGTTTCGTTATCTCAAAAACATGAGACCACAAACATTTGATCACAAAGCAAAAAAAATACAGGAGAGAAATTTTCCTTATTTGAAGTAGGATAAAAGTTTTGCTTCTGTCACGAGGATAACACTTGAGTGAAGTGTGGTGCAAGGTAATTGAGGGGCTCGGGTATGAAAAGCTCCTGTTGCACTGAATGGTCATGTTCTCCTTTGTAATCTTGAAGGAATAATTTCAAGCCTTTACTCGTTTGCCAATGTATATTTTCACTTTAAGGGATAAAATGGAAATCCCAGCTGTCAGGGAAGGGTTAATGAGCTGTGGCTGCTTTACAATCATCTGTTTTGTTTTCATGGTAATGCACATTGAGTCATCCTCAAGTGCTTCATTGAGGTGGTGAAAACCTGTGAATGTTCAAGAAGAGACAACACTTCTGAAAGAAAGACTTGCATTTCTATAGTGCCTTTCACGGCCTCTGCAGATCTCAAGGCACTTAACAGCCAATGAAGTACTTTTGAAGTGTAGTCGCTGTTGTAATGTAGGAAACATGGCAGTCAATTTGCAAACAACAATGTGAGATGACCAGATAGTCTGCTTTTTTAGTGATGTTGGTTGAGAGATAAATCTGACCAGGACACTGGGGGAGAACTTTCCTGCTCTTCTTTGAAATATTGCAATGGGATTATTTATGTCCAGTTGGAAGAGCAGACAGCACCTCAGTTTGACGGCATCTCCGAGAAGTGTAGCACTTTCTCGGTACCGCACTGGAATGGGACTTGAACCCACAACCTTCTGTCTCAGAGGCAAGAGTGATACCTACTGAGCCACAGTGACACTGTGGGGTAGCTCTGTTAATAAAGGATGAGATCAGTGCAGTAGTGAGAAATGATATTGGCTCAGAAAATCAAGATGTTGAATCAGTTTGGGTGGAGATAAGAAATCGTAAGGGAAATAATTCATTGGTTGTAGTATATAGGCCTCCTAATAGTAGCTACACTGTAGGACAGAGTATAAATCAATAAATAATGGGAGCTTGAAAGAAAGGTATTGCTATAATCCTGGGTGATTTTAATCTTCTTATAGATTGGAAAAATCAAATTGGCAAAGGTGGCCTTGAGGACGAGTTGATAGTGTATTCAGGATGGTTTCTTGGAACAATATGTTGTGGAACCTACCAGGGAGCAGGCTATTTTAGATCTGGTAATGTGTAATGAGATTGGATTAACTAATGATCTCATAGTAAAGGATCCTCTAGGGAAGACCATAGCATGTTAGAATTTCAAATTAAGTTTGAGGGTGAGAAACTTAGGTCTGAAACTAATGTCCTAAACTTAAATAAAGACAATTACAAAGGTATGAAGAGAAAGTTGGCCAAAGTACACTGGGAAAATAGATTAAAAGGTAAGACGGTAGATAAGCAGTAGCAGACATTTAAGGAGATATTTCACAACTCTCAACAAAAGATTTATTCCAGTGAGAACAAAAGACTCTGAGAAGGATGAACTATCCGTGGCTAACTAAGGAAGTAAAGGATGATATCAAATTGAAACAAAGGCATAGAATGTTGTAAAGATTAATGGTAGACTTAGAGGATTGGGACATTTTTAGAAACCAGCAAAGGATAACTAAAGAAAAAAGAGGGAGAAGCTGGATTATGAGAGTAAAGTAGCAAGTAATATAAAAACAGAAAGTAAGAGCTTCTACAGATATATAAAAAGAGAGTAGTTAAAGTAAACGTTGGTCCCTTAGAGGATGAGACTGGGCAATTAATAATGGGAAACAGGGAATTGACAGAGAATTTGAATAAATAATTTATATTGGTCTTTATGGTAGAAGACACTAAAAGCATCCCAATAATAGTAGATGATCAAAGGGCTATAGGGAGACTGTCACTAGAGGAAAAAGTACTTGGGAAACTAATGGGACTATAGGCGGATAAGTCCCCTGGACCTGATGACCTGCATCCTCGGGTCTTAAAAGAAGTAGCTGCAGAGATAATGGTTGCAATCTATCAAAATTTCCTGGATTCTGGAGAGGTCCCAGCGGATTACAAAACCACAAATGTAACATCCCTATCCAAGAAAGTTGGGAGACAGAAAGCAGGAAACTATAGACCAGTTAGCTTAACATCTGTCATTGGGAAAATGCTGGAATCCATTATTAAGGAAATAGTAGCAGGACATTTAGAAAATCATAATACAATCAAGCAGAATCAACATAGTTTTATGAAAGGGAAATCATGTTTGACAAATTTATTAGAGTTCTTTGAGGATGTAACGAGCAGCGTGGATAAAGGGGAAACCATAGATGTAGTGTATTTGGATTTCCAGAAGGCATTCGATCAGGTGCCACATAAAAGGTAACTGCACAAGATAAGAGCTCACTGGGTGGGGGGTTATATATTAGCATGGATAGAGGATTACCTAACTGACAGAAAGCAGAGAGTCAGGATAAATGGATAATTTTCAGGTTGGCAAACTGTAACTAACTAGTGGGGTGCCACAGGAATCAGTGCTGGGGCTTCAACTATTTACAATCTATATTAATGACTTAGATGAAGGGAACGAGTGTACTGTGGCCAAATTTGCTGATGATACAAAGATAGGTGGGAAAGCAAGTTGTGAGGAGGACACAAAGCAACTGCAAAGGGATATAAATAAGCTAAGTGAGTGGGCTAAAATTTGGCAGATAGAGTATAACGTGGGAAAATGTGAGGTTATCCACTTTAATAGGAAGAATAAAAAAGCAAATTATTATTTAAATGGAGACTACAAATTGCTGCAATACAGGGGGATCTGGAAGTCCTCGTATGTGAAACACAAAAAGTTAGCATGCTTGTACTACAAGTAATTAGGAAGACAAATGGAATGATAGCCTTTATTGCAAGGGGATGGAGTATATAAGTAGGGAAGTCTTGCTACAACTGTGAGACTACACCTGGAGTACTGCATACAGTTTTGGTCTCCTTATTTAAGGAGGGATATACTTGCATTGGAGGCAGTTCAGAGAAGGTTTACTAGGTTGATTCCTGAGATGAAGGGGTTGTCTTGTGAAAAATGGTTGAGTAGGTTGGGCCTATATTCATTGGAGTTTAGAAGAATGAGAGGTGATCTTGTTGAAACATAAGATTCTGAGAGGGCTTGACAGGGTAGATGCAGAGAGGATGTTTCCCCTCGTGAGGGAATCTAGAACTAGGGGGCATAGTTTCAGAATAAGGGGTCGCCCATTTAAAATGGAGATGAGGAGGAATTTCTTCTGAGGGTCGTGAATCTTTGGAATTCTCTATCCTGGAGAGCTGTGGAGGCTGAGTTATTGAATATATTTAAGGTGGAGATGGACAGATTTTTTAACTACAGAGGAGTCCAGGGTTATGGGGAGCGGGCAGGAAAGTGGAGTTGAGGCCAAGATCAGATCAGTCATGATCTTAGTGAATGGCGGAGCAGGCTCGAGCGGCCAAATGGCCTACAACTCCTCCTATTTCTTGTTTTTATGCTCTCATTTGGAATTGTGTTTGGGAACAACTAGCTTATTTTAATATCTCCATGAAGTTAGGTGATGACATCCACAGTATAAAACTTGCCAATCATGTTATTCCATTCTGGAAGGGATAATGAGTCAGAATACTGTGTCATACTTGATGCTGACTGACTCCATTTGTGATCTGATGTGGCTTTTTCTTACAGAAGCTAACATACTGTAATTATGCGAGATAAACCTTTACCTTTTGTTTTCCATCAGATTTGCAGCTCAAATAATTTTAATGAGATACTTGTAACTGTCACCTAGAAAACTTGAGACATTCCTAATTAGCTATTACATTAAATAATAAAATAGAAGTTGCATTTATATAGCATCTTCAGGATGTCCCAAAGTTCGTCACAGCTAATGAAGTAGTTTTGTAAAATGTAGTCACTGTTGTAATGTCTAGAAATTCGTCAACCAAATTACACACAGCAAGGTCCCACAAACAGCAATGGGATCATTTGTCTTTGATGATGTTGCTTGAGGGATAAATATTGAGCATGGAGGACCCAGCCACATCAGAGCAGAGATTAACTGTAATGGCAAAACTCCAACCTGAGATTCACTGTGAAGGAATAGGATTACATCATCAACTGTAATTATAACTAATTGGTCAACAAGCCTTTTAATTCTTCGTACTGCATAGACATTTCGAGTGTACAGCAAATTTTGTGGGCTATGTAGTCTGCCGTTTTTGATAAATTTACACTTGTGTTGTATTTTTAGTCTTCATAGTGCAGAGAATTAATTTTGGAACTGGTAAATGTTTCTACTTCATAATTTCAAGGGTGTTGGTGCTAGAGATTGGGACACCTTTCCACTTTTTGCATGTTGGCTTTGAACACTCCTAATTTAAGTAATAATCCTCTGAGATCTCTGCGCTCCTCCAATTCTGGGGACTTGGATATCCCTGATTTTCATTGCTCCACCATTGGTGCCGTGCCTTCAGCTGCCAAGGCCCTATGTTCTGGAATTCCATCTCTAAACCTTTCTTCTCCTTTAAGACACTCCTTAAAACCTACCTCTTTGACCAAGCATTTGGTCACTTGTCCTAATATCTCCTTATGTGGCTCAGTGTCAAATTCTGTTTGATAAGGCTCCTGCAAAGCGACTTGGACATTTTAATACGTTAAAGTCGCTATATAAATGCAAGTTGTTGGGAGATGAGGCGAGCAGATGTGGAATGGGAAAACAGTGAATGTGAGGAAGGATCAGATAAAGTGGTGTATGAATGGAGTAAACAAGGTCTATATGATTAGGTGATGGTGATTGTGACTGGTAGAATGAATCAGACACACCAGTGAATTGCCTGATTCTCAGGACTGGTGTACATTATCCCTAAGACCACCTCGGAGTCAGAAATCGGTGAGTCTGTAGTGCTAATGGTTTGGATTTTTGGCAGGTGATCAAAAGCTTGGTCAAAGAGGTAGGTTTTAAGGAGCATCTCAAAGGAGGAGAGGTAGAGATGTAAAGAGATTTAGGAGGGAATTCAGAGCTTAGAACCTCAGCGACTGAAGGCACAGCCACCAATGGTACAGCAATTAAAATCAGGATGCTGCGCTGCACAACGACAGCCCTGCCTGCATCCTGGAGCGCTCCAGGAAGGAAGTGGAGGACTTGATTTAGTGCTCCACTTTCTTCCTGGAGCGCAAACACCACATTTTTTTAAAGCTGAAAAACATTAGTGCCTGACGCTAATTTTTTCAACTTTCAAAATGGGACGCTCCCAAATTTCTCCCCAAATCTAGAACTCTCTTCCCCCAAAATAGCTGTTGAGGCTGGGGGTGAGTTGTAAAATTCAAAACTGAGATTGCTAGATTTTTGTTTGGCAAGGGTATTAAGAGTTACGGAATCAAGGCAAGTAGATTCAGTTAAGTTACAGAGCAGCCATGATCTAATTGAATGGTGGAACAGGCTAGAGGGATTGAATGGCCTCCTCCTATGCCTATGTTGCAATATTCCTATGATTTGAGTTGTATTCCCTTGCAGGCATGTCTTTTGGCTATTCCAGGCTTAAGTTTAACTTTGTTTATTCATGGGATGTGGGCGTCGCTGATAAGCATTTATTTCCCTTCCCTAATTTCCCTTGAGGAGGTGGTGGTGAGCTGCTACCTTGAACCGCTGCAGTCTTTGTGGTGAAGGTGTTTCAGGATTTTGAGCCAGCGAAGATGAAGGAACAGTGATATATTTCCAAGTCAGGATGGTGTGTGACTTGGAGGGGCGCCTGCAGCCCTTGTCCTTCTAGGTGGTGGAGGTCGTGGGTTTTGGAGATGCTGTCGAAGAAATCTTGGTGAGTTGCTGCAGTGCATCTTGTAGATGATACACTGCAAGTTTGTTTGTAGGTTGACTGAAATATTGATTTTTTTTAAAAATCCGCATTGCGGACTGAAATACAGGTGGATTTATTTCTAAAGGAGGATGTATGATTGTTTTTTAACGGTCCTAAAATAAGCCATCAACTTTATAATTAAAAAAAAGTGGAACAGTAACCATCTAAAAACAAATCCAGTACTGTTGACCATCAGCAGAAAAGAATGAAGCAGAGCTAAAATGCTGAATTAAGAATAAGTTGTTCCAGTTTAGACACATGCCAAATCTATCACTGCGCATGGAATCTGTCCAATACTATCACAGGCACAATCTGTATTCTCTTGTTACACGTATTGCCTTTGAATATATAACTGCGGCTCAGTAGGTAGCACTCTCGCCTCGGAGATAGACTTCCCACTCCTCATCTCTCTTTTAAATGGGCGGCCCTTATTCTGAGACTATGTCCCCTAGTTTTAGTTTCCCCTATGAGTGGAAATATCTTCTCTGCATCCAGCTTGTCGAGCCCTCTCATTATCATATGTTTCAATAAGATCACCTCTCATTCTTCTGAACTCCAATGAGTATAGGCCCAACCTACTCAACCTATCTTCAAAGTCAACCCCCTCATCTCCGGAATCAACCTAGTGAACCTTCTCTGAACAGCCTCCAATGCAAGTATATCCTTCCTTAAATATGGAGACCAAAACTGTTAAGCTCATAATAAAGTAATGCAACTGAGTACTGTAGACAATGAGTAAGTGTGCTGGGCTCCCTTGGGACTCCAACAGGTAAGCCCTCTGGTGGTGGTATGATGCAGGTTGCCTCGGGTTGCATACATAACAAAAACTGTACGCAGTACTCTAGGTGTAGCCTCACCAATACACTGCACAGTTGTAGCAGGACTTCTCTGCTTTTATACTCTATCCCCCTTGCAATAAAGACCAACATTACATTTGCCTTCCTGATTACTTGCTGTACCTGCATACTAACTTTTTGAGTTTCATGCACAAGGACCCCCAGGTCCCTCTGTACTGCAGCACTTTGCAATTTTTTTCCATTTAAATTATAATTTGCTTTTCTATTTATTCTGCCAAACTGGTTAACCTCACATTTTTCCACATTATACTCCATCTGCTAAATTTTTGCCCACTCACTTAGCCTGTCTATATCCCATTGCAGATTTTCTGTGTCCTCACAATTTGCTTTCTCACCCATCTTTGTATCATCAGCAAACTTGGCTATATTACACTCGGTCCTTTCATCCACGTCATTGATATAGATTGTAAATAGTTGAGGACCCAGCACCGATCCCTGCGGCACCCCACTAGTTATTTGCCAACCAGAAAATGACCCATTTATCCCGACTCTGTTTTCTGTTAGTTAGCCAATCCTCTATCCATGCTAATATATTACCCCCAACATCGTGAGCTTTTATCTTGTGCAGTAACCTTTTATGTGGCACCTTGTCAAATGCCTTCTGGAAATCCAAATACACCACATCCACTGGTTCTCCCTTATCCACCCTGCTCGTTACATCCTCAAAGAACTCCAGCAAATTTGTCTAACATGATTTTCCTTTCATAAAACCATGCTGACTCTGCTGGTTGAATTATGCTTTTCCAAATGTCCTGCTACTGCTTCCTTAATAATGGACTCCAGAATTTTCCCAACCACAGATGTTAGGCTAACTGGTCTATAGTTTCCTGCTTTTTGTCTGCCTCCTTTACATTTGCGGTTTTCCAATCTGCTGGGACCGCCCCAGAATCTAGGGAATTTTGGTAGATTACAACCAATGCATCCACTATCTCTGCAGCCACTTCTCTCAAGACCCTGGGATGTAAGCCGTCAGGGCCAGTGGACTAGTTTACTTTCATAATCTATTTTCCCTCTCTTTATCATTTTTTTTTACTCGTTCTTTGGTGGCTTTTAAAAGTTTCCCACTCCTCTGGCCTCCCACTAATCTTGGCCACATTGTATGCCCTTGTTTTCAATTTGATACCACCCTTATTTCCTTAGTTAGCCAGGGATGGTTATTCCTTCTCATTGGGATATATTTTTGTTGCAAGTTATGAAATATCTCCTTAAATGTCTGCCACTGCTCATCAATTGTCCAATATTTTTAATCTATTGTCCCAGTCCACTTTAGCCAACTCTGCCCTCATACCTTTGTAATCTCCTTTTATTTAAGCTAAGGGCACTGGTTTGGGAAGCAACTTTCTCACCTTGGTGACCTAGCCAATATTTATCCCTCAATCAACATCATTAAAATAGATTATCTGGGTCATTATCTCATTGCTGTTCATGGAATCTTGCTGTGTGCAAGTTGGTTGCCGCAATTCCTACATTACAATGATGACACTTCAAAATTAGGCTTGTGTGGTGCATGGACATGTTGGGCTGAATGGTCTGTTTCTGTGCTGTAAATACTTTATTGGCTGTAAAGCACTTTGGAGTGTATTAATGTTATGAATGGCGCTACCTAAATGCATGTCACTTTTTTATATAGTGGGCATCAACCTACCCACAGGAATGAGTCCTGTATATGGATGTCCACAAACAGTGTCCTCGTCGGCACAACCTCAGACCCAAAGTCAACATTGTTCCTCGTGACTGCACATTAGAAATGTTGTTGGGCCACAACCTTTACACTCACCTTTAAGGAAATTATGCAGTCATTGTTTGTAGGCAAATGGCAGCTGAAAGTACAGGTTCAGCGGCACAAGTTGAGAATTATCAGCGCTGGTACCAAGCTAATCACTTTCACGCAATTTCTCATGAGATATAATAATATTGGCTCCCGGTTAAGCAATGCCTCGATTTAAAAATTCTCATCCTTGTTTTCAAATCCCTCCATGGCCTCGCCCCTTTCTATCTCTGTAATCTCCTCGAGCCCTACAACTCTCCAAGATCTCTGTGTTCCTCTAATTCTGGCCTCTTGAGCATCCCCGATTTTAATCACTCTACGTGCTTCAGCTGTCAAGGTCCTAAGCTGTGGAATTCCCTCCCTTCACCTCTCCATCTCTCTTTCCTCCTTTAAGACATGCCTCCCAAATCCGTGCCCCTCTTTCCCGCAATTCCATGTTTCAATCCCTCCAATCCGGTTTCTGCACCTGCCGCAATACTGAACCGGCTCTTATCAAAGTCACAAATGGCATCCTTTGTGACTGTGACAAAGACAAACTATCCCTCCTCGTCCTTCTTGACTTGTCTGCAGCTTTTGACACGGTTGACCACTCGATCCTTCTCCATCGTGTCTCCACTGTCGTCCAGCTGTGTGGGACTGCACTCGCCTGGTTCCATTCTTATCTATCTGCAACAGCTTCCCTTCCCGCCCCCACATCATTACCTCTGGGGTCCCCCAAGGATCTATCCTTGGCCCACTCCTATTTCTCATCTACACATTGCCCCTTGGCGATATCGTCCGGAAACACAACGTCCGTTTCCACATGTATGCTGATGACACCCATCTCTACCTCACTACCACTTCTCGTGACCCCTCCATGGTCTCTAAATTGGTCAGATTGCTTGTTCGACATCCAGTCTGGATGAGCAATAATTTTCTGCAATTGAATATTGGGAAGACCGAAGCCATGGTTTTCGGTCCCCGCCACAAACTCCGTTCCCTAGCCACTGACTCTATCTCTCTCTGTAACTTCTGTCTGAGGCTGAACCACACTGTTCACAACCTTGGTGTCATATCTGACCCTGAAATTAGCTTTCAACCACATATCTACAGCATAATTAAGACCGCCTATTTCCACCTCCATAACATCGCCCATCTCCACCCTTGCCTCAGCTCATCCGCTGCTGAAGCCCTCATCCATGCCTTTGTTACCTCTAGACTTGACTTTTCCAACACACTCCTGGCTGGCCGCCCACATTCTACCCTACGTAAACTAGAGGTGGTCCAAAACCTGGCTGCCCATGTCCTAACTTGCACCAAGTCCCGTTCACCCATCACCCCTGTGCTCGCTGACCTACATTGGCTTCCGGTTAAGCAAAGCCTCGATTTCAAAATTCTCGTCCTTATTTTCAAATCCCTTCATGGCCTCGCCCCTCCCTACCTCTGTAATCTCCTCCAGCCCCACAACCCCCCAAGATGTCTGCGCTCCTCTAATTCTGCCCTCCTGAGCATCCATGATTATAATCGCTCAGCCATTGGTGACCGTGCCTTGTTGCCCAAACCTCTCCGCTTCTCTACTTCTCTTTCCTCCTTCAAGACTCTCCTTAAAACAGTCCTCTTTGACCTGTGCTAACTTCTACTTATGCGGCTCGGTGTCAAATTTTTATTGCATAACACTCCTGTGAAACGCCTTGGGATGTTTTCATAGAATGATTACAGCATAGAAGGAGGCCATTCAGCCCATCAACCCATGCCGGTTCTCTGCAAGAGCCCTTCAGCTAGTTCTACCAGCCCCCCCCCCCCCCTTGCCCTATGTTAAAGACATTATAACGTTGTTGTTGTTGAAAAAAACATTCTTTTCCTCAGAGGAAACGAGCGAGTTCTTGGATCCCGTGAAGACGCCGACAGGCTTTGTTGGAGAGACAGCAGCTTCTCTGCCAGCTCCACTGCAACCAACCACCCTCCACAACATCTCTCTTAAACATCTGGGAACAGAAATTCAGTAAGTGTTTGATGTCATAGTACTTCTTGTGGATAGATGAGATTTTATTTTTGCAGCGAGTTGTTGTGATCTGGAATGCACTGCCTGGAAGGACGGTTGAAGCAGATTCAGTAGTAACTTTCAAAAAGGAATTGGATAAATACTTGAAAAGGAAAATCTTTGCAGGGCTATGGGGAAGAGAAGGGGAGTGGGACTAATTGGATAGCTCTTGCAAAGAGACATAACGGGCACGATGGGCTGGGTGGCCTCCTTCTGTGCTGTATGATTCTAATGAATCTATTTAATAGTTTGTAGCCTATGCCAATTTGATAGTGTTTATTCTACCATGTTCCAACATCAAGAGCCTCCTTCTGTGCCGTATAATTCTATGTCATTCAGTATTTATTTATTTGATTGCCACTGGAGATGATAACGTGTGTGTGTGTGTGTGTGTGTATATTGCGCCTTTAATGTTCACAGGAGCGTTATCAAACAAAATGTGACACCGAGCCACATGAAATATTAGGGCAGATGACCAAAAGATTGGTCAAAGAAATTGGTTTTAAGGAGCGTCTTAAAGGAGGAGCGATGGAATTCCTGAGCTTGGGGCTAAACAGCTGAAGGCACGGCCACCAATGGTGGAGCGATTTAAAATCGGAGATGCTCAAGAGACCAGAATTGGAGGAGCGCAGAGAAGCATTTAAGCACATGAGGGAGAAAGGAATAGAAGGATATATGGATGGGGTGAGATGAAGTAGGGTGGGAGGAGGCTCATGTGGACATAAACACTGGCATGGACCAGTTGGGCCGAATGGCCTGTTTCTGTGCTTTAACACTATGATTTTGGTTAAGTTCCTTGATACCACTCTAAAGTAGAAAGTCCTCAAGTAATTTTAGTACCAATAGAGTACAATGCAGCGAACTCAAACTTGGAAATGGTTTAAAGCATTTTTAATGTGTGCAGAATTGTCGCAAAGGCAACCTGCAACACGTCCACAAATCACACATGGCCTTTTAACTTTACCTGCATTTTGTTTTCACAACCTGCGTCTTTGATCAATTGTAAGGTCAGATTCCGTTTAAGCTGTATTTTTATTTCTTCGTGTCTGTTAGATAATGGATATGTTGCCGTTCCCTTCACTCACTGAAGGTTCGTTTACACTAATCACCACTCACTTGTGGTTTCATCTTTTTTGTTGTTTGTTTTGCACCCTCCCCCGAGCAGGAATTTTGGCTCTAAAACAGTGTTTCAGTTCTACGGAAACAAGCCATTAAGGGAAAATAGGACAAGTTTTGAGGAAATCAACCAGGGAACTAACGAAGCTGGTGAAGATGTCTCCCTGGCCAAAGGAGCAGATGTAGCAGGTAGGGCCATGCACACAGAGGCGAACGAGAACCCTTCCAGATAAAAATCAAAAACAAGCCAGTTTATTATTTCCATAAGTGGTTGGACTGGAACATGTCCCAGCCTAGCATTCTTTCAGTCATTCATGACTCATTGATTTATTCGCTATTTTAACTGGTTCACTCTGGGCTGCAACAGATTGGATTCAACACGCCTTTTGGAAAGTACCAGCGTGTGTGCGGTGCATCACTGCTTGTTTGTGTGTGTGTTTTTTATATATTGCCAAAAAACGCTTCACCTGGAAGTAATTCTGTATGATGTTAAGGCAGCAGGTATTCACTTAACCTTGGGCTGAAAGTAATCATTTCGAACAGTGATTTGCTCGAGGGTCACTGCCGTAAGGTGCTGAGGACAAGTTTGGCACTGGGAGTGGGAGTGGGATCGGGCTTGCGGCAGCAACCCTGGACTCTGTGGGACAAAGATGTCCTTAGTCTTGTGATGGACCTCCCATAGGCCCTTCTCTTACAGAACCTGCAACTACTGGGAACTTGCACATTTAATTGCTTGGCTTTATTCTGTAAGCCAAGACATTTCTTTTGTTCGTTTATCAACCGCTGTAAAGTCACCATTGGATTTTTGTAGAAAGAATCTTTACAGCTTTTTCTCCATATAAAATCTTACAGGTCATTCAGCCCATTGTGCCAATACTGGCACCTTTGAAAGAGCTATCCAATTAGACCCACTCCCCTGCTCTTTTCCCCCCACAGCCCTGAAAATTTTCCTTTTCAAGTATTTATCGAATTCTCTTTTTTGAAAGTTATTATTGAATCTGCTTCCACCACCCTTGCAGGCCGTGCATTCCAGATCATCATAACTCACTGCACCGTTGGAAGTGTCATCTTCTGGATGAGACGTTAAACCAAGAACCCATCTGCCCTCTCGGCTGGACGTGAAAGATCCCATGGCCACTATTTTGAAGAAGCGCAAGGGAGTTCTCCCCGGTGTCCTGTCCAATATTTATCCCTCAACCAACGTAACTCACATAGGAACAAGACAAGGCCTGGAGCCATTCAATTAGATCATGGCTGATCTTAACTCCATCTACCTGCCTTGGTTCCATTATCCTTAATACCCTTGCCTAATAAAAATCTATCAATCTCAGTTTTGACATTTTCAATTGATAGATTTTTGGGGAAAGAGTTTCAGATTTCCACTTTGTGAAGTGTTTCCTGACTTCACCCTGAATGGCCGAGCTCTAATTTAAGGTTGTGCCCCCTTGTTTTGGACTCTCCCACCAGGGGAAATAGTTTCTCTCTATATACCCTATCAAATCATTTAATCATCTTAAACACCTCAATTAGATCACATCTTAATCTTCCATACTCCAAGGAATACAAGCCAAGTATATGCAACCTGTCCTCATAATTTAACCCTTTCAGCCTCGGTCATTATCACATTGCTGTTTGTGGGACATTCTCATCTCCTCCTCTCCTGAAGGTTCTATACACCAAATTGTTCACAAAGACCAGAAGCTTTGACACTCCTGGGTTAGAGTATTCCAATATTAGTAAAAGGAGATTGCCATAGTGCATTGAGGGGAACAGGGTGCATACAGAATATAATCTCCGGATGCCATGCTCCCTTGGGAACAGTATTCCCCTTTGGGACATAGATCACTGGTCCTTCATCATTTGGTTTAACGTCTCATCTGAAAGATAGCACCTCCAACAGTGCAGCACTCCCTCAATACTGCACTTGGAGTGTCAGCCAAGAGTTTTGTGCTCAAGTCTATAGAGGGGGATTTGAACCCACAACCTTCTGACTCGGAGGCGAGAGTGCTACCACTGAGCCACAGCTGACCCCACTACCAATGGAAGCCCACCAAAGGTAATTAAATTGAACTATCCCTGGAACATTCAGAGGGGTCGGCGGCGAGTGAATTGGGCAGAAATTGCACTCTGCCATACTTTTGTTGGGCAATGACATTAACATCGGAATTGTGCCCATTGAGCTGAAATTGTGCTGTGTGATATTCTTAACGGTGCTTATTCATTCATCTAATGTTCCTTTGTCCACTATTTTAACTGAAGGGATTAATCTGTTTTCTTTGAACAGGTTAAATGTCTTCATTAAAATCTAATTCTTCGGTCTGCATTCACCATTGATGACGTGTGACAGCAAAATACAAGTTTCTCTAGTCTTTCCTCGTGACTAATTAATTTCTCTAATACCAGTTCGCTAAGTATCTGGGTCATGTCAAATCAAAGAGTTCTGCTTTTTGATCGGAATGTGAAGCAGAAGATTAGCTCTGAGCAAATAAGAGATAAAGCTTTGATGTGAAAGATTAGTTTGCCACATTCAGGCAGCTTTTAGGTACTTTCCAAAATATTTGGGAAAACTTTCAAGCAAAATATTTCAGCACTCTCTGCCAGTAACTCGTATTTAACAACTGGTCTTTGGACTCCACCCCCTCAAGTTACTAAGCGGTGATTCTCCTTTTTGTATTTGTTTCAGGTGGAACTCCAGAAAAACCATGCCCATTATCAAAGATTACCTGCAATCCTCTTTGTCATCCTGAGTGTAAACTGAAACCCCAACAGGGTTGGTATTCAATATTGATCTTTTTCTTTAGCTCATCTTTATTCCATTTGTAAGGTGATTGTATGTTGCAGTAACACTTGAGCAAGGTTAAACAGGAGTCTACCTTTCTCCGTACAAGCATTGCTAAAAAAGAAAAAGAACTGCATTTATATAGTGCCTTTCACAATCTCAGGACATCTTAAAGCACTTCACAACCAATGAAATATTTTTGACGTATAGTCGCTGCTGTAATGTAGGAAACATGGCATCCAATTTGTGCGCAGCAAGCTCCCTCAAACAGCAATGAAATAAATGAGCAGATAATCTGTTTTAGGTATGGGTTGAGGACACCTGGGGAGAACACCCCTGCTCTTCTCCGAAATAGTGCCACATGATCTTTTACATCCACCTGAGAGAGCAGACAGGGTCTTACTTTAATGTTTCATCTGAAAGACGGCACTGCCAACCGTACTGCACTGGAGTGTCCGCCTAGATTTTTGTGCTCAAATTTCTGGAGTGGGGCTTGAACCCACAACCTTGTGATTCAGAAGCAAGAGTGTATGCTCCTTCAGCCTTGGGAGGCTGATCTAAAAGACTAAGACGCTTTGATCAGGACTGCAGTGGCTGGAGATGACATGAGGACAATACATTTTCTGCAGCCAGTTGTGACGATCTGTAATGCACTGCCTGAGGGTGGTGGAAGCAGATTCAATAATTTTCAAAGGGGGAATTGGATAAATATTGTGGAAAAAAAATTGCAGGGCTATGGGGAAAGCCCAAGAGAGTGGGATGAATGGGATAGCTCTTTCAAAGAGCCGGCACAAGCACCGTGGTCCAATTGGCCTCTTGTGCTGTTTCACGCTGTGATTCTATGAATACAGTGGCAACTGCTACGAAAAGGTGGGGACAAATACCTAATGTTTCTCTGAAATAGAGTTCAACCCAGTGATAGTGGTTTGAAATTTAGTTGCCACCCTCTGCTAAGGCTTAGAATCCTCTAATTGCGTCTGCATCAATCAAACATTAGAACTGTGAACTTACTGAGTTGCCCTTCAGACGTGGATCTAAATGATTTTGATAAAAGGATATTGCAGTGTGCGCAGCTGTATGTAATGGGCCAGCATTTGTCTTTTTTTAGTTAAGGAATCACGTCAGGAAGAGCAGAAGACTCCACAGCAAAAGTGTTCAGGGGGCAGTTTGAGAAACCTGACCAATCTGCTCAACAGTAGTCCACTCTCTCTGGAGAAGGTCGCAGCGAAGGATGGGATCTCCCCAGACAAGGTCACCAGGTTACACAACGACATCTTGGGACTTACCAATGAGCTCAATGCACAAAAGGTAAGGCAAACTACTTGTGTTAACTCTCGTAAAGGGAGCGTATTTTACAAGGTTACTAAAATTTCAGTAAAAATGCCTGACTTGCGTTTCTAAAGGGTTATAGAATCATAGAATAGTATAGAAGGAGGTCATTCGGCCCATTGAGTCTGCGTCGGCTCCTTTCAAGAGCAACCCAGTTGGTTCCCAGTCCCTTCGCTCTTTCCCCATATCCCTGCAGTTTTTCAAGAATTTATCCAATTCCCTTTAGCTTGCCAGGTCTCTTCAGAGCGCGTTGAAAGAAATAACTTGCATTTCTGTAGTGCTTCAGAATGTCCCAGCGCTTTACAGACATTTTTGAAGTGTAATCACTGTTGTAATGTAGGAAACATGACAGCTAATTTGTGCACAGCAAGGTCCCACAAACAGCAATGTGATAATGACCAGTTAATCTATTTTAATGATGTTGGTTGAGGGATAAATATTGATCCCAGTACACCAGGGAGAACTCCCCTGCTCTTCAAAATAGTGGCCACGTTTACGTCCACCTGCGAGGGCAGACGGGACCTCGGTTTAATGTCTCATCTGAAAGATGGCACCTCCGACAGTGCGGCACTCCCTCAGTACTGTGCTGGGAGTGCCAGCCTAGATTTTGTGCTCAAGTCTCTGGAGTGGGATTTGAACCCACAACCTTCTGATTGAACTGATGTCACTCATAGACCAGACCGGGTAGGTGTGGCAGGTTCTCTTCCCTGAACCAGTTGGGTTCTTGCAACCACCTGGAAGTTCTGGTGCTGGACTTATTCAATTCAGTTTCACAACTTGTCATGGTGGGATTTGAGCTGATGTTAGTCCAGTCCCATAATCACTGGGGCGACATGACCCCATCACAAGGACGACAATGATTCAAGGTGAAGCTCTGTGGGTTGTCCTGGGGTCGTGAAAGGCACTATATAAATGAAAGATCTTTCTTCTATAATTTTAGTCATAAATTCCTGTTGGAATTTTTTTTGTGCTTTAGTTAAATGTTTTTACAAACTCAGTCCAAATTGCACAACATCACCTGCCTCTGTATAATGCATTACATAATTTCTTAAACTAAAATGCACCAGGTGGAAGTAGTGACCATACTGAAACCACTTTTTGTTTCCTACAGCATTGTATCACAATCTGCAGTGAGTTTTCTGTTGTATTGCATGCTTAAGAGGGCTGTTAACCCTCGAGTATATTGATGATACTCAACCTTGAGTATATTCACGGCTGAGATTGATTGGTTTTCTGAACACCGAGATATGGGGCTTGGGCAAAAAAGTGGAATTGAGGTTGAAGATCAGCCATGAACTTATTGAATGGCGGAGCAGGCTCGAGGGGCCGTATGGCCTTCTCCTGCTCCTATTTCATGTGTTCCTGTGTTTAATTCTGGATAAGGAAATAAGCCAAAACAGATAAATGCCCCGAACTGGAATTACTGCAAGTACTTTAATTCTTATAAACTAGGGGAGATTTGGAGAAGAAGCCTTGGTTAGTTTTTGTTTTGACTTCACCCTGTTGCATATAGATGACCGTTAATGCACTGTGTGAGGAGCTTGGTTCAATGCCAGTCATGTTTATAAGCACTGTACTGCTTAAGTAGGGGCATAAATTACCATTGTTGTTCAGTGTATTATGACACAAAGTCAAAAGTCTTCATAATTAGATCCTCATGCAGGAAACAGCTGCGATAAAAGTAAGCACCAGGTTTTGAAATAGAATGATTTTTGACAGTAACATTTTAAAATTGAATACAAGACAAATGGAAGGAAACAGCTACAGGGTTTGCACAGCTAGATTTGTTGCTTAATAAGTCATCATTATACAACCATGTATGTATTGTGAACAATACTGAGTGATCCAACAGCTGGAAAGTCACATGTAAGTCAGCAACATTTCTGCTGCATATTCTGTTCAGTGTTTCTCCTGTTAATACATACAATGTCTAACAGGAAAAGACCCTCGGATCCATCCGGCCTGTCCCACACAATAATATACATACTCCTCACCCCACCCAAAAACCATGTGATCTCCTGGGAGACGAGAAAAAACAGATTTTAAAATTCCCAGGTCAATTTGGGTGGCGTGGGGGGGAAATGTGGGAAATTCGTCTCCGACTCATCTAGGTGATTGAAACTAATCCAGGAGATCACACTGGCTCTGAATTCCCTGCAATACCTACCTTGGTTATCTCCGCCCCAATCAGAAACCGGTCCAGCTCTCGATTTGAGGGAATTCAGTCTATCGCACGAGACATTGGCCTGTTCCAGAGGTCTGCTATTCTCTAATCTAGATCTGGCCTTGTACAACTTAAAATTGTGACCCCTGATCTTCCCTAACCTATTTAATTGAAACAGACTGTCAACTGGAACACAATCTATTCCCTTCATCATTTTATAAACCTCACTCGGATCACCCCTAAGTCTATGCTTCTCAAGTGTAGAGTCCCAGCTCTTTTAGCCTATCTTGATAACCAAGATGCTTTATATTGGGATTTAGTCAAGTGGCCCTCCTATGCACCCTTTCCAAAGCCTCAATATCATCCACCATGTGAGGAAACCTAAACTGGACACCGTATTCCAATTGAGGCCTGACCAAGGCCTTGTATATGGACCTATCATTACAACATCCTATTAAGCATGCTCCAGGTTTCTCATTTCTATTATCCCTTTTCCCTTTCTCCCCACCAAAATGATCTCCGATTTGAAAATAATTTCTAATTGATTTTATAATTTTTTTAACTTGAAAACTGTAAGTTACGTACATAAAATTATAAATAATTTTACAGCACGAAAACCGGCCATTCGGCCCAACTGGTCTATGCCGGTGTTTATGCTCCACTCAAGCCTCCTCCCACCCTACTTCATCTCACACCCAATCAGCATAACCACCTATTAGCTCTACTAAAGAGCCGGCACGATGGTCTAAATGGCCTCATTCTGTGCTGTATCATTCTATGATTCTATTCTTTTCTCCCTCTATGTGCTTGTATCGCTTCCCCTAAAATGCATCCAATGCTATTCATCTCCCTGTGGTAGCGTGTTCTACATTCTCACCACTCTGGGTAAAGCAGTTTCTCCTGAATTCCCTATTGGGTTTATCAGTAACTATCTGATAGTTGATGATTTTGGATGGTTTCTTGAAATTTCATGGCTTTTTGACATTGGACTTTTACAGATTTGCACAGAGACAACAACTGGTGTGGTGTGTCTTCTCCTCGATGCACAGTCAAAAAAAAATACACAAAACTAACCGTTATATAATGGTTTTAAATAAAATTAGAAGAACATGGTGGTTGACTTAGCTTTTATAAAAATGTTTTAATTTAATTGTCGGGACCACGAGTACTACTCGATCCCACTGTCGCATCCATTTCGAGATAATGTTACAACGTCGCCAGCACAGGAGTGTTTTTAGGGCCCCACAAAGTGCCTCATGATTCACTCCTCGAGTCTCGCGATCCACCCACGTTGGTTGTGGAAGAAACTGTGGCGATTTCTTTTGTTTTGTTTCTGATCGTGCCTAGCGAGTGTTGAGAAAGATTAACGTGTGTCCGAATTTACATTGCCTGGAGCAGTCTGAGCAGGGTGATTGAGTTGTTCATTTGGGAAAATTTTAATTCCGCTTAAAACAAACAAAATCTAGAAATATAAAGTGGGGATCAGTAAAACGTGACCAAGAAGCTGTTGGATTAAAGACTTGCATTTATATAGCGCCTTTCATGACCTCGGGATGTCCCAAAGCGATTTATAGCCAATTAAGTACTTTTGAAGTGTAGCCATTGTTCTAATGTAGGAAACGCGGCAGCCAATTTGTGCACAGCAAGCTCCCACAAACAGCAATGTGATAATGACCAGATAATCTGTTTTAGTGATGTTGATTGAAGGATAAATATTGACCAGGACACCAGGGAGAATTATCCTGCTCTTCTTATAGAAATAGATTAATAGGAATTTACAGCACGGAAGGAGGCCATTTCAGCCCATCGTGTCTGTGCCAGTCAACAAAGAGCTATCCAGCCTATTCCCACTTTCCAGCTCTTGGTCCGGAGCCTTGCAGGTTACGGCACTTTAAGTGCACATTCAAGTACTTTTTAAATGTGATAAGGGTTTCTGCCTCTACCACCCTTCCAGAATTCCAGATCTCCACCATCCTCTGGGTGAAAAAGGTTCTCTTCAACTCCCCTCGAAACCTTCTACCAATTACTTTAAATCTATGCCCCCTGGTTGTTGACCCCTCTGCTAAGGGAAATAGGTCATTCCTATCTACACTATCCAAACCCCTCATAATTTTATTTAGGGTCTCCTCCGCCTCCTCTGTTCCAAAGAAAACAATCCCAGTTATCCAATCTTACCCCATAGCTAACATTCTCGTAAATCTTCTCTGTACCCTTGAGTGCAATCACATCCTTCCTGTAATTTGGTGACCAGAACTGTACACAGTACTCTAGCTTGTGACCTAACTAGTGTTTTATACAGTTCAAGCATAGCCTTTCTGCTCTTATATTCTATGCCTCGGCTAATAAAGGCAAGTATCCTGTATGCCTTCTTAACCACCTTGTCTACCTGTCCTACCTTCAAGGATCTGTGGACATGCACTCCAAAGTCCCTCTGTTCCTCTACACTTCTCAGTATTCTACCATTTATTGTGTATTCCCTTGCCTTGTTAGCCCTCCCCAAAGGCATTACCTCACACTTCTCCGGATTGAATTCCATTTGCCTCTTTTCTGCCCGCCTGACCAGTTCATTGATATCTTTCTGCAATCAACAGTTTTCATCCTCAATATCAACCACACAGCCAATTTTAGTATCATCTGCAAAATTTTTAATCATATCTCCTACATTGAAGTCTAAATCATTGATATATAC
This sequence comes from Pristiophorus japonicus, assembly GCF_044704955.1. Lineage (NCBI taxonomy): Eukaryota > Metazoa > Chordata > Chondrichthyes > Pristiophoridae > Pristiophorus > Pristiophorus japonicus. The sequence goes on along the minus strand of NC_091977.1, from coordinate 229,485,099 downwards.
CACGAAAAGCAAGGGCCTAGTACTGAGCCCTGAGGAACTAGTGTTTAACCAACTTGATCAAGTTTTAAAGGCAAATTGTGTTTAACTAACTTGATTGAATTTTTGATGAGGAAACAGAGGGTTGATGAGGGTAATGCGGTTGACGTAGTGTAAATGGATTTCCAAAAGGGGTTTGACAAAATGTCACACAATAGGCTTGTCAGCAAAATTGAAGCCCATGGAATAAAAGGGACAGTGGCAGCATGGATACGAAATTGACTAAGTGACAGGAAACAGAGTAGTGGTGAACGGTTGTCTTTCGGACTGGAGGAAGGTACACAATGGTGTTCCCCAGGGATCAGCTCTCGGACCACTGCTTTTCTTGAGATATATATATATATACTTGGATGTGCGGGCACAATTTCCAAATTTGCAGATGACACAAAACTTGGAAGTATAGTGAACAGGAGGAGAGTGATTTACTTCAATAAGACAGACAGGCTGGATATGTAGCAGATGAAATTTAACGCAGGAAAGTGTGAAGTGATGCATATTGGTAGAAAGAATGAGGAGAGGACATATAAACTAAATGGTACAATTCTAAAGGAGGTGCATGAAGAGAGAGACCTGGGGGTATATGTGCATAAATCGTTGAAGGTGGCAGAGCAGGTTGAGAAAGCAGTTTATAAGGCTTACGGGATCCTGGGCTTCAATAATAGAGGTATAGAGTACAAAAGTGTGGAAATTATGATGAACCTGTATAAAACACTGGTTCAGCCCCAACTGGACTACTGTGTCCAATTCTGGGCACCACACTTTAGGAAGGATGTGAAGGCCTTGGAGAGGGTACAGAAAAGATTTACGAGAATTATTCCAGGAACGAGGGACTTCAGATACGTTGATAGACTGGAGAAGCTGGGGTTGTTCTCCTTGGTGCAGAAAAGATTGAGGAGAGATTTGATAAAGGTGTTCAAAATCATGAGGGGTCTGGACAGGGTAGGTAGAGAGAAACTGTTCCCATTGGCAAAGGGGTCGAGAACCAGAGAACACAGATTTAAGTTGATTGGCAAAAGAACCAAAGGCGATGTAAGAAAAAATGTTTTTACGCCGTGAGTGGTTAAGATCTGGAATGCACTGCCTTTCAATCTTCCCTTTTAAAAGGGAGTTGGATAAGTATCTGAAGGAAAAAAAAATTGAAGGGTTACGGGGAAAAGGGCAGGGCAGTGGGACTAGCTGAGAGTCGGCACAGGCTCGACGGGCCGAATGGCCGCCTTCCATGTTGTAACCATTCTATGATTTCCACTGGAAACAGCTTTCCAGTCACAAAATCATTACCTGGCTTCCTAGCACTGAGAAAATTTTGGATTCAACTTGCCACTCTCCCTTGGATCACATGGGCTTTTACTTTTCTGACCAGTCTGTCGTGTGGAACCTTGTCAAAAGCCTTGCTAAAATCCATGTAGACTATATCAAACATGCTACCCTCGTCGAACCTCCTTGTTATACCTCAAAAAATTCAATCAAGTTAGTCAGACATGACCTTCCCTTATCAAATCCATGCTGACTGTCTTTGATTAAACCATGCCTTTCTAAATGCCGATTGATACTGTTCCTCAGAATTTTTTCCAATGATTTTCCCACCACTGAGTTTAGGCTGACTGGCCTGTAGTTACTTGGTCAATCCCTTTCTCCCTTTTTTAACAACGGTACAATGTTAGCAGTCCTCTGGCATCACGCCTGAAGCCAGAGAGGATTAGAAAATGATCGTCACAGCCTCTGCTATTTCCTCCCTTGCTTCTCTTAACAGCCTGGGATACAATTCTTCCGGGCCTGGCAATTTATCTACTTTGAAATATACTGAACCCCTTAATATATCTTCTCTCACTATGTTTATCCCATCTAATACTTCACACTCCTCCTCCTTAACTACAATGTCTGCGCCGTCCTTCTCTTTTGTGAAGACAAACGCAAAGTATTCATTAAGAACTGTACCCACATCTTCCAACTCTACAGACCGGTCTCTAATAGGCCCTTCGAAATAGTGCCATGGGAACCTTTACATCCATTTGAGAGCTGTCCAATGTAGTCCCATGCTCCCTCTTTTCCCCCATAACCCTGCAAATTAGACCTCTTCAAGTACATGTCCGATCACCTTTTTGAAATTTCCTATAGAATCTGCTTCCATCACCCTTCAGGTAGTGCGTTCCAGATCTTAGCAACCCTCTGGAGAAATTTCCCACCTTGTTCTTTTGCCGATTATTCTAAATTTGTGTCTTCTGGTTACTGGCGCACTTGCCAGAGGAAATAGTTTCTCTTTATTTACTGTCTCCTTCATGATTTTTAATACCTCTCTTAGATCTCCACTTAACCTTCTCTGCTCTAAAGAGAACACCCCCGCTTCTCCTGTCTCTCCACATAACTGCCCCTCATCCCTGGTACCATCCTAGTAAACCTTCTCTGCACCCTTGCCAGGACCTATTTCATTTCAGGGGTTTTTGTTTGAGGTGGGATTGCAAGATTGCTTAATGTCTTTTTAAAAAAAAATAAAGAATGGAGTTTTTCCAATTATTGCGACAGGAACTGGTCAAGCTCTTGCACAGGGCTCTGGAAGCCGCACAGCAGGAGAAGAGGGCTTGCAACTCCTACCTCGTGGCCGACGATTCCACCCGCTTGGAGCTGGTGCGGCACAAGGTGCGGCAGATCCGGGATCTGGATAACCGCATCTGTCTGCTGGAGAAGGAAAAGCAGGAGTTGGAGCAGAGCTTGCAGCTGGAGAGAGCTCACAGCGAGGAGCTGAAGCAACACATCCAGTTGCTGATGGAGAAAAACCACGCCAAGCAAGAAGTCATCCTGAAACTCTCCGAGCAGATGGCCAACGAAAGTATCTCCCGATCAGAAGCTTGCGAGAAAGTCAACACCGAGACGCTGAGCAAACTGAAGCAGAAGATTGCACATTTGAAGGTAATTGGTTATCGCCAACAAATTATGACAACAGCAACTTGCATTTATATAGGAACATAGAACAGGAGGAAGCCATTCAAGCTTGTTCCGCCATTCAGTCAGATCATGGCTGATCTGTGACCTAACTCCATCCACTTGCCTTTGCCCCATAGTCCTTAATACCTTATTTTCAAATTCCTCCACAACCTCACCCCTCCCTATCTCTAATCTCAACCAGCCCCCCACAACCCCGCCCCCCCCACCACCGAGATGTTTGCGCTCCTTTAATTCTGCCCTCTTGAGCATCCCTGATTATAATCGCTCAACCAATGGCGGCCATGCCTTTTATTGCCTAGGCCCCAAGCTCTGGAACTCCCTGCCTAAACCTCTCCGCCTCTCTACCTCTCTTTCCTCCTTCAAGATGCTCCTTAAAACCTACCTCTTTGACCAAGCTTTTGGTCACCTGTGCTAATTTCTACTTATGCGGCTCAGTGTCAAATATTTTATCTCCTAATACTCCTGTGAAGCGCGTTGGGACATTTCACTGTTAAAAGTGCTATATAAATACAAGTTGTTGTTGTTTACAGATATCTATCAATCTCCAATTTAAAATTAATAATTGACCGAGCATCAATTGCTGTTAGCGGAAGAGAGTTCCAAACTTCTACCATCCTTTGCGTGTAGAAGCATTTCCTAACTTCGATCCTAAAAGGCCTGGCTCTAATTTTTAGGCTATCTAACATAGTTAAACGTCTCAAGGCGCTTCACAGGAGCTTTGCCCAACAAAACTTGACACCGAGCCACATAATGAAGATATCAGGACAGGAGAGGTGGGTTTTAAAGAGCATCTTAAAGGAGGAGGGAGAAATGGAGAGGTTTGTAGAGGCAATTTCAGAGCTTAGGGCCTAGGCAGCTGAAGGCACGGCCACCAACTGTGGAGCGATAGAAATCAGGAGGTGTGCAATTTGAGCAGCACAGAGATCTCGGAGGGTTGTAGGGCTGGAGACAGTGACAGAAATAGGGAGGGGGTGAGGCCATGGAATTTACTGATTTTACCTGATGCATCGAATAATCTGAGTAACGTTTTGTCTGTGAATGCACACGTTCATTTGAGGCTCTCTACACATGTGCCTGTGCAAACACAAAATAACTAACTATTCCAATTAAATAGGTTAAGGAGGACTAGGGCTCACAATGTTAGAAGGCCAGATTATCAGGAGATGGATCATTTCCCAGAGAATAGTAGGCTTCTGGAACAGGCTGCCGGCTGGTGCGGTGGAGGCTGATTCACTGAATTCCTTCAAGCGAGAGCTGGACCTGTTTCTGGCTGGGGCAGACTTCATCTCCGACAAAAGGGGAGGCACTGCAGGGAATTCAGAGCCGGAGTGATCTCCTGGACTAATTTCAATCACCTAAGAAGGTCGGAGAGGAATTTGCCAAAATTCTTTCCCCCCAAAATTGGCCTGGGATTTATATTTGGTTTTTCTGCCTCTCCCGGGAGATCATGTGGTTTTTGGTGGGGTGGGGTGGGGAGTCTATATATTGTGATGCACAAAGTATCACTATTGTGTGGGACAGGCTGGATGGATCAAAGGGTCTTTTCCTGTATATCATTGTTCATGTGCTTGCCTGATGAGATCATATGGGGACTTGACACTATCACATGTCCCATATGACCGGATTTATTGAGAGCAGATTAAGTTTACTTTGAAGGTTACTGCGGATTTGAGGAGAAAACTGCAAGAGCGCATTCAAATTAAAAATGGGGCCAGTGTAGGAGTATCTGTGCAGATGCTTATTCTGATGGCTTATTAACCCCATCAGACAGGAAATAGTTATAGGATGTTTTGCTGTTGAAAACAGCCAAATTTTTTCAATTTCACATGATTTTTAAAAAAAAGTTACAAACCATAGTTACTTCGAAGTCATCCATTCAAATACTTTGTTGTCTTTCGGCAGGATGATCAAGAAGCCTACAAAACGCAAAACAAGTTCTTAAACTGTGAGATCTACCAGATCACCAAGCTTTGGCAGAGTACCAGTGATCATGAGAAGACTCTGGCCATGAAGGTATGGGGTGGCCAAGCATGTTGTGTGTGGCATATGAGATGAAGGTCATGGGACACATTGCATCAGGTCACCAGGGGTCACCTGCCAGGATGGCGATTAGGTTTCCATATTATTAAATGCATGTTTCCAGTTGACTGGAGATGCTTTTCTATCTGTTAAACATCATTTCTAATGCTGAATCCTAATTATAGAATGATACAGCACAGTAGGAGGCCATTGGGCCCATCCTGCCTGTACCGGTTCTTTTGAAAGAGCTATCCAATTGGCTCTTTTGAAAGAACTATCCAATTTGCTCTTTCCCCATAGCCCTGAAAATCTTTCCTTTTCAAGTATTTATCCAATTCCCTTTTGAAAGTTGCTATTAAATCTGCTTCCACCACCCTTTCAGGGCATACATTCCAGATCATAACTCGCTGTCTTTATACAAAAAAATAATAATTTTTTAAAAATTCTCATCTCCCCCTGGTTCTTTTGCCAATTATCTTAAATCTGGTCCTCTGGTTATCGGCCCTCCTGCCAGTGGAAATAGTTTCTCCTTATTTACCCTATCAAAACCCCTCATCATTTTGAACATCTCTCTAATTATCTCTAATTGCCGTCTCCCTTCCCCTTGATTTGATGCTGAACTGCCGATCGCTATTTGAGATTGATTTAACAACCCCGCACTAAATGTTGAGAAAGCTGGTTAATGCTACTCATTACCTCCAGAAGTTAACTTAATTATTTAGCATCTTAGACAGGAAGCAAGCTTTATGGAGCATTTCTTGACACATAATAAATTACATTTTGACCTTGCACGTTTAGCAGAGACATGAGTCAGCAACTCTATGAATATCTCACATAATGGATGTGAGTAGGTTAAAGACTTTGGTGTGTGGCAATATTGGGTTCAGCGATATTGTGCTGTTTGAGATGCATGGGATTGCTCCCCTTAGGGCTGAGAAGGTTAAGGGGTGATTTAATTGAGGTGTTCAAAATCATGTTAAGAGTTTTGTTAGAGAAAGAAAGAAAGAAAGTAAGAGGCAGGAGGGTCAGTAACCAGAGGACACAGATTTAAGGTAATTGGCAAAAGAACCAGAGGGGAGTTGAGAATTTTTTTTACAGTGAGTTGTTGTGATCTGGAATGTGCTGCCTGAAAGGATGGTGGAAACTGATTCAGTAGTAACTTTCAAAAGGGAATTAGATTAATATTGAAGGGGATACATTTGCAGGGCAATGGGGAAAGGGCAACGTTGGACTAATTGGTAAATAATGAGAGCATGATGGGCCGAATGGCCTCCTTCTGCACCATATGATTCGATGATTAGGTTTCAGGTTGATTGATTACTGTATCTGCGTGGGTTGAAAAGATAATTAAACCCCTTCCCACTACATTCATCTATTTTGCTCAAAGCTGAATCTTGCACACTCCTGTGCTGCTTTTAGTTTAAAGCGCCTGTACAGTTTGAAACTCGGTCATGTTACTGCACTAGCCGTCCATAGGCCTGGACTGATAATCCAGAGAACAGGAGATCAAATCCCACCATGGCAGTTTTAAGAATTTTAATTCAGTTTTTAAAATGTGGAAATAAACAGCTGGTATCAGTAAATGCGACCATGAAGCTGTCGGATTGTCGTAATAAACTGGACTGGTGCACTAATATCCTTTTTAGGGAAGGAAATCTGCCATCCTTACCTGGTCTGGGCCTATATGTGATTCCAGACCCACACCAATGTGGCTGACTCTTAACTGCCCTCTGAAATGGCCTCTCAAATCACTCAGTTGCAACAAACTGGAACACCCTACCTAACAGTAGTGTGGAAGTACCTTCACCACAAGCGGTTCTAGAAGGGCGGCTCACCACCACCTTCTTAAGGGCACCACAACCTTCTAGGGGATGGACAGTAATTGCCGACTTTGCCTGCAACGCACACATCCCGAGGATTAATAGCGTTTGAACCGGGATATTTTCATTGGCAGCAGAACCCGAGTAAATTCCCAGCCAACATGTAAAGCTGCGACACAAAGTCACGGTTTCCTGGGTAAAACTTGTGAGGTGGATAAGGAATTGCTGAAAGAGAAGAAGCAGAGTTAGAGAAAGCAATGTTGCACAGAATTACATAGAATGTACAGTAGAGAAACAGGCTATTCATAAGAAATAGGATCAGGAGTAGGCTAGGTGGCCACTCGAGCCTGCTCCGCTCCTATTCCATTCGGCCCAACTGATCCGTGCCGGTGTTTATGCTCCACACGAGCCTCCTCCCAACCCTCTTCGTCTCACCCAATTGGCATATCGTTCCATTCCTTTCTCCTCATGTACTTATCTAGCTTCCCCTTAAATCATCATCACCATAGGCAGTCCCTCGGAATTGAGGAAGACTTGCTTCCATTCCTGAAATGAGTCCTTTGGTGGCTGAACAGTCCAATGTGAGAGCCACAGACCCTGTCACAGGTGGGACAGACATTCGTCGGGGGGAGGGGGGGACTGATTTACCGCACGCTTCATCCGCTGCCTGCACCTGACCTCTTCACACTTGCAAAGTTGAGATTCGAAGAGCTCAACGCCCTCCCGGATGCACTTTCTCCACCTAGGGCGGTCTTCGGCCAGGGTCTCCCAGGTATCAGTGGTGATGTCACACTTTACCAGGGAGGCTTTGAGGGTGTCCTTGTAACGTTTCCGCTGCCCACCTTTGGCTTGTTTGCCGTGAAGGAGCTCTGCATAGAGCAATTGCTTAGGGAGCCACATGTCTGGCATGCAAACTATGTGGCCTGCCCAGCGAAGCTGATCGAGTGTGGTCAGTGCTCCAATGCTGGGGATGTTAGCCTGGGCGAGGACACTGATGTTGATGTGCCTGTCCTCCCAGGGGATTTGCAGGATCTTGCAGAGACATCGTTGGTGATATATATCTAGCAACTTGAGGTGTCTTCTGTACATAGTCCATGCCTCTCATCCATACAGGAGGGCGGGTATTATTACTACAGCCCTGTAGACCATGAGCTTGGTGGTAGATTTGAGGGCTTGGTCTTCCAACACTCTTTTTCTCAGGCGGCCAAAGGCTGCACTGGCGCACTGGAGGCGGTGTTGAATCTCCGTATCAATGTCTGCCTTTGTTGATAAAAGGCTCCCGAGGTATGGGAAATGGTCCATGTTGTCGAGGGCCGTGCCGTGGATCTTGATGACTTGGGGGGCAGAGCTGTGCAGCGAGGACAGGCTGGTGGAGAACTTTGTCTTATGGATGTTAAGCATAGGGCCCATGTTTTCATATGCCTCAGTGAATACATTGACTATATCCTGAAGTTCAGCCTCTGACTGTGCACAGACGCAGGCGCGTCCACATACTGCAGCTCAACGACAGAGGTTGGGGGGATCTTGGACCTGGCCTGGAGGCGGCGTAGGTTAAACAGCTTCCCACTAGTTCTGTAGTATAGTTCCACTCCAGCGGGGAGCTTGTTGACTGTGAGATGGAGCATGGCAGCGAGGAAGATTGAGAAGAGGGTTGGAGCGATGATGCAGCCCTGTTTGACCCCAGTCCGGACGTGGATTGGGTCTGTAACGGAACCGCTGGTAAGGATCACGGCCTGCATGTCGTCGTGGAGCAGGCAAAGGATGTTGACAAACTTTTGGGGCATCCAAAACGGAGGACACTCCATAAGCCCTCATGGTTGACAGTGTCAAAGGCCTTTGTAAGATCGAAAAAAGCCATGTACAAGGGCTGGCGCTGCTCCCTGCAATTTTCCTGCAGCTGTTGCGCTGCAAAGATCGTGTCTGATTCCAGGAGGAGCTCCTCGGCCACAGGGAGAAGACAGTTAAGGAGAACTCTAGCGACAACCTTCTCAGTGGCTGATAGCAGGGAGATTTCCCTTTAGTTGCCGCAGTCGGACTTTTCCTCCTTTTTAAAGATGGTCACGATCACTGCATCTCTGAGATCTCCCGGCATGCTCTCCTCCCTCCAAATGAGAGAGATGAGGTCATGTATCTGCACCAACAGCGCCTCTCCGCCATACTTTAGCGCCTCAGCAGGAATTCCATCCACACCCGTAGCCTTGTTGTTCTTGAACTGTTTTATGGCTTTGCCTACCTCGTGCAATGTTTGGGTTTCACTCAGGTGGTGGCGGGTCGCATGCTGTGGGATGGAGTTGAGAACACTTGAGTCAAAGGCAGAGTCTCAATTGAGGAGATCTTCAAAGTGCTCCTTCCAGCTGACCCTGACAGCCTCGGTGTCCTTGATAAGTGTTTCCCCATTTTCCCTTTAAATGCATCTATGCTATTCACCTCAACCATTCCATGTGGTAGCAAGTTCCACATTCTAACCACTCTCTGCATAAGGAATTCCCTATTCGATTTATTAGTGACTATCTTATATTTATGGTCCCGAGTTGTGGTCTCCCCACATGTTGAGCTGGAGCCAGGTTTTGAATATAGTTCTCCAGAAATTGGTATTTGGACCCCTTACTATACTGGATTGAGCAATGCATTGTAGATGATACTAAAAATGGTAGGGGACAATTCAAATCTAAAAATATTACATAAGTACCTGGACAAAATTTGCAAGCAGGGAGAGCAATGAAAGATGAAATCCAATACAGATGATCAGGGACAGGGGGACATTCTTAATCAACATCCCTGTTAATTACTACAGCTGTTTTGAGAAATAACGCTCAATTTCTTACGGGTAAATTGCATTGCCAATTTATAGATTAAATCCCAATTCCTTCTGAAGCCACTAACCCCAATATTTCTTGTAAATATTTCTTGTAACTGCCGTTTATTGTGATCCCTGCTCTGTGAACTGCAGATTCTAAATACAAGGTCCGAAATGGAACTATATTAAATGGATAGAGTATGTGTAATGTCACCACCTAGTGGGCAGGTTGGACATTGCAGAAATACTACATGCGAGTAAGTCAAAGAAAAATCATGCTGATCCCATAACCAACAGCGTTGCTTCTGTAGCAGGTTCTTCAGAATATCCAGGAGCCTTCCATTTTATTTTTTAAATCTTGTATCTTTTCCGCCCCACCCCCAATGTTTTTTGCTGTTGAAATTATTTTAAGGAATTTCTGATGCAGTGGCTTACCTGCGCCAGCTCTTTGAAAGAGCTGTCCAATTAGTCCCACTCTTTCCCCATAGCCCTGAAAATGTTTCCCTTCAAGTATTTATCCAATTCCCTTTTGAAAGTTACTACTGAATCTGCTTCCACTGCCCTTTCCAGCAGTGCATTCCAGATCACAATAACTTGCTGTGTAAAAAATATTCTCCTCATCTCCCGCTTGATTCTTTTGCCGATTACCTTAAGTCTCTGTTTTCTGGTTACCGACCCTCCTGCCACTGGAAACTACTTCTCCCTAATTACTCTATGATAATAGCCCTCACCTGTAGGATTTTTTTAAATTCCGGAACTAAATATAACATGAAGTTAAGTGTGTGAACTATTTTGAATCTCTGTCGTTGGTTAGGAATGGTTTTTTTCTTCTTGCTGCAGTGTGCTTATTTGGAGGCCAGGTACTGCCAGATCGAGAGCAAGTATCTAGTGATGCTTCACAACCTGCAAGACAACATCAGCGACCAAGGCAAGACCAGCCAGGAAATAGTGAAGCAGCTTATAGCTGACCAGTTGCGATTGGAGATTAAAGATGAATCTGTTCTTGCACATGGCAGTCCTTGCAAGTGAGTAGAACAAGACAGTGCATTTTTAATTTGGGAAAATCTCTTGTGCGTTAGTTTGAAGCTTTGAGAAAGATCTACATATCTCCCCTCCTGTGGTGGCCTTGTGGGTGAAGGCACCGCCTGGTGTAGCCACCCCAGTCCAAAGGTGGTGTATGTACAATCTGCATGCCGTAGCTCCTCTGAAGCACTGGAGGTCAGAATTTCCAAAGGGCTCTTCCCAATCTCCTGCCGTAACTTGAGTTACACCACCCACAGGAGTGTGATGGAATACTCTCCACTTGCTTGGATGAGTGCGGCTCCAACAGCATTGAAGAAGCTCGACACCATCCAGGACAAAGCAGCCCGCTTGATTGGCACCCCATCCACCATCTTAAGCATCCACTCCCTCCTGCAGTATATGTACCATCTACAAGATGCACTGCAGCAACTCGCCAAGGCTTCTTTGGCAGCATCTCCCAAACCTGCGATCACTACCACTTAAAAAGACAAGGCCAGCAGGCGCATGGAAACACCACCACCTGCAAGTTTCCCTCCAAGTCACACACCATTCTGACTTGGAAATATATCACCATTTCTTCATTGTCACTGGGTCAAAATCCTGGAACTCCATCCCTCACAGCACTGTGGGAGTACTTTCACCTCATGGCAGTTCAAGACGGCGGCTCACCACCACCTTCTCAAGGGCAGTTAGGGATGGGCAATAAATGCTGGCCTTGCCAGTGATCCCCACATCCCATGAATGAATAAACAAAGGGTAATTGGAAACTCTGGTAAACGACAGCTTTGTGATGTCCTGAGATCGCTACGGGCAGGCAAATCCTTTTTTCTTTCTTTAATTTGTTTCCCCAAATCTTCTGGGGAGAGATTTTTTTTCCACTGGCAATTTTAATAATATTTTACATCCACCTGAGCGGGCAGACAGAGCCTTGGTTTAACATCTTATCTGAAAGACGGCACCTCCGACAGTGCAGCACTCCCTCAGTTCTGTGCTGGGAGTGTCAGCCTAGATTTTTGTGCTCAAGTCTCTGGAGTGGGACTTGAACCCACAACCTTCTGACTCTTAAGACGAGAGTGCCACCCACTGAGCCACAGCTGACACTCAATAGTATGCAGCCTTTCACTTCTGACCTGAAAGAATGTTTTGTTTTAATCTCTTAATTTGCCCATTTGCAGCAGTCTTCACTGGTAAGCTCTTTTGTTTTCCCCACTCCAGTGAATATGATGAATATGGCTTCAACACCGTGTCTTCCCCAGTCCAGGACGAAAAACTCTTGGCCAGAATCCACATACTTGAACGCAAATCCAACAACCTGATGGTCGGCCAGGAAGGTCAGGAGAAAGCCATCCAGGTGAAATGGGCAAACCATCTATCCGGCAGGACCTGTGGAGAACTTGTGCCATCTCCAGAGTTAAAGAACCTGATCCGCAATGGCATCCCCAAGGAACATCGGAGCCACGTTTGGAAGTGGTGCACCAATCGGCGAGCTCAGCATATAAGGGAGCGATACGGTAGCAACCGTTACCAGGAGCTGTTGAAGCTGTGCGAGAACAAGCAACAAGCAGCATCCAAGCAGATTGAGCTGGACCTGCTTCGGACACTGACCAACAACAGGCTCTTCACCTCCCCAACTTCCAAGATGGTTCAGCAACTACGCCGGGTGTTGCTGGCATACTCGTGGCAAAACCCCGCTATTGGGTACTGCCAAGGATTGAACAGGTATCGTTTCTTGCTTCTCATTTACATGTACACCACCAAGCACACTCCTAAACCATTTCCTCCCTCTAGAGCTTTTCACGTTCATAACTAACAACGCGTGCATAAAATTTAAACTTTCTAACTCCACACTTCCCTCAGTCCTTCCTTCCTTCAACAATCTGCACATTTTTAAAACACACGTAGATGGTCTTGATTTAGGAACGTAGGAACAGGAGTCAGTCATTCAGCCCCTCGAGCCTGTTCCGCCATTCAATTGGATCATGGCTGATCTGTACCTTAACTCCATCTACCTGCCTTGGTTCCATATCCCTTATTACCCTTGCCATACAAAAATCTATCAATCTCCGTTTTGAAATTTTCAATTGACCCCCAGCCACTACAGCTTTTCGGGGAAGAGAGTTCCAGATTTCCATCACCTTTTGTGTGAAGAAGTGCTTCCTGCTTAACCCTGAATGACTTGGCACTAATTTTAAGGTTGTGCCCCACAAGAGGAAATAGTTTCTCTTTTCCTACCCTATCAAATCCTTTAATCTTCTTAAGCACCTCAAATAGATCACCCCTTAATCTTCTTCTATACTTGGTCTATGCAACCTGTCCTCATAATATAACCCTTCTAGCCCCGGTATCATTCTGGTAAGTCTGCTTTTTTTGGGGGGGGATGGGGGGGTGGAAGAAAGGGTACCAGATTCCCACTACTCTTTGTGTGAGGATGTGCTTCCCAGCATCTTTTCTGTAGTTTCTTAGATTCCTGTCTGTGGGGAGCGCCACACTTCTGAACTAGAATCTAATGCCTGCCGATCGAATCATTCAGGACTTCGCACGAGGGGGAAAAAATAGGCTGTAGAACAGAACCGAGGGTTCAAATTAAACTCGCAAACACGGAGAGCAATCCTTGTACATGTGCAGAATGGCATGCTCTTTTAGTTAGACTTATTCCCACACCCTTTCATCTTGAGCTTTTGTGCTGTAACTTGCTGGAATTGCGAGTTGATAACAGCACGGCAAGGGCAATGGGGCATGTGAACAACGGGACCAACAGTCCATCTCCTTAAACAATGAAATTTAAAGATTGAGAAATAAACAGAGGATCGACGGAGAAGGAAATGGGGTGAATTAAGAGTAAAATCAGGTACAGATAGAGAAATAGAGAGAGGGAAAGAAAGATTGGAGTAAAAGAGAGAAAAAGACAAAGGAAATGTAAGAAAACATATTTTACATTTTAAAAATCTCCAATAACAATTTAGTACATGCAGAAATGAGACTCCACTGTTTAAATTGTTCCCTTTCAGGGCCAGAGGGGTTGATTGGCACTGCATTAACAGTTATCACACTATTAAGTTCCAGCGCTAACTTTCTGCGGCGAGTTTAATGGGCAATTAATGTACAAATCCAACAAGTTCTTAAAAATAACGTAAGCTAAGGACGAGATACCGTTTGTGCGATGCAATCGGTGGAGCGAGGAAAAGTGACCAGTAACTTCTAGAGATTCACAACTCACAGCATAGCTCTTCATCCCCTGAACTGGCTGATTTATTCATTAATAACGCCGTGCATCGTTAACACACTGTTATCTTTCCAGCAAATTCCGGCCCATTTTTTTCCCCAAATGACTCTCCCTGCTTTAGAAAAATCAGGCTTGTAATGTCCAATTTTAAAATGGGGTGATCACTGGGCAACCTGTCTTAAAACCCAGTGGACAGTCAGGTGCCAATCCGAGCAGAAACTTAGTACCTGTATACCTTTACGCACTCTTAGCACCTAACTGTACATAGAAAATTACGCTTTAAATGTAATTGTCAGAAATCGCGCTCTCCTTCACACCCATCATTGTCACAGCATTTCTTGTTATTTTCTATTGATTGGCACTCAGTCCCTCATGGCTGGCTTGGAACAATACGTTCCGCAGACTAGTTTAGACACAGCTCCTATTTATTATTGCAGCACGGAGTGTGTTTTTTACCAACACCCAACCAATCGTATGATTTTAATTCCCTGTTTACAATGATCACTGCAATGCAGCAATGATGGAGAGGAGGCTGGCAGGTTGATGGGTTTTTTCTAGGCAAGGTGCCAGAGGAGCATTTCATACTGTGAGCATCAGGAAGCTGTGCTGACTGATCCAGACCAAACCACCAGTGTTTGGCTCTGGCCCCAGCACCTTTGCATTGATGCAGTTACTTGGGAGTGAAGCCAGCGAGCGGGATCCATGTCCTCGCCTTCAGTTCAGGCTGGAGGGGAGAGATGAGGAAATGACGCAATGTGTAAGAGGAATCCTTCGCACCATCAGACTGGGTTGGATTCATATCCAGACCCCAAAGCAGGATCTATTTATCAACTGTGTAAAATAAAGAACTTGCATTAATATAGTGTCTTTCACAACGTCTCGAAGCGCTTCACAGCCAATTATGTACTTTTTTGAAATGTAGTCATTGTTGTAATGTAGGAAACACGGCCGTCAATTTCTGCACAGTGTGACCGTGACCAGAAAATCTGTGTTTTTTTTAATGATGTTGGTTGAGGGATAAATAATGACCTAGGACACCAGGGAGAACTCCCCTGCTCTTCTTTGGAATAGTGGCCGTGGGATCTTTTGCATCCACCTGAGAGGTGCTGGATTGTGTCTCGGTTTAACGTCTCATCCGTAAGATGGCACCTCTGACAGTGCAGCACTCCCTCAGTACTGGCGCTGGGAGTGTCATCCTGGATTACGTGCTCCAGTCTCGAGAGTGGGGCTTGAACCTACGACCTTCTGACTCCCGAGGCAAGAGTGCTACCCACTGAGCCGCAGCTGACCCCTGATGCTACAATTGATGGAACATCTCTGGGATAGGAAGTGGGATGGGATGGGGGAAGAGTGCCGAACGTTCCCATACCCTATTTGTTATGCAGTGATTCCTGCCACAAAGTGAGTGTGGGTGGACTTTGGGTGAGGACAGAATCAGGATTTGGTTGTGCTGGAATAGTCTTCCAATACTTGCTCACCACACATTCCCATGAAGAAAAGGCTGCCTGAGCAGATGAGGGGATTACTCATCCATGCCATTGTTACCTCCACACTTGAATATTCCAACGTTCTTCTGGCCAGTCCCCTCATCTTCAACCCTCCTAAACTTGAGCTCATCCAAATCTCTGCTGCCCGTATCCTCTTCACTAAGCCCTGTTCACCCATCACCCTGGTGCTCGCTGACCTACATTGGCTCCCGGTCCAGCAATGCCTCAATTTTAAATTCTCATCCTTGTTTTCAAATCCCTCCATGGCCTCATTCCTCCCTATCTCTGTAACCTCCACCAGCCCTACAACCCTCCGCAATCTCTGCGTTCCTCCAATTCTGGCCTCTTGCGCATCTCTGATTTTTCATTGCTCCAGCATCGGTGGCTGTGCCTTCAGCTGCCTAGGCCCCAAGCTCTGCAATTCTCCCCCTAAACCCCTCCGCCTCTCTACCTCCCTCTCCTCCTTTAAGTCACTCCTTTAAAATCTACCTCTAACCAAGCTTTTGGTCACTGCCCGAGTATCTCTTTATGTGGCTCGGTGTCAGATAACGTTCTTGTGAAGCGCCTTGGGATGTTTTATTTATTATGTTACAGGCACTATATAAATGCAAGTTGTTGCTGTTACCTCTGGGCCTTTATCTCAACTGAAATTTTAAACTTCAGGAGAAAAATAGGAGTACTGGAAGGAAAGAAATTGCTCATTTAATAATTGAATAACAAAATAACTTGTTCCAGACTGGTAGCCATTGCATTGCTGGTCCTGCGGGAGGAGGAGGATGCCTTCTGGTGTCTAGTGGCTATTATTGACTGCATTATGCCGGAGGACTACTACAGCAACACCCTCACTGGCTCTCAGGTGAGAAATTGCTTCTCGTTGATCAACTAAACCAATTTTGGGGAGGGTTGGTGATGTGGGAAGAGTTTCCAGGAGACCTCTGTTGGATACTACAATAGAATTGTTTCATGCGTTGAGAGGGATGTATGAAGGTACCGGAGGATTTAAACCTCCTCTCAGCTGTTCATGAGGTTTACTGAACTTTTATAGAACTAATCACAGCAAACCTATAGTTATCAAAGTTCAGCACCTTTTGTGGTCATGTTGGTGTCTGATGGTTGTGGGAGTGTGTCGCCACATTTAAGTATCCAAACAAAGCTACTGAGAAATCCACATGGGTAGAATACCTATTTACCTGATGTTGAGAATGCGCACAGTCCCTCCGTAGGGACATGACCCACCTATTGGCCCGATGGGGAGAGCGCACAGTCTCTCCCTGCATGGGGGATTGACAGGGTAGATGTTGAGAGATTGTTTCCCCTGGTTGAAGAGACTAGAACTCGTGGTCCTAGTCTCGGGATAAGGGATCGGCCATTTAGGACTGAGTTGAGGAGGAATTTCTTCAGAGGTTTGTGAATATTTGGAATTCTCTACCCCAGAGGGCTGTGGAGGCTCAGTCGTTGAGTATATTCAAGGCTGAGATCGATAGATTTTTGGGCACTAAGGGTGATCGGGTGGGAAAGTGGAGTTGAGGTTGAAGATCAGCCATGATATTGAATGGCGGCGCATATGGCCTACTCCTCCCATTTCTTATGACATAACCTACCTGTTGGCCCAATATGGAGTGCGCGCACAACCTACCTGTTTGTTGGCCCGATATGGTGAGCGCACACTCTTTCCTTCTGAGGGACACAATGACCTAGCTAAGTCCACCAGAAGTTTTTATTTTGGGAATTTCCCAATGGGCTGCCCGATGCCCGTGCTGGGAGCTAGCTTTCATTAAATAAACAAATCTGCATTCTAGTATTGACACCAAACATTCCCAGGTTGAGTGAATCTTGGGTTAAACCCAAAGTAAAGCTTTTTGTATTGTGCTTGAACCCCAGCCTCCGAAGGTAATGAGAAAGAAAGACCTGCATTTATATAGCATTTCTCAAACATCTCATATAATGAGCCACTTTTGAAGTGCTCTAACTGTTAGACAAGCAACAATTTCCTAGAGTGTTATTGTAATATTTAACCAGCCAGTCATGTAGTTTTCCCCCAATGAGACAGTCAAAGGTGGTGCTGAATTTTGTGCTTGGTGCACTATGACAAGGCTTGAGCCTTAACCAGACTCTCTACTCTCACAGCCTTTAAGGTTTTTATACTAAGAGGTTACAATGATCAGGAAAGACTGAAAAGGCTCGGGCTCTTTTTCTCTAGAAAAGAGGACGAGGGGTGACCTGATAGAGGTCTTTAAAATTATGAAAGGGTTTGATTGGGTAGACATAGAAAAGATATTTCCACTTGAGGGAGTCCAAAATTAGGGATCGTAAACTAATAAATAAACTGAGAGTCACTAATGAATCCAATTGGGAATTCAGGAGAAACTTCTTTACCCAGAGAGTGGTTAGAATGTGGAACTCGCTACCACATGGAGTAGTTGAGGTGAATAGCACAGAATTGTTAGTGCTGTTGAGGAGGGGTTAAACTAACATGGCAGGGGGATGGGAACCTATGCAGGGACAGAGGGAAATAAAATGGGGGCAGAAGCAAAAGATAGAAAGGAGAATAGTAAAAGTGGAGGGCAGAGAAACCCAAAGCAAAAATCAAAAAGGGCCACATTACAGCAACATTCTAAAGGGACAAAGAGTGTTAAAAAGACAAGCCTGAAGGCTCTGTGCCTCAATGCGAGGAGTATTCGTAATAAGGTGGATGAATTAACAGCGCAGGTAGCTATTAACGATTATGATATAATTGGGATTACGGAGACATGGCTCCAGGGTGACCAAAGCTGGGAACTCAACATCCAGGGGTATTCAACATTTAGGAAGGATAGACAGAAATGAAAAGGAGGTGGGGTAGCATTGCTGGTTGAAGAGGAAATTAATGCAATAGTAAGAAAGGACATTCGCTTGGATGATGTGGAATCTGTATGGGTAGAGCTGCGGAATACCGAAGGGCAGAAAACACTATTGGGAGTTGTGTACAGACCACCAAACCGTAGTAGTGAAGTTGGGGATGGCATCAAACAAGAAATTAGGGATGCGTGCAATAAAGGTACAGCAGTTATCATGGGCGACTTTAATCTACATATAGATTGGGCTAACCAAGCTGGTAGCAATGCGGTGGAGGAGGATTTCCTGGAGTGTATTAGGGATGGCTTTCTGGAACAATATGTCGAGGAACCAACTAGAGGGCTAGCCATCCTGGATTGGGTATTGTGTAATGAGAGAGGACTATTTAGCAATCTTGTTGTGCGAGGCCCCCTGGGGAAGAGTGACCATAATATGGTAGAATTCTTTATTAAGATGGAGAGTGACACTATTAATTCAGAGACTAGGGTCCTGAAATTAAGGAAAGGTAACTTTGATGGTATGAGACATGAATTGGCTAGGATAGAGTGGCAAATGATACTTAAAGGATTGACAGTGGATAGGCAATGGCAGACATTTATAGATTACATGGATGAACTTCAACAATTGTATATCCCTGTCTGGAGTAAAAATAAAACGGGGCTAACAAGGGAAATTAGGAATAGTGTTAAATCCAAGGAAGAGGCATATAAATTGGCCAGAAAAAGCAGCAAACGAGGACTAGGAGAAATTTAGAATTCAGCAAAGGAGGACAAAGGGTCCAATTAGGAGGAGGAAATAGAGTATGAGAGGAAGCTTGCAGGGAACATAAAAACTGACTGCATAAGCTTCTATAGCTATATGAAGAGAAAAAGATTAGTGAAGACCAACGTAGATCCTTTGCAGTCAGAATCAGGTGAATTTATAATGGGGAACAAAGAAATGGCAGACCAATTGAACAAATACTTTGGTTCTGTCTTCACTAAGGAAGACAGAAATAACCTTCTGGAAATACTAGGGGTTCGCGGGTCTAGCAAAAAGGAGGAACTGAAGGAAATCCTTATTAGTCAGGAAATTGTGTGAGGGAAATTGATGGGATTGAAGGCCGATAAATCCCCAGGGCCTGATAGGCTGCATTCCAGAGTACATAAGGAAGTGGCCCTAAAAATAGTGGATGCATTGGTGATCATCTTCCAACATTCTATTGACTCTGGATCAGTTCCTATGGACTGGAGGGTAGCTAATGTAACATCACTTTTTTTTAAAAAGAGGGAGAGAGAAAACAGGGAATTATAGACTGGTTAGCCTGACATTGGCAGTGGGGAAAATGTTGGAATCAATTATTAAACATGAAATAGCAGCGCATTTGGAAATCCAAGTCAGCATGGATTTATGAAAGGGAAATCATGCTCGACAAATCTTTTGAGGATGTAACTAGTAGCGTGGACAAGGGAGAACCAGTGGATGTAGTGTATTTGGACTTTCAAAAGGCTTTTGACAAGGTCCCACACAAGAGATTAGTATGCAAAATTAAAGCACATGATATTGGGGGTAATTTATTGACGTGGATAGAGAACTGGTTGACAGACAGGAAGCAGAATAAACGGGTCCTTTTCAGAATGACAGGCAGTGACCAGTGGGGTGCTGCAGGGTTCAGTGCTGGGACCCCAGCTATTTATAATATACATCAATGATTTAGATGAAGGAATTGAATGTAATATCTCCAAGTTTGCAGATGACACTAAGCTGGGTGGCGGTGTGAGCTGTGAGGAGGATGCTAAGAGACTGCAGGGTGACTTGGACAGGTTAGGTGAGTGGGCAAATGCATGACAGATGCAGTATAATGTGGATAAATGTGAGATTATCCACTTTGGTGGCAAAAACAGGAAGACAGAATATTATCTGAATGGTGACAGATTAGGAAAAGGGGAGGTGCAACGGGACCTGGGTGTTATGGTACATCAGCCATTGAAGTTTGGCATGCAGGTACAGCAGGCAGTGAAGAAGGCAAATGGCATGTTGGCCTTCATAGCTAGAGGATTTGAGCATAGGAGCAGGGAGGTCTTACTGCAGTTGTACAGAGCCTTGGTAAGGCCACACCTGGAATATTGTGTTCAGTTTTGGTCTCCTAATCTGAGGAAGGATATTCTTGCTATTGAGGGAGTACAGCAAAGGTTCACCAGATTGATTCCTGGGATGGCAGGACTGACATATGAGGAGAGACTGGATCAACTGGGCTTGTATCCACTGGAGTTTAGAAGAATGAGAGGGGATCTCATAGAAACATATAAAATTCTGACTGGATTGGACAGGTTAGAGGCAGGAAGAATGTTCCCGTTGCTGGGGAGTTCCAGAACCAGGGGTCACAGTCTAAGAATAAGGGGTAAGCCATTTAGGACCGAGATGAGGAGAAACTTCTTCACTCAGAGAGTGGTTAACCTGTGGAATTCTCTACAGCAGAAAGTTGCTGAGGCCCGTTCGTTAGATATATTCAAAAGGGAGTTAGATATGGCCCTTACAGCCAAAGAGATCTAGGAGTATGGAGAGAAAGCAGGAAAGGGGTACTGAGGTTGAATGATCAGCCATGATCTTATTGAATGGCGGTGCAGGCTTGAAGGGCCGAATGGCCTGCTCCTGCACCTAATTTCTATATTTCTATACATTTAAGGGGAAGCTAGATAAACACATGAGGGAGAAATGAATAGGATATGTTGAAATGGGTTAGATGAAGTAAGGTGGGAGGAGGCTTGTATGGAGAATAAACACTGGTATAGACCAGTTGAGCCGAATGGCCTGTTTCTACGCAGTACTTTCTAGGTAATTCTATGTACTATTAATCCAGCTGTATTTGTCATTTGTTTGAGTGTTCTATCCCTCTGTTGCCCAGTTTCTAGACCTAATTCAACAGTAAAGGCAAAGTAATGGAACATTGGTGAATTGCAGCTGACTACCTCTTCATTTTGTCCAAGTTTGTAAATTGGAAAGAGTATCATGGTGAATTGTGATCATTGAATTCTTTGTTTATCTCATTGCAGGTTGACCAGAGGGTGTTTAAGGATTTCTTGTCCGAGAAGCTGCCCAGGCTCATGAATCACTTTGATCAGTATAACGTGGACCTCTCTCACATCACCTTTAACTGGTTCCTGGTTGTCTTTGTTGATAGCCTTCCGAGTGACATCCTCCTCCGGGTTTGGGATGCGTTCCTGTACGAGGGAACAAAGGTACTGTTAAGGTCTTGACATTGTACTATGTTCTTCTGCCAAAGATGGACCCGATAGTTAAAACGTATGAATATTAAACAGGGCTTCAGAAATGAAAAAAGCAGCAAATTGGGGTTGGAAACAAGGTCAAGTAAATCTAAAGGAAAATGATGAATAGGGAGATGGGTAGAGATGCGATTAATGAATGTTGAGAAATATATACTGACAGCCAAAACGTTCTACATTCTGGGAATGGGTAGAGGAAGCCAGAGAATCGATTAGGAAATGAACTTCTTGTCTGGAGATTGACACTAGAGTTAGCTGATTTGAAACAGTCGGACCACTGCAATTGGCCCTAGCATCCATCAGCTAAGGGGAGGGAGAGTCAGCCAGCACATCGCAGAATGATACAGCACAGAAGGAGGCCATTCAGCCTATCGTGCCTGTGCTGAGTGGTCTCTGTTGAAAGTGTGGACAATTGAGTGAGGGTGAGAGCAGCCTGGGCTGTGATACTGTTTTGTGATCAAACTGGCAGGAGTTGTCAGTAACCAGAGGACACAAATTTAAAGATAATTGCCAAAAGAACCAGAGGGGAGATAAGGAGAATTGGTTTTATGCAGTGAGTTGAGATGATCTGGAATTCACGGCCTGAAAGGGCGGTGGAAGCAGATTCAGTAGTAACTTTCAAAAGGAAGTTGGATATATACTTGCAAAGGAAAAATTTGCAGGGCTGTGGGGAAAGAGTAGGGGCAAGTGGGACTAATTCGATAGCTCATTCAAAGAGCTGGCACAGGCACGATGGGCCGAATGGCCTCCTCCTGTGCTGTATCATTTAATGATAAAGACTTGATTTACAGCCTCCTAAACAGGCCAAATCAGGTGACTTTGGAGATGGGTGGGGTATTGGGGGTGATGGGCAGAGGAAAGAGAAGGCCATAGGTAGTCAATGGGGCTGAATTAGTCAGTCCATCCTAGAACATAAGAAATAGGAGCAGGAGTAGGCCATATGGCCCCTCGAGCCTGCTCCGCCATTTAATACGATCATGGCTGATCTGATCATGGACTCGGGTCCACTTCCCTGCCTGCTCTTCATAACCCCTTATTCCCTTATCATTTAAGAAACTGTCTATTTCTGACTTAAATTTATTCAATGTCCCAGCTTCCACAGCTCTCTGAGGCAGCGAATTCCAGATTCACAACCCTCAGAGAAGAAATTTCTCCTCATCTCAGTTTTAAATGGGCGGCCCCTTATTCTAAGATGATGCCCTCTAGTTCTCGTCTCCCCTATCAGTGGAAACATCCTCTCTGCATCCACCTTGTCAAGCCCCCTCATAATCTTATACGTTTCGATAAGATCACCTCTCATTCTTCTGAATTCCAATGAGTAGAGGCCCAACCTACTCAACCTTTCCTCATAAGTCAGCCCCCTCATCTCTGTAATCAACCTAGTGAACCTTCTCTGAACTGCCTCCAAAGCAAGTATATCCTTTCGTAACTATGGAAACCAAAACTATATGCAGTATTACAGGTGTGGCCTCACCAATACCCTGAAGAACTGTAGCAAGATTTCCCTGCTTTTATA
The DNA here is from genome assembly GCF_044704955.1 of Pristiophorus japonicus. Classification (NCBI taxonomy): domain Eukaryota; kingdom Metazoa; phylum Chordata; class Chondrichthyes; family Pristiophoridae; genus Pristiophorus; species Pristiophorus japonicus. Next base: position 229,462,140 of record NC_091977.1, on the reverse strand, counting down.
CGCCATACCCTTTGCAATAATGGCCAAGATTCCATTGGCCTTCCTGATCACTTGCTGTACCTTTTGTGTTTCATGCACAAGTACCTCCAGGTCCCAGACCAAGAGGAGAGAGAACCAAGGATAGTCTAGCAAACTAGGGAAGGCATTGTCGATGTCTGAAGGCACAGTCTAGCCCAGCTGAGAAAAGAATGTTTTTATGTAGGCTGATTCAAGGGATAGTGTAGTATGGATGGCATTGAGATAGTATATCATAGGGACTAGTAGTCCAGTGTTAAGAATCAGAAAAAATGGCCTCCTTCTGTGCTGCATAATTCTTTGATAGTTGAAAGGTTCATAAGGTTCATAGAATTCATTGAGGCCATCAATGGATTCTTCTGATGATTCCCATGACAGTGCCCACAGCACAAGATTTAACATGGGCATCGAGTTGGGCTTGACGGGTGATACCTCCGATTTCAGGTGGAGACGATACGGGTAGAATGATTGTCATCTCTTGTGTTGCAGGTTATATTCCGTTATGCGTTAGCAATTTTCAAATACAACGAGGAAGAAATTCTGAAGCTTCACGATAACTTGCCAATTTATGAGTATCTCAGATGCTTGACCAAAAACATTTCTGAGGGAAGGTAAGATCTTTCTTTGATCAGAATTGACCAAAGTAGTGGATAATTTAGAAAATAATTCTTCTTAATAATTGCATAAGTATTTATAACCTGCTGTTTCTATCATTGATTGGAAAGCATTATTAACGGGTGCAAGCAGGTAGATGGAGAGCCAGGAAGTCTGCAGGTTAAAGGTCATAGTCTCCTGCCTCTGGCCCCATTTATAGTCATTTATAGAACAGATGAGGATGGATTTTCCACACGGTCAATCTGGTTGGTGCCACTCTCACCTCTTGGTTATAGTTTTGAGTCCCACACCAGGACTAGTTGACAATCTAGGTCAACACTCCAGTATAACACTGAGAGTGCCCATAATGGATAAGTAATTAAAATCGACATCCCGTCTGGATGTTAAATGTTGCAATGGGAAGATTGGTATTCTGGAAAGATGCAATTAGATGGGCTGGGGTATCGTCATCTAACTCAATTTTGTGACTAACAGATAATTTCCTTTCGAAGGGGAGGAGTCTTGCTTTTGGTCACCTGTCCTAATATATCTTGTGTGATCATGGTGTCAAATTTTTATTTGATAATGCTCCTGTGAAGCGCCTTGGGATGTTTTACTGCGTTAAGGCGCTATATAAATGCAAGTTGTTGTTGCTCTTTGAGTAGTGCCATGGGCTCTTTTATATCCATGTGAACACTCAGGATGTTTTAGGTTCAAGCTCCACTCCAGGACTTGAGCACATGGTCGGCACTGAGGGAATATTACATTGTAAACATAGGCTTTTTTAAAAACGAGAGATTCCACCAAGGTCACCCGTCTCAAATTAATGTCTCATCTAAAGAAACAGCAGCTCTGACAATGTAGTACTCTCTGTGCTAGATTATATGATCAAGTCCTGGAGTGGGGCTTAAACCCACAACCTTCTGACTCCAATGCAAGAGTGATCGAGGACATACACCATCCAATTTCTACAAAAGTGGACAGTAGGTCTCCATCCCTTCATTCAGGGGTCACTCTTCCTTCAATAGGTGTCACTCTTCCTTTTTATGTGTCAGCTGTGGCTGTGGGTAGCACTCTTGCCTTGGAGTCAGAAGGTCGTGTGTTCAAGTCCCATTCCAGAGACCTGAGCTCAAAAATCTAGGCTGGTACTCCAGTGCCGTACTGAGGGAGTGTGCTGCACTGGCGTTAAATCGAGGCCCCGACTGCTCTGTCAGACGGACGTAAAAGATCCCATGGCACTATTTCGAAAAAGAGTGAGGGAGTTCTCCCCAGTCTCCTGGCCAATATTTTTCCCTGAACCAACATCACTAAAACAGATTATCTGGTCATTATCACATTCCTATATTACAACAGTGACTACACATCCAACAAAAAAGTATTTTATTGGCTGTAAGGTGGTTTGAGATACTCAAAGTCGTGAAAGGCGCTAAAAAAATGCAAGTTCTTTCTTTCCTTTTCTTTCAATAATTTCAAATGGTCAGTAATTATTTGGTATCTCACAGGAAGCTGATGAACATTGCATTTGTTGAAATGAACCCATTCCCCCTGAGGCTGCTTCAAAATCGTCGTGCTGCACACCTGGAGAAGCTCAACGCTGAGCTGAGCGAACTGGAGAGGATACGTGAAGCATATGTGAACGAAAGAGTGGAACAAAAAGACTCGATTGGTGGTGTTAGTGAGGATGAGGAGGAAACATAAAGGAATTGTCCTGCAACCCCATTCCCTGAATCTTCTGCAGGTGACACCTGGAAGTCACAACTACGTTCTCCAAAGAAGCAGCACCTACACTCAAGGTGTCCAGTGATGGAAATAACTTTCTGCAAGATGTGTTTCCTTCATTTACAAGAGAACGCGCATGACTAAAGTTGTTTGATTTAAGTGTGTATTTGTTGTGTGCTTGTCATTGCCAATATCAAATATCCCGGGTCAGGTGTAGCAGAGTAAAACTTTGATGTATTCTGCCCCAACAAAGGTGCCTTTACCAAAGCTCAGAAAAGTACCTCCTGCAACATTGTGAACTTTTTTTTTTAAACAGTTCTCACACCAAATATCCGATGAATAAGACTGGCCATTCAGTCCTGAAATAGTCGAGGCGCTCTTGTCCTTTTGGAGTCACTTTAGCTAGGATCTGGAGTAAGTCTGCTCAGATTCATTTCCGATTGATAACTGGTAGAGAGGAGAGATTTCATCCCATCAATCTGAGCTGGATTGAAGCCAGATCCTAGTGATGAGAGGATAGTGGGCTGCACCACCTAGTTGTACAAGAAAATTATTTATAATTTTGGTGCCAAATTTAGCCCAATTTGGAATTCAGCAGATAAGTGTGTCCACATAGAATGCCTTGGTTAGGATAAGTGTTTGGATATTGGTTGTACAAACCTATTTGCAAGTACTCCCCACCTTTTGGGCGCCTATGGGAAAGAAATCTAATCTTCTGGTCGATTCCATGCTTTGTGGATTGATGGAATAAGAACATAAGAAATAGGAGCAGGAGTAGGCTATATGGCCCCTCGAGCCTGCTCCACCATTTAATATGATCATGACTGATCTGATCATGGACTCAGATCCACTTCCCTGCCCGCTCCCCAGAACCCCTTTTTCTCTTCTTGGTTAACAAACTGTCTATCTCTGTCTTAAATGTATTCACTGTCCCGGCTTCCACAGCTCTGTGAGGCAGCGAATTCCACAGATTTACAACCCTCTGAGAAGAAATTCCTCCTCATCTCAGTTTTAAATGGGCGGCCCCTTATTCTAAGATTATGCGCCCTAGTTCTAGTCTCCCCTATGTGGAAACATCCTCTCTGCATCCACCTTGTCAAGCCCCCTCATAATCTTATACGTTTCCATAATGAGTAGAGGCTCAACCTCCTTAACCTTTCCTCATAAGTTCTTTGGAGGGAGCTGCGGTAGCCCTACATACGGGAGAGATTGTTTTATTTATGACATTAAAAGTTTAACTGTTGATCTCATCTGTATTATTACCGGAATGTTTGTTGTGGAAGATTTTATGGCTTGTGTCAGAAGTTCTTATCACTGTTGGGTATAGGGCGACGTGTCTGAAGGTTGCAGGATTCGGCTGCAATCGATCCATCAACCTGGAACCATGGCCAGTAAACATGATTATTTCAAACTTAAAATATCTATTTTTAAAAAAGAACTACAACTTCTTCGGAAGCTTGTTTACCAAATGATAGAGGGGGGGGAAATGTACAAAGTGTGAGATCTTGTGGCATTAAGACTGCCGCTGAAAAGTTGCAATGAGCTGTCAATCAAAAACAGTCCAATCGGAACCTGTATCCTTTACCTCAGTGGAGTGATGTTGCTCAGGGGCCCAGAACCACAGGCCACCACTTCTTTCAGTTGTCAGTGGCAACAGTGTCCTTGATAACTGTGAACGTGAGCTAAAAATAGTTTTGTAATGTTTTGATCGCATCTAAAACTTATCCAATCCACAGACACACACACTTCCCCTCTGTTACAACTAATAAAAAAATGCAGAAATAAATAAAGAAAAAACCTTGCCTTGCTCTCCGGGCATTTGTGCCTGAGATGCGCTATATACTCACCATTTTTTTCAGGCTGTCAGAACGCTGCCGTTGAAACCAAATATCGCGACAGGTGCCAAGGGGGTGTTGCAGGCTGGATGACGTCACTACGTGGGCGGTGTTGGAGGGCGCTGCGTCACATTTTGCCACCTCTACTAAAGAGCCAACTGAATTTCTGGGGCGGTGTGGCCGCTGCTTGCCGCGGGCGGTAGACATTTGCCTCCTGTTAGCCGTCCTCTCCGGTGGTAACAGGTGGCGTTAGAAATGGAATTTCAACCTCTATAAGTGTCAGGTCTTTCGCTGAGTAACCTTGTCCAAAGGTACACAGCCATTTCTAAAGTGTTCTAAAGTCACATCTCGGATGTAACTCACCTGTGTGATGTATTTTCTTCGTAAACTGGGTCGTGTTACTTTTAATAGAGTTGGGGCGATTCATTTGCTACGACATGTGGTGGGGGGAGGCAATGTTGTGTTTATATTTAAAAAAAGACCCCCCAAAATATCCTGAGATTGTGATTACCTGGAATATATTCGACAATATTCAAAGTGTTTCCACTTTTTTCTTGCAACCTGCTGACTTTTTCTTGTTTATAAATGCAAGTCTTTTGCCACACTTGCTAAAACACAGAATGTTGATTTAAATTGTTCACGTACTAAATTGCCACAATTCATGTTCAAAAGGAAATTGTAGATGGTGTAAGACTTACAAAGTTTATAAAGTTCAGACTCGTGGAACAAACAACTCAAAACGCCGTTATCCCGTTTCCCCTCACAGGGTAACCTTTACTTAAATATCAACGAAAGAGTACAAGTAACCATCCAATAGCTTCAATACACAACAGTTCCTGTATAGACCTACGCCGTAAGACTTACTTTACTTACAGTTTATTCACTTTACACATAAGCAATTCTAAGCAAAATTCACAGGTAACTAATACTACCGGTGGTGAAATGGTCTATCCAACTGCAGCACCGCACTGCGATTTTACAGTCTAATTATATCGAATAATTTGGCAACCGGTCCAATACGTGTATGTCCCAAACCATACTAATAATGTTGGAATAATTGGTCTTCAGTTTCCTCCCTATCAAAAAGTCAGCAGTTGTTTTTTTTCCATGTATTAATTTCAATTCGGTGTAACTTCTGTAGCAACAGTTTTTTTTGCATTCTTATCAATCCGTAGGCTCCAAGGACAGTTATGTCTGAGGATTTTCGTAGACTAAGGCCTTCCCAGGACTCTTATCTGTGATAAACATTTTCGCAGCTGCAAAAAGGTTCAACAAAGAGAGCTCTTGGCCTTGCAAGGTATACTGGGTTATAAGAATTTGTTCAGTTTTGAATAAAGCAGAAAATGGAGTATTCTTACAATGCTTCAAGGCTGAATTTCCCAGTCCGCTTGGTTTACACGAAGAACCGTGGAATGTTCGAGCAGTTACCATCCTGAAACCAACTCCTATTTGGTACATTATGCTAAAAAATATTAAACTACATTCGCAACCTTGAAATATCAGTAAATTATAACGTAATAATCTTTAATATTTATAATTTGCTGAATCTTTAATGGAATCAGAGTAAATATTTTTATGTATCGAACCTTTTTTCTCAGTATTTTTTTAATGTGAGCTACAAATGTGATCAAAACCAAGATAAAAGATCAGAGATTATAGGCCAATACTTTCCTTCCCCTCCCTCCCTCACTTGTGCTGCTCCCCTAAAAGCTCATGGAACCAGGTCTGCACCTCCCCTAAAAATCAAGAGTAGTCTATAATAAACTGCTGTTCCCAGAACTTTATAGAAACTGATCCCAGCAGTGCAGACTATTAACTCTTTTGTATTGTCTCATAATGACCATTTCCGTCTGATTTACCAAGACCAATCATTGTATTCGAAAACCGGGTTCTGCAGTGGCTCAGATTTATTTTGCACCTTTTCTCCAGCCCATGACGTCATTCAAAAGCCTCCCAGTATTTGACAGCATTTTAATCCAATCCAGCCCTTTTAGCTTCCGTTCAGAGAGGGGTGTGTGTGCCCGAGTGTGTGTATGCCTTGCACTTTTTCGTGTGGTCAAGTTTCTAGCCTCTGGTATGCACCCACCTGAGATCATGTGATGGCTGATATCAAACGCTCACTTAAATGGTTGTGTGGGTGGGGAGAGAGAGGGGAAAAGGTGGAAAACTGAGATGTGATCTACAACCACTCTGAGTAGTTTGACACTTGTCAAATGTTCAGAAGCCAATTACAGATTCTTTGTCCATTATACTCCAAATGATGATGTTGGATTTCCTGGAGCAGATAGGATTTATTCATATGTGTCCACCAACCGATGCAACAGTCAGGTGACAGTTTTCAATGGAAATAGAACTAAGATGAGCTTTTTGGTACCTGGAGGATACTTGTGGCAAGGTTATTGGACAAACTTGTATCTAAAAAGTTATACAACCTGTTAGGTCTTGGATAAGGAGTCAGACTAGGTACTGCAAGCTCAAAGTAAGTGTGACCGTAGTCCTTTATTACAGATCTCAGAGTGCCTCTCCAGCCTGTGAGGCCTCCTTATATACAGGTGCTCCCAAGGGATTGTGGGATCCCTTGGGACTCCAGGGGATGAGCCCTCTAGTGGTTAGACATGGTAATTACAGGTTTACATACATAGCAACAATCCTCCGCCCCCCCCCCCTGCAAAAGTCAATAGTTTTAACTATTTACAATGTGAGTCGATCTGGGGCATTCCTTTTCCTGGTTGATCGTCTCGGTGCAAATGCTGGTGTTGGTGAGTCGTTTGTTGGGCCTTCGCTGGGCTGCTGTGCAGCTAACCTTGCTGGACTGCTGGGGGTGGTGAGTCTTGCTGGGCTGCTGCGGGTGATGGGTTCTGCTTCGTGGTCAACCGCTGGGTTGGTTGCCACTTGTGTGTGTGTTGGAGGGTCGAAAAAGGTAGAGTCTATTGTGGGTTGTTATGGATAGTCCGTAAATCTGAGTTTGGTTTGGTCCAAGTGTTTTCTGCAGGTGAGTCCATTTGCGAGTTTGACCACAAACACCCTGCTCCCCTCTTTGGCCAAAACAGTGCCAGCAATCGACTTGGGACCTTGTCCATAGTTCAACACAAATACAGGATCATTTACTTCAATTTCACGTGACACATTTGCGCAATTATGTTGAAGCCGCCTGCTCTCTACCTGTTCATGTAGATCAGGATGGACTAACGAGAGCCTTGTCTTAAGTGCCCTTTTCATGAGCAGATCAGCGGGAGGGACCCCGGTGAGTGAGTGGGGTCTTGTGCGGTAACTAAGCAGGACTTGGGATAATCGAATCTGCAGTGAGCCTTCAGTTACCCTTTTCAAGCTCTGCTTGATTGTTTGAACTGCTCGTTCTGCCTGACGGTTGGACGCTGGCTTAAACGGGGCAGACGTGACATGTTTGATCCCATTTCGGGTCATGAATTCCTTGAATTCGACACTGGTAAAGCACGGCCTATTGTCACTTACAAGGACATCAGGCAGGCCGTGAGTGGCAAACATGGCCCGTAGGCTTTCAATGGTGGCAGCAGACGTGCTTGCCAACATTATCACTTGGACTACGCATCTACACCCACTAAAAACATTTTTCCCAAAAATGGGCCTGCATAGTCGACATGAACCCTAGACCACAGTTTGGAGGGCCAAGACCATAAACTTAGTGGCGCCTCCCTGGGTGCATTGGTTAACTGGGAACATGGATTACATTTATGCACACAGGACTCTAAGTCTGCATCGATACCGGGCCACCACACGTGGGATCTGGCTATCGCTTTCATCATTACAATGCCTGGGTGGGTACTGTGGAGATCACTGATGAAAGTGTCCCTGCCCTTTTTTGGCACAACTACCCGATTACCCCACAGAAGGCAGTCTGCCTCTATAGACATTTCATCTTTGCGCCGCTGGTACGGCTTTATTTCTTCCTGCATTGCTAATGGGACACTAGACCAACTCCCGTGGAGCACACAGTTTTTTTATTAAGGACAGCAAGGGGTCCTGGCTCGTACAGGTTCTAATCTGTCGGGTGGCAACAAGTCACTCTCGAATGCTTCCATTACCATAACTAAATCTGTGGGCTGTGGCATCTCCACCTCGATGGTGGGCAATGGTAGCCTACTGAGAGCATCGGCACAGTTTTCTGTGCCTGGCCTGTGGCGGATGGCGTAGTTGTATGCGGACAACGTGAGTGCCCTTCCCTGGATGCGGGCCAATGCATTCGTATTTATCCCCTTATTTTCAGAAAAAGAGGGATATAAGCAGCTTATAGTCGGTTTCCAATTCAAATTTGAGCCCGAACAGATATTGATGCATTTTCTTTACCCCGTAAACACACGCTAACGCTGCTTTTTCGATCATACTGTAGGCCCTCTCAGCCTTAGACAGACTTCTGGATGCATAAGCAACCCATTGCAATTTCCCAAATTCATTAGCTTGTTGCAATACATACCCGACTCCGTACGACAACGCATCACATGTTAGTACCAAGCGTTTACATGGATTGTACAACACAAGCAATTTGTTTGAACATAACAGCTTCCTAGCTTTCTCAAAGGCATTTTCTTGGCTTTTACCCCATACCCATTCATCTTCTTTACACAGTAAAGAGTGCAGGGGTTCTAACAATGTGCTAAGACCCGGTAAGAAGTTACCAAAATAGTTCAGGAGTCCTAGAAACGACCGCAGCTCCGTCAAGTTCTGTGGTTTTGGTGCGTTTTTGATTGCCTCCGTCTTCGAATCGGTGGGCCTGATGCCATCCGCCGCGATTCTTCTCCCCAGGAACTCCACTTCAGACGCCAGGAAAACGCACTTCGAGCATTTTAACCTGAGCTCCACATGATTAAGCTGACTAAGAACTTCCTCCAGATTCTGCAGATGCTCGACGATGTCCCGACCTGTAACCAAGATGTCGTCCTGGAAGACCACGGTGCTCGGGACCGACTTCAGCAAGCTTTCCATGTTCCTCTGGAATATCGCCACGGCCAATCGAATCCCAAATGGGCATCTGTTATAAACGAAAAGACCTTTGTGCGTGTTGATGCAGGTGAGGCCTTTCGAAGATTCCTCCAGCTCCTGCGTCATGTAGGCCAAGGTCAAGTCCAGCTTCATGAACGTTTTCCCTCCCACCAGCGTCGCAAATAGGTCATCTGCCTTTGGTAGCGGGTATTGATCCTGCAGTGAGAAACAATTGATAGTTACTTTGTAATCACCCATAGATTCTGACGGTGCCATCTTAGTTGAGGACTGAAACAAGTGGACTGGCCCACTCATTGAATTCGATCGGCGAAATGATGCCCTCTCATTGCGGCCTGTCCAGCTCGATCTCCACCCTCTCATCATGTAAGGTACCACTCTCGCCTTGTGATGGATGGGTCGCGCCCCCTGATCTGCACTTTTGCTCCTTGGAACTTCCTGATACCTGGTTCGAACAGTGAGGGGAACTTGCTTAGTGCAGAGAGCAAACTTCACCAGAACCACCGCCCCCCCACCCCCTGCCTGTGTTTGGGCTCATTCGAAAGGAAATTTAATTTGGGACTATCTACCGAAAAGTTTGGAACTCTAAAGTGCTTATGGAAGAAACTACGAACTTTAACAGCATTATGAACTTTTACAAGAGAAATTCAAGCCTGTTGGCGGACCTAGGGAACAAAAGAAGCCCACTTGATTATTGGAACTGTCTGGAAGAATGAGTATTTGGAAATCTTCCTCCACAAGAGACATTACCATCACAGTATCACCCAGAGATAGCTCCCCATCAACATGGGTCTGTACAAACCATTTTCACATATACATCACAAAGAAGCCCAATCCAGCCTGTATGTGAAAGACTTAAGCACAAAAGGGCATTGCAATTACCAAACTAATTTTTCCATCAGGAAACAGTTTTTCGAAGATCAACCCACCCAAGACATATCAACTTTAACGAGCCCGACAAAATATTACAAAGAAGAACCAAGCCCGCCAAAATTATACAAAGGATTGTGAAGAGATTTGGTGGCAAGATTTAAACACTGAAATCGTATAACTGGCCACTGTTTTCAACAGAGGTTAGAGAGGTGAGAAGACGAAGAGAGAGAGTGGGGGGGAGAGAGGTGGTCGCTACTACCTCATCAAGACAAAGAGAGAAACCAATGCGACAGTTGTAAAACTAACTTCTCCAGCCTCGAAGTCTTGAAGTCCTGAAGGAAGGAAGAACATCACCATCTACCATTAACTATCAAAAGGATTGGTAAGCATAAATCCCTGCCTGCCCTGGAGTCTAACCTAGCCAGAATTAGGTATTGGGAGGTGGGTGGTATAATTTTACTGCAACCTCCTTTGAATGTGTAGTGTATGATACTTTATTAGAGTGATTATAAGTTTGACCTTGTACCTTTCCTTGTCTTGTTCTTTATTAGAGTGATTGTAAGTTTGGCCGTGTATTTTCTTACTAGAGTAATAAGCCTGTATAACTTTGACTATAATAAAATCGAAGCTCTTTACATCAAACCAGTGTCCTCTGCACTTTTGTCACATCCTCCAAATAAATCCAGAGCACAGAACCCAAGGGAGGGGGAGCGATTCGAAACCGCTCAAGTTGGTCAGAAGGGAACCTGACCCCCTCATAGAGACCACACAGAACACACCCCACACCCCACCCTCCCTTACAAAATGGCGACCGCGGCAGGACTCTGGTACATGGGGTGTGATGTAGAGAGTGCTGGTTTGGGGCAAAGAATCAAAATGGAAGAGAGGATTTCCTCCTATGTGTATAAGAAAGTGAATGTAACTAAAGAATGGGTGCTTAGTCTATTGCGTGCTGAGCGTCTGGCTGACACTGCAGCCCAGTGGACAGCAAGCAAAGATCACAAAGAAGCAGTAGAGAAAGCAATTTGGTTGGTCTGTCTACAGCGACAGGTTCAACTGCTAGACAGAATGAATGAAACATTTCAGGCAGAGTTATGGGAATGTGCAGAGAACTACCAGGAAAGGGTTATGTCAGAAGAAAGATTATCAGGAGAACTCTGTAAGCTAAAACAGGAAAGGACCCAAATAATGTAAAGGTTTAAAAACAGTCAGGACTATTTTCAATGTCAGGTTACCGAGGCCAAAAGTAATGAAAAGTCACTGAGGGAGGAAAGCACTCGCTTCACCCTACAAGTAAAAGAGCTCCAGGAAAGATTAAAAGATGTGCAAGCAGCGTATAAAGTAGCTAGCACTAATGGGTTTGAATCAGGAGACCACGGTCCCTGCCAGCAACAAATTAAAAGTTTAAACCTTGCTCTGTCCAAGGCAAAAGGCATGGTATGCCTAATAAGCCCGGGTATGCCCTAGGTAAACCTGGAAGAGAAGGAAGAAACTACCTGGCCACTACCTGTGGACCGGTGACTACACACCTGTGCAGCAGCAGGAGGGGCAAATCAGTTGCGGGGCGGACAGGGATAGTGAACCACCACCACCTGTAGCACCGAGTTTCAGCTCGGCTTGGCCATAGGGAAGAGAGGGAGGCGAGCCAGAACAGGGAGAGCCAGAACCAGGGCCAATGTGCCCGGTCTGGCAACAGAAGTTTGGCCCTCCCAACGGGAGTCCAGGGCCCCTGGAAAGTCAGTTTGTAGTGCCCCACACTCCCCCACCAGCTTAGGGCTATGATAAGCCACCTGGGAAAGCTAACTCCAAAGGGAGACCCCTCAGTTCACTTTGTGGAAGTGGAACAGGCAGGGGATATTAATGGGTGCGATGATGCAGAAATGGCAAAGATGCTTCTCCTATCTCTAGACAGCAAACTGTTCCAGTCCCTCTCTACTGAGAGCAAAAGAGGACAGAAAACACTTGTTGCTGTCCAGAAAGACATTTTAGAAGCTATGGGCTGCAATGATAGGAGTCCCTTCTCTAGAGTAGAGAAAACTGTGCAGCTCACAGGAGAAACCCCACAGGCTTTCGCAGACTGACTGTAGCCGGTGTACAAAAGCGCCTGCAGTGGGGACATAGACAGGGATCACTTAAACCCGGACGAATTAGCACACTGGCCCCGAAGCCTAGTAGCTAACAGTTTACCCAGAATAAGAACTAAGGCTGAGGCCTGGTTCGACACCAGAGATCCCCAAGCCACAGAACAGGGAGTGCTTAGCAACTGACCCTAGCTTACAGAAACGGCAGAGGGACAGAAGAGCACCCACAAAAGGGAAGGGTTCACGAAATCCAACCTAACCAAGACGAGTAAATGGCGCCACGAGGGGGGCAACTCCTCCCATACAAAACGTACCTGCTTTGGGTGCGGAAAGAGTGGGCACTGGAGAAGGGATTGTAAAAATCCTTGGAAGAATAGCACAGGAAAGAATTCTCCAGCCCCTGCCCAAAAGACCGAGACAGATAAGCCAGTCCCTCCCCACTCGTTTGAGACCATTTTAACTGCGCTCTGAGCCATGTTAGATGGCCCTGGGAAGGTAGCCACTGCCACCGGTACCGAGATCCCATCTGCACCCTCCCAACCAAAACCGTGACTAGGACAGGCGCAGCCTGTCCACCTGTGTGCCCTCGAGTATGATGCGTGGGGGAGACCGACCATACAGATGGAAGTGGAAAAGGTGAAAGGGACTTGCCTGCTGGACACCGGTGCCTCAAGCACCCTTGTCTATGCAGCTAACCCGCCGCCTCACCTCTGTCTAACGGGGTCCCCGACAGCTTGGTGGGTTTCACAGGCACTGAATAGACTGGCTCATTCTCCGTTCCGCTCTCCATTCATTTAGGTACACTCCACACTAAGTGGACTTGTGTCCTGATGAAGTGGGAGCAGGAAGGGAGAGGGATCTGGGGGCTGACTTCATCCTAGGACACAGGATCCTGTTGGATTTAAGAAACCACTGTCTTTGGGGGACAGGAGAGTGAGGTGATGGTTATCCCGGGAAAACAGGGAAAAGGGACGGTGTGCACCATGAAACCAAAGGAAGGTTACGACCTTGAATCACTGGTCAGTAACACCCCTGTAAAATATCAAGAGTATGTGAGGAAAAATCTTGCAGCTTTTGCCACTCACAAACACGACTGTGGGAGAATAAATGGGGTCAAGGTTAGCATAGATGGGGACCCCATGACCCGACCACAGAAACAATATAACTTCCCCAGGGAGGCGGAGGCAGACATGGAAACAGCCTTGGGTTCGCTGGTTAAACAGGGGGTATTGAGACCAATAGCTACCCATGTGAACTCTCCATTGTGGTCAGTTAAGAAACCGGACAACTCCTGGAGAGCCACGATGGACTATCGAGTAATCAACCGTAACATCCCCGCCTGTGCACCCACTGTTGCTGCTGTCGCCGACCTCATTGGAAGTATCCCAGCCTCCGCGACCACTTTCACGGTGCTGGATATTTCCAACGGGTTCTGGTCCATACCTTTAAGAAGGGAAGATCAGTACAAGTTTGCTTTTACCTTTAAAGGACAGCAGTATACTTGGAACTGTCTCCCTCAGGGCTTCCACAACAGCCCCAGTATTTTCCATCAGTGTATGGCCAACTGTTTAAAGGGTTTCAGCAGACCCCAGCAGTTAGTACAGTATGTAGATGACCTGCTCCTGTTCACCGAAGAGGGGGTGGAGCATGGCCCACTGCTGGCTGAACTGCTGGAGCTGCTGAAAGAAGAGGGATTTAAAGTAAACCCCAAGAAGGCACAGATCGGCCTGAAGGAAGTAAAATTCCTGGGACTGTTGGTGAGCGCTGGGGAGGGAGCCATTGACAAAGCTAGAAGGGAAGCAGTGCAGAAGTTACCCGCCCCCAACACAATGACAGGAGTAAGATCTTTTCTAGGGCTAACCGGGTACTGCAGAGGTTTCATTGAGGATTATGCAGCCACAGCAGCCCCTCTGCTCCGACTCCTACACAAGGGAGTGGAGTGAGAATGGGACAAAGGTTGCGAGGCAGCATTTATCCAACTCAAGAAAGACCTGCAGACCGCGCCAGCTCTAGGGGCCATAGATGGGGGTAAAGAGTTTTTCCTGGAGGTAGTAGCCAGTGGGGACAGTCTGAGCGCAGTACTGCTCCAAGAATGGCACAGCCGGCTGAGACCAGTGGTCTACTCCTCCAGGATACTCACGGATGTGGAGAAGGGATACTCCAACTGTGAACGGCACCTCCTAGCCACTCACTGGGCTGTGAAAAGATCACTGATCTTCACAGGGAGGTCCCCTATCACACTCCTTACCCACCATACGCCCACCCAAATGCTCCTGGACGTAAGGACGGGACAGTGAGCAGTGCCCGCATTGCTCGTTGGACCCTGCTCCTCTCTCAAATGGACCTATGGGTAAAGGGTCTCTGCGAGCCAAGACTCGCAGCCAACATGATTTATCCGGGGACAGCCCACGGGTGTTCCGTAGAAGGGATATGGGAAATTAACATAGGCTTTCGGGCTGGGTTATACCCCACAGGCCGAGAGATCTATGAGGTCGGTTCAAGCATGGTATCTGCAGGTGAACGACTCACAGGATGCGGAGTTTATGACCCCGAGGCAGGCATTGCCCTGGTGATTAAACTCCGCAGTACTATGAGCGCCCAGCACACTGAACTGTCTGCGGTGGTATATGTAGTCACACACCACGTAGAATTCCCTACCCCATACACGATTTGCTCGGACAGTATGTTCACATGCAATTCATGTACGGAGTACCTGGCTACTTGGTCCCGCCACGAATACACATCTGCAGACGGGAGACCCCTGGCAATTAAGCCCCTACTGGAAAAGATCATGAAAGCTGTAGAGGAAGAAGGGAATATCCACATTCATAAGGTGAAGGCACATTCCACCATTGAACCCCATAGCGAGGGAAACCAGCAGGCTGACATGTTAGCCAAGCAGGGGGCCCGCACGGGCAAGCTCTGGGATCCGTACAACTCAGGACCCATAGCAGCAGTCGGCGGCAGGATGGGAACGGCAGGGAAGGCAGGGATAGCTTTGCCGCTGGACCTAAAAACGGTTCAGACCCAAGACCCCATCCTCAACTGTCCTGAACACGCTAGCTAAAGGGGAAAGGATAGATGGCCCATACGGCACCGCAGCCATTGCCATTAAAGAAGGCATGCTGTTCAGGGGGGAGCAATGGGTAGTACCGCAATAACACCGGAGAGAATTGCTCCAGCTGGCCCACGAGGGTCCAGGAGCAGGACACCCTGGACCTGAGACCACTTGGCAACGAGTGGAATAGGCAGGGTGGTGGCCAGGACTCAGGGAAGATGTCCGCGAGTTCTGTCTGGTGTGCGCGGCCAACAACCCCGGCCCCCAGAAAAGAAAGGTGTCTATGGGACATATCAGGAGGGTAGAGGGACCCTGGCAGTCGATCCAGATTGATTACATCGGGCCCCTACCCACTGCCCAGGGAGGTTACAAGTACTGCCTAGTATTGGTGAATGTATTCACTAAATGGGTGGAAGCCTTCCCATGCCAAACAGCCACTGCCCTGGGAACAGCTAGGATCCTGGTCAGAGAAGTGTTCTCTCGATGGGGACTACCACAATACGTGGAGTCCGACCAAGGGAGTCACTTCACCAGGCAGGTGATGCAGGGGACCCTTAAGGTACTCGGCATCAAAGGGAAATGGCATGTCGCCCACAACCCGCAGTCATCCGGGCCTGTGGAGTGTTTAAACCATACCATCAAAGAAAGGCTGGCAAAGAGACAGGGGACTCACCCAAAGGGTGGGTAGAGGTTCGACCACTGGTCCTCATGGGGATCCGGGCCAGCCAATCAAAGAGCACGGAGTACTCCCCGTACGAGCTCATGACTGGCAGAGCCAGGAGAACCCCCACCCATTTGTTAGCCCAGGGACTCACGGAAGGTCAGCTTAGGGAAGCGAACCGGGACAGCTTTGTCAGGAATCTGTTTGAACACCTTAAACAGATTCACTGGCAGGCTGCTAACAACATGGGAAAACAACATCGGAGCAACCGACTGCTGCTAGAACCCCGCAAGCACCACGAGTGGGAGAAAGGGGACCAGGTTATGGTAAGGAATGACGCAAGAGTAGGGGTCTTTGAGGCACTGTACATGGGACCGTACCACATTGTCGACAAGGCAAGCCCCATGGTCTATGCCATAAAATTGCCCTGCCGAACAAAGTGGTTCCACATAAATCAGTGCAAACTTTTCAACCCAGGGGCTGCAGCTAAACGTAAGGGACAGCCAAAACCTGTAAACCGTGCTAAAGACAGGGACCCCCAGCCAACAGCCCCCGACTGTGGAAATCCCACAGGGGACGTGGCAGACCCACAGACTGCACCTAGAGGGGCAGTGGACTGTGTTACTGGAGGAACTGTCCCCCCAATCATTTGGGACTCGGACACACCTCCAGCAGCCGGAGCCTTAAGAAGAACTCCGTGCACACCACGGCCAAAGACACTGTGGTCACCAGCGCTCCAATTTAAATGGTTCAGCCCCGGGAAAGGGACCAGCTGCAAAATGGCACCTAAGGTCAGAGACCAGCCCGCGAGCAGGGACACCCAGCCGGTAGCCTCGGGCAACAAGGGACCCCCAGAAGGGATAGCGGTGAACCAGCCACCGAGTGAGAGTCCCCAGCCCATAGCCCTCGACCAGGCAGCCACTCCCAAAGGAGCGGTGTGCTGTAGCACTGGAGGGCACGTTCCCCCGACAGTGTGGGGCTCAAACCCACGTCCGGTCAGGGTACTTAGGGTTAGACGGTGCAGACCGATTTATCACCTACCTCGCTGGACACCCAGCAGGAGACGAAGAAAAAGAGAAGGCAGGAATTAACCTGGCCACCCGGAGACGGGTGGCAGATGCACAGATATAGCGATGCGAATTTAAGGATGTTTAGCAATATGAATTTAAGTATGTTTTGTGAATAAGTTTAGAATAGTGTAAGATTTATCTGTGTAATGATAAGTATATATGTATTAGTTAACTGGGGTACGGAAAAGAATCTACCTGTGCAGCTGTTAAAAGAAGCACAGGCCGGGTAACACCCGGGACTAAGAAGAATCTACCGGTATGGCTATTAAGGAAGCACCGGTAAGATAACAAGCAGAACGATTGTGAAATAAAGTTAAAAGCAATCGGTCCACAAGGAACTGAATAAGACAGCCAGTCGATTAAAGACTATGAGCCCAAATTGGAACTCAGTCACCTTTGTCAAGCCAGAGAGCTTTCTCAGGGCTAGACAATCAGTTTTATGTGTCCCTACAGGAAAAAGAACAGTATGGAAAGGATCCTGTTCCTTCTCGCCCTGATAAGGATGAGCAGCAGCGACCGAGGAGACGTGGAAGAATCCCTCATTTACGGGTGTTCAGGAGGAAGAGCACCGATCGTAACCGCCGGGGGTGGCCCCCGAGACGTGGAAGAACTCGCCGTTTACGCCCACGAGGGAAGATGGCCAGGCTGGTTGGGATTTATTTCTACCCGCTACTCCAGCCAGGAAGGTTTTACCTACGGGAAGGCCTCAGTTCCATGCCCCCGGATGTGGATCATCGCTGCCCGAGTCAGTGTTACAGAGGGAAAGTGTGTGTGTTTGACTTGCAAAGAGAACATTCCCCTGGGAAGATGGTGGTGGCTCAGAAAACTCAGCAAGGACGCATGAGACCAGGAATCGGACTGGGAAAGACTCGGTAATGGTACATACCGCACCATCACGGGGACACGGGGAGGAGTAAAAGTGTGTTGGGACAAATGGTGGGAATCCGAACAAGAAATTTACGTTTGCATGTGGGGATCAGAGAGTATTTGTCCCGCAGGCATATCGATCGCCTTCACCAAGCAATAGCAAGATGAAGGGGAAGTGATGGGGTGGGATTCTAGCTGACACGGGTGCGCGGTCCCACACTCCCCACTCCCAATTAACACCACCAAACTAAGAGCACACATGCAGTAGCTTCAGTAATATTAAAACTTACCGAGGTAACCTACCTGCATGGTGCCCGAAGAAAACAGAGCTGCTATACCAGGCCCTACTTAGAGACATGTTTAAGAAATTTTATGAGTTAGACTTTGGAAATGTAGACAAAGCAAACCTATACACCCTAAATGCTAGGGACACCATGGGCTCAGGGAGACCTAGAAGGGGAATCATAAACAACATTTTCACTACCTACAATACAGCATCCTCTGTAATAAATAGCCGAGATGACATAGAGCTGCAAACACAGATAAACAGTTTAAAGACCCAATTGAGAAAACTCCTAAAACAGGAGAACACCGTAGTAGGATCAGAACTACACGAGGACCAGGCTATGACTGTCCATTTAAAAGAAATAGTGGCTGAGCTGGAAAAACATGCACAGACAGTGAATGCACTTATACGGGAGGATAGAAATGCTTCTGACCAGGCTGCACAGAACGAGGTGTGCGTATTGTATGGGGCATGGTTGTTGGGCGAGGGCCGCAACAATCTGGAGGATTTAAAACAAGGTGTAATCTGCTCTTGGATCAGGAACAAGCACCTCGCAGCCCTCCACCCGTACAGCAATTCACTAAGCCCGTGCCAGCTCTGCATAGCCTCTGAAGCCTACCCTGTCCCAGTAGACTGTGGGAAATCTAACCACACTATTATGGGGATAGTACTAAGGATGCCGGTCATGGGTGGGACAGCCCGACCCGCACCGGTATACCGGGTGGAGAACATTGGAGTTAATCAGGGAGGTGCACACATTCGTTTTGCAGCGGCCCCACCCTATGTCATAAAGTGGGAGCACGCTGTAACGGGTACTGACCTCTCCGGGTGCCGGAGCTGGGATGCACACGTAATACTGTGTCCCCAGTACTTGAGTGCCCATTCAAAGTCACAGAGTGGGTTTAAAGCTGCTGGTGCACAGCCTAATAACTGCACCATGGAGGTAATGACACAAGACCATGTCCCTCCACAGGTAGCATACATAGGGGGGTGGGACATAGTGTGTCACCACCAGTGCGCCCCACTACCAACATGGACACTTCTGGTGTCCGGTAAGTGACAACAGTTTTTGCTTCAAACCTGAGGCATCAGTTCAAGTGGCCCAGGAACGGATTGTCCCCATTCCTGAACCCTCCACTGTCCACCTCACTGTGAAGGAAAACATTACAAACCTGCAGGATTATGTTGTACATTTTGGCTATGCAATTCCCCCTTCTACCCGAACATCTTACCGCTCTGCTAAAAGCTGTAATTATCTCACAAAAACACTTCTATACTCTAGAACAGAAAACCATTGAGATAGGGAAAAAGATTCTTGAGATCACCATTCCACCTTGGTGGGACCTTTTCAGAAATATAGAGGTCCCAGTCTGGATCCGAATCGCTTCCCACACTTTAGTTATTTGTCAACTCGTGATTATACTTTACTTTTGGTGTCTCACTTGCCGAGTGAAACACAGAGGCCGTCAGGTCAGGCACCAAAGGGTGCTATACGTTCCTTGGCCGAACTTGGGAATAGCGCAGGGAGGGGTGACACCATACTACCATGTTTAATTTGTATTTGATTTTACCTGCTATAAACCGCAACATCGCGAGTGTTCTAAGAGTGTTACTTAAATGTTTTGACTATGTACCTTTATTTTACTGAACTTAAAATGTGTTTGACTATGGACCCTTTATGCTATTTGAGAATGTGTTACTATGTGTTTTAATTTTACTTTACTTAAAGTTGTGTATGACTGTATACTGCCATTTTACTGTGAAAACCGAGTAAAAGAGGGACATCATACCCCCTCTATGCTATAACCGAATTGTAATGACTGTATTCGCCTGTATATCGCATTTCAACGGGGGATGCAGGGTAATGTTTAGCCAGTATAAATGCAGGGAAGGTTGACTCTCGGGAGCAGGAATTTTGCTGACCTTGATTGACACTCAAGGAGTGTAGAGTGTCAACAGGGGGGACTGCAGAGAGCAAAATTCACCAGAACCCCCCCTGTGTTTGGGCTCATTCAAAAGGAAATTAAATTTGGGACTATGTACCGAAAAGTTTGGAACTCTAACGTGCTTATGGAAGAAACTATGAATTTTAATAGAATTATGAACTTTTACAAGACAAATTCAAGCCTGTGGACGGACCTAGGGAACAAAAGAAGCCCACTTGATTATTGGAACTGTCTGGGTGTGAGGGCTGAGTTAACCTGTCTGGAAGAATGAGTATTTGGAAATCTTCCTCCACAAGAGACATTACCATCACAGTATCACCCAGAGATAGCTCCCCATTAACATGGGTCTGGACAAACCATTTTCACATATGTATCACAAAGAGACCCAATCTAGCCTTAATGCGAAAGACTAGGCACAAAAGGACATTGCAATTACCAAACTAATTTTTCCATCAGGAAACAGTTTTTCGAAGATCAACCCACCCAAGACATATCAACTTTAACGAGCCCGACAAAATATTACAAAGAAGAACCAAGCCCGCCAAAATTATACAAAGGATTGTGAAGAGATTTGGTGGCAAGATTAAAACACTGAAATTATAAAACTGGCCACTGTTTTCAACAGAGGTTAGAGAGGCGAGAAGACGAAGAGAGAGACTGGGGAAGAGAGGAGGTCACTACTACTTCACCAAGACAAGGAGAGAAACCAACGTGACAGTTGTAAAACTAACTTCTCCAGCCTCGAAGTCTTGAAGTCCTGAAGGAAGGAAGAACATCACCATCTACCATTAACTATCAAAAGGATTGGTAAGCATAAATCCCTGCCTGCCCTGGAATCTAACCTAGCTAGAATTAGGTATTGGGAGATGGGAGGTATAATTTTACTGCAACCCCCTTTGAATGTGTAGTGTATGGTACTTTATTAGAGTGATTATAAGTTTGACCTTGTACCTTTCCTTGTCTTGTTCTTTATTAGAGTGATTGTAAGTTTGGCCGTGTATTTTCTTACTAGAGTAATAAGCCTGTAAAACTTTGACTGTAATAAAACCAAAGTTCTTTGCATCAAACCAGTGTCCTCTGCACTTTTGTCACCCCCCCCAAATAAATCCAGAATACAGAACCCAAGGGAGGGGGAGCGATTCGAAACCGCTCAAGTTGGTCAGAAGGGAAGCTGATCCCCTCATAGAGACCACACAAACAACACACAACCCCTGCCCATCCCGCTTACATTAGGACTTGGGCACATGAGGTGTCGTCGACGGACGAAAGCGCTCGGACATCGTCCCAGTTCCAGCATATCTTTCCCAGCCAGCTCCTGCCGAACAGTGTGGGGCCATCGCCCGGTACCACCCAGAGTGGTAAATCGTGCACCGCTCCATCATAGGAGACCTTTACGGTAGCACTGCCAATTACGGGAATCAGTTCCTTTGTGTACATTCTAAGTTTGGTATGAATGGGAGTGTTGACTGGCCTTGAAGCCTTGTTGCACCACAACTTATCGAAAGTCTTTTTACTCATTATGGACTGGCTTGCGCCCATGTCCAGCTCGCTGGACACCGGGAATCCATTTAATTCAACCTTCAGCATTATCAGGCGACACATTGTGATGAATATGTGCACCCCATATACCTCTGCCTCTTCGGTCTGAGACTCTGGTTCGTCATGATCCACCATGGATCTGTCCTCCTCTGCAACATTTCGGTTTGCAGGATTAACAGTATTTGTAGCTCGCCTGCACATACATTGAAGGTGTCCCATTGTTCCACAGCCCTTGCAAATGTATCCTTTGAAGCGGCATGAATGGAATCGATGATCACCCCCGCAGCACCAACAAGGTGTTATTGCCTTGTATTCACCACTCTTGATGGCGGAATCTGAGTCATCTGCGGACGTGCAGCTACAGGCATGTAAGTCCTGCCATGTACGCTTCGATTCGAAAACAACGTTACTTTGTTCACAGTACTTGCAGCAGCACTAGTGTGCTGGGAAATTTGTTTGGTATTGTTACTGGTGGAGATAAACGCCTGGGCTATCGCTATGGCTTTACTCAAGGTTGGGGTCTCTACAGTCAAAAGTTTGCGAAGTATAACTTCATGGCCAATGTCAAGTGCAAAGAAGTCCCTGAGCATATGTTCCAAGTGTCCTTCAAATTCGCAATGTCCTGCAAGGCGCTTTAGCTCGGCGACGTAGCTCGCCACTTCCTGGCCTTCAGAACTCTTGTATGTGTAGAACCGATACCTCGCCATCAGAACGCTTTCCTTCGGGTTTAGATGCTCCCAGACCAGTGTGCACAACTCATCGTATGACTTGTCTGTGGGTTTTGCTGGAGCGAGCAGGTTTTTCATGAGGCCATACGTTGGTGCCCCGCAAACGGTGAGGAGGATCGCCTTTCATTTGGCAGCCCTTCTCCTTCCAGCTCGTTGGCCACGAAGTATTGGTCAAGTCGCTCCACGCAGGCTTCCCAATCATCTCCCTCTGAAAATTTCTCCAGGATGCCCACAGCTCTCTGCATTGTTGCGTTGGGGTTCGTCATCTGTATCTCATCGCCAGTTGTTATGTCTTGAATAAGTAGTCAGATTAGATACTGCAAGCTCAAAGTAAGTGTGACCGTAGTCCTTTATTACAGATCTCAGAGTATCTCTCCAGCCTGTGAGGCCTCCTTATATACAGGTGCTCCCAAGGGATTGTGGGATCCCTTGGGACTCCAGGGGATAAGCCCTCTGGTGGTTAGACATGGTAATTACAGGTTTACACACATAACACAACCTACCTGCAGCTATCATCATCAAGGGGGCGCGGTCTATAATGAGGTATTACTACCACTTTCTCTCATATCTTGCTCCACACTCAGTGAGCCCAGTAAGAAAAATCCAGGGGGAAATTCTTTAAAATATGCTAGATATGTATTTAATTACGTGCTGGGTTTTGTCATGGATATGTTACACTAACCTTAATTAGTGTCAAATGTTCTGCAGACTCTGAACTGTGCAGTCCCTCACTTTCGCCATTGTTTTAAAGTGAGAACCTTAATTTCATTTTCATTCACAAACTAATTCCCATGGAAATTATTCCTGATTTCTCAGCGTGCAAAAGTCCACATGCATCAGTTGTGGTGACATTAATTCTGCACTGTGCATGAGCTTAAAAACCCCAATAATAATAAGCACCCATGTTATTGGGTGCTGTCTGTCACTGATTACTGGGGATTTCTTTCACTTCTCCCTCACAGTCTGATCAAAGGATGTTAAATGCTCCGCGCTTTCACCCTTCCCATTATTGTTCTCCTCTTTTCCTGAAAGCGTTGACTCTTGCCGGGGTACAGGCCACACGCAGGGGGGGGTGATGCATTGGCACCCTGCGCTCGTGGCCGCTCCTTCACGTGCAAGTCTTAGACGAGGAGTCTTGGTAGACTGCTTGACCATGGGGAGCATCACAGCCATTCCTGATCCTGCCCGCGACTGACATGCACACAATTTCCAGGAAGAATCATTAACTGGGCCTATATTCTTCGGCGTTTAGAAGAATGAGAGGTGATCTCATTGAAACATACAAGATTCTTCAGTAGCTTGACAGGGTAGATGCAGGGAGCATGTTTCCCCTGGCTGGAGAATCTAGACCAGGGGTCACAGTGTCTAGATAAGGGGTCAGTCATTTAGGACTGAGATGGGGAGAAATTTCTTCATTGAGGGTGGTGAGTCTTTGGAATTCTCTACTCCAGAGGGCTGTGGAGGCTCAGTCGTTGAATACATTCAAGGCTGAGATCAATACATTTTTGAATACTAAGAGAATCAAGGGATATGGGGATCGGGCAGGAAAGTGGAGTTGAGGTAGATCAGCCATGACCTTACTGAATGGTGAGCAGGCTCGAAGGGCTGAACGGCCGACTCTGGCTCCTATATCTTATGTTCTTATATGCTCGTGATCAGAATTGGGGAAGCTCTGCCTGATGCTTTTTTTTCACCCTGCCCTTCCCAGGCCAAGTTGCTGAGGTCAATTATAGCACCAAAGAATCATTCCATTATCCACTGAACCATATTTGAGGGGATTTTCAGATTACAAATCCAAATTATGGTCATTAAATATTAACCTTACCCCAACTGGAAAATGATTCCTTATGTCACTTATTTTGAGTTTAAAGGTACAATCACAATTATTCAAGGCACACAAGCTTATTTTAAAAAAAAAAGCTCCTTGTGACTTAGTGACCGCTTTTGATATCACTTGTTTTACTTGGAAGAGCACTTGTTGTGTACACTCAAATGTAAATAGACAGAAATCAGTAAAATGGTTGCATCTTTTATTCCAAAATATTTTGTGTCGATTTATACACGAGTATATTTTTGATGATGTACCAATAAACATAATAAAACTGTTCGTTTTTGCTGTGCTGGTGAATGTTGGAGAATATTATCAAACTTCTACTAAAATTAATTGTCATGCGTTTGTTAGCAAAAATACAAATTTGTTGAATACTGTATGTTACAGGAAAGATGTGATAAGAACATAAGAAATAGGAGCAGGCATAGGCCATCTGGCCCCTCGAGCCTGCTCCGCCACTTAATAAGATCATGGCTGATCTGATCTTGGGCTCAGCCCCACTTCCCGGCCCGCTCCCCATAACCCTTCACTCCCTTATCGCTCAAACATCTGTCTATCTCTACCTTAAATATTTTCAATGACTCGGCCTCCACAGCTCTCTGGGGCAGAGAATTCCACAGATTTACGACCCTCTGTGAGAAGAAATTCCTCCTCATTTCAGTTCTAAATGGGCGACCCCTTAATTCTGAAACTATGTCCTAGTTCTAGATTCCCCCACAAAGGGAGACATCCTCTCTGCATCTACTTTGTCGAACCCCCTCAGTATATTTTATGTTTCAATAAGATCACCTCTCATTCTTCTAAACTCCAATGAGTATAGGTCCAACCTGCTCAACCTTTCTTCATAAGTCAACCCTTTCATCTCAGGAATCAGCCAAGTGAATCTTCTCTGAACAGCCTCCAATGCAAGTATATCCCTCCTTAAATAAGACCAAAACTGTACACAGTACTCTTGGTATGGCCTCATCAATACCCTGTACAGTTGTAACAGAACTTCTCTGCTTTTATACTCCATCCTCTTTGCCTCCATCCTCTTTGCAATAAAGGCCAACATTCCTGATTACTTGCTGTACCTGCATACTGAATTTTTGTATTTCATGCACAAGGACCCCCAGGTCTCTCTGTACTACAACATTTTGTAATTTCTCTCCATTTAAATAATAATTTGCTTTTTTATTTTTCCTGCCAGAGTGGATAACCTCACACTTTCCAACTTTATACTTCATCTGCCAAGTGTTTGCCTGATATCCCTTTGCAGATTTTTTGTGTCCTCCTCACAACTTGCTTTCCCACCCATCTTTGTATCATCAGCAAACTTGGCTACTTTACACTTGGTCCCTTCATCCAAATTATTAATATAGATTGTAAATAGTTGAGGCCCCAGCACCGATCCCTGTGGCACCCCACTAGTTACCGTTTGCCAACCGGAAAATGACCCGTTTATCCCGACTCTCTGTTTTCTGTTAGTTAGCCAATCTGCTATCCATGCTAGTATTTTACTCCCAACCTTGTGAGCTATTATCTTGTGTAGTAGCCTTTTATGTGGCACCTTATCAAATACCTTCAAGAAATCCAAATACACTACATCCACTGGTTCCCCCTTATCCACCCTGCTTGTTACATCCTCAAAGAATTCCAGTAAATTTGTCAAACATGATTTCAATTTCATAAAACCATGCTGACTCTACTTGACTGTATTATGTTTTTCAAAATGCCCTGCTACTGCTTCCTTAATAATGGACTCCAGCATTTTCCCAATGACAGGAGTTAGGCTAACTGGTCTATAGTTTCTTGCCTTCTGTCTCCCTCCTTTTTTAAATAGGGGCGTCACATTTGTGGTTTTCCAATCCGCTGGCATCACTCCAGAACCCAAGGAATTTTGGTAGATTACAACCAATGCATCCACTATCTCTGCAGCCATTTCTTTTAAGATCCTAGGATGCAGGCCATTAGGTCCAGGGGACTTGTCCACCTTTAGTCCCATTATTTTACCGAGTACTTTTTCTTTAGCGATAGTGATTGTTCATCCTTCCCTATAGTCCCTTGATTATCCATTACTGAGATTGCATGAGAGCGGGTACAGAGGAGATTTATGAGGATGTTGCCTGGACTTGGGAATTTTAGCTATGAGGAAAGATTGGATAGGATGGGATTGTTTTCTTTGGAACAGAGGGGAGACCTTATTGAGGTGTTTAAAATTGAGGAGCTGAGATAGACAGGATAGGAAAGACCCATTTCCCTTAGCAGAGAGGTCAATAACCAAGGGGCACAGACTTAAAGTAATTGTTAGAAGGTTTAGAGGCGATTTGAGAGAACTTTTTTCACCCAGAGGGAGGTAGAAGTCTGAATGCACTGCCTGAAAGGGTGGTAGAGGCAGAAACACTCACTGCATTTAAAAAGTACTTGGATGTGCATAGAAACATAGAAACATAGAAAATAGGTGCAGGAGCAGGCCATTCAGCCCTTCTAGCCTGCACCGCCATTCAATGAGTTCATGGCTGAACATGAAACTTCAGTACCCCCTTCCTGCTTTCTCGCCATACCCCTTGATCCCCCGAGTAGTAAGGACCTCATCTAACTCCCTTTTGAATATATTTAGTGAATTGGCCCCAACCACTTTCTGTGGCAGAGAATTCCACAGGTTCACCACTCTCTGGGTGAAGAAGTCTCTCCTCATCTCGGTCCTAAATGGCTTACCCCTTATCCTTAGACTGTGACCCCTGGTTCTGGACTTCCCCAACATTGGGAACATTCTTCCTGCATCTAACCTGTCTAAACCCGTCAGAATTTTAAATGTTTCTATGAGGTCCCCTCTCATTCTTCTGAACTCCAGTGAATACAAGCCCAGTTGATCCAATCTTTCTTGATAGGTCAGTCCCACCATCCCGGGAATCAATCTGGTGAATCTTCGCTGCACTCCCTCAATAGCAAGAATGTCCTTCCTTAAGTTAGGAGACCAAAATTGTACACAATACTCCAGGTGTGGCCTCACCAAGGCCCTGTACAACTGTAGCAACACCTCCCTGCCCCTGTACTCAAATCCCCTCGCTATGAAGGCCAACATGCCATTTGTTTTCTTAACCGCCTGCTGTACCTGCATGCCAACCTTCAATGACTGATGTACCATGACACCCAGGTCTCATTGCACCTCCCCTTTTGCTAATCTGTCACCATTCAGATAATAGTCTGTCTCTCTGTTTTTACCACCAAAGTGGATAACCTCACATTTATCCACATTATACTTCATCTGCCATGCATTTGCCCACTCACCGAACCGATCCAAGTCACTCTGCAGCCTCATAGCATCCTCCTCGCAGCTCACACTGCCACCCAACTTAGTGTCATCCGCAAATTTGGAGATACTACATTTAATCCCCTCGTCTAAGTCATTAATGTACAATGTAAACAGCTGGGGCCCCAGCACAGAACCTTGCGGTACCCCACTAGTCACTGCCTGCCATTCTGAAAAGTACCCATTTACTCCTACTCTTTGCTTCCTGTCTGACAACCACTTCTCAATCCACATCAGCACACTACCCCCAATCCCATGTGCTTTAACTTTGCACATTAATCTCTTGTGTGGGACCTTGTCGAAAGCCTTCTGAAAGTCCAAATATACCACATCAACTGGTTCTCCTTTGTCCACTTTACTGGAAACATCCTCAAAAAATTCCAGCAGATTTGTCAAGCATGATTTCCCCTTCACAAATTCATGCTGACTTGGACCTATCATGTCACCATTTTCCAAATGCGCTGCTATGACATCCTTAATAATTGATTCCATCATTTTACCCACTACTGAGGTCAGACTGACCGGTCTATAGTTCCCTGTTTTCTCTCTCCCTCCTTTTTTAAAAATTGGGGTTACATTGGCTACCCTCCACTCGATAGGAACTGATCCAGAGTCAATGGAATGTTGGAAAATGACTGTCAATGCATCCGCTATTTCCAAGGCCACCTCCTTAAGTACTCTGGGATGCAGTCCATCAGGCCCTGGGGATTTATCGGCCTTCAATCCCATCAATTTCCCCAACACAATTTCCCGACTAATAAAGATTTCCCTCAGTTCCTCCTCCCTACTAGACCCTCTGACCCCTTTTATATCCGGAAGGTTGTTTGTGTCCTCCTTAGTGAATACTGAACCAAAGTACTTGTTCAATTGGTCTGCCATTTCTTTGTTCCCCGTTATGACTTCCCCTGATTCTGACTGCAGGGGACCTACGTTTGTCTTTACTAACCTTTTTCTCTTTACATACCTGTAGAAACTTTTGCAATCCGCCTTAATGTTCCCTGCAAGCTTCTTCTCGTACTCCATTTTCCCTGCCCTAATCAAACCCTTTGTCCTCCTCTGCTGACTTCTAAATTTCTCCCAGTCCCCAGGTTCGCTGCTATTTCTGGCCAATTTGTATGCCACTTCCTTGGCTTTAATACTATCCCTGATTTCCCTAGATAGCCACGGTTGAGCCACCTTCCCTTTTTTATTTTTACGCCAGACAGGAATGTACAATTGTTGTAATTCATCCATGCGGTCTCTAAATGTCTGCCATTGCCCACCCACAGTTCACCCCTTAAGTATCATTCGCCAATCTATCCTAGCCAATTCACGCCTCATACCTTCAAAGTTACCCTTCTTTAAGTTCTGGACCATGGTCTCTGAATTAACTGTATCATTCTCCATCCTAATGCAGAATTCCACCATATTATGGTCACTCTTCCCCAAGGGGCCTCGCACAATGAGATTGCTAATTAGTCCTCTCTCATTACACAACACCCAGTCTAAGATGGCCTCCTCCCTAGTTGGTTCCTCGACATATTGGTCTAGAAAACCATCCCTTATGCACTCCAGGAAATCCTCCTCCACCGTATTGCTTCAAGTTTGGCTAGCCCAATCTATGTGCATATTAAAGTCACCCATTATAACTGATGCACCTTTATTGCATGCACCCCTAATTTCCTGTTTGATGCCCTCCCCAACATCACTACTACTGTTTGGAGGTCTGTACACAACTCCCACTAACGTTTTTTGCCCTTTGGTGTTCTGCAGCTCTACCCATATAGATTCCACATCATCCAAGCTAATGTCTTTCCTAACTATTGCATTAATCTCCTCTTTAACCAGCAATGCTACCCCACCTCCTTTTCCTTTTATTCTATCCTTCCTGAATGTTGAATACCCCTGGATGTTGAGTTCCCAGCCCTGATCATCCTGGAGCCACGTCTCCGTAATCCCAATCACATCATATTTGTTAACATCTATTTGCACAGTTAATTCATCCACCTTATTGCGAATACTCCTTGCATTAAGACACAAAGCCTTCAGGCTTGTTTTTTTAACACCCTTTGTCCTTTTAGAATTCTGCCGCACAGTGGCCCTTCCTGTTCCCCGCCCCGGGCCTCTCCGCCCCCCACTCCACCCCATCTCCCCTCCGTCTCCTGCCTCTGCCTCCCTTTTGTCTCCCTCTGTCTCCCTGCATTGGTTCCCATCCCCCTGCCATATTAGTTTAACTCCTCCCCAACAGCACTAGCAAACACTCCCCCTAGAACATTGGTTCCGGTCCTGCCCAGGTGCAGACCGTCCGGTTTGTACTGGTCCCACCTCCCCCAGAACCGGTTCCAATGCCCCAGGAATTTGAATCCCTCCCTGCTGCACCACTGCTCAAGCCACGTATTCATCTGAGATATCCTGCGATTCCTACTCTGACTAGCACATGGCACTGATAGCAATCCCGAGATTACTACTTTTGAGGTCCCACTTTTTAATTTAGCTCCTAGCTCCTTAAATTCGTTTCGTAGGACCTCATCCCTTTTTTTACCTATGTCGTTGGTACCAATGTGCACCACGACAACTGGCTGTTCTCCCTCCCATTTCAGAATGTCCTGCACCCGCTCCGAGACATCCTTGACCTTTGCACCAGGGAGGCAACATACCATCCTGGAGTCTCGGTTGCGGCCGCAGAAACGCCTATCTATTCCCCTCACCATTGAATCCCCTATCACTATCGCGCTCCCACTCTTTTTCTTGCCCTCCTGTGCAGCAGAGCCAGCCACGGTGCCATGAACTTGGCTGCTGCTGCCCTCCCCCGACGAGTCATCCCCCCCAACAGTACTCAAAACGGTGCATCCGCTCTGCAGGGGGACGACCACAGGGGACCCCTGCACTACCTTCCCTGCACCGCTCCTCCTGCTGGTCCTCCACTCCCTATCTGGCTGTGGACCCTTCCCCTGCGGTAAGACGAACTCACCACACGTGATACTCACGTCACTCTCAGCATCGTGGATGCTCCAGAGTGAATCCACCCTCAGCTCCAATTCCGCAACATGGACCGTCAGGAGCTCGAGGCGGATACACTTCTCACACACGGAGTCGTCAGGGACACCGGAAGTGTCCCTGAGTTCCCACATGGTACAGGAGGAGCACATCACGTGACCGAGCTCTCCTGCCATGCCTTAACCCTTAGATATCCTTAAATTGGTAATAACAATGTTACAGTTCACTCACTGATATAAAAAACAAAAAGAAAAGCTACTCACCAATCACCAGCCAATCACTTACCCCATTGGCTGTGACGTCACCTTTTGATTCCTTTATACTTCTATTTTGCTTTCTCTCCCGCTGTAGCTGCACCGGTACGCCTTTTATAGGCCGCTCCGACGCTGCTCCCGCCTCTCCCCAACTGCCGCTGGTACTCGAGCTCCCGCTGGGCCTTTTATAGGCCGCTCCGATGCTGCTCCCACCTCTCCCCAACTGCCGCTGGTACTCGAGCTCCCGCTGGGCCTTTTATAGGCCGCTCCGCGCTGCTCCCGCCTCTCTCCAACTGCCGCTGGTACTCGAGCTCCCGCTGGGCCTTTTATAGGCCGCTCCGACGCTGCTCCCGCCTCTCCCCAACTGCTGCTGGTACTCGAGCTCCCGCTGGGCCTTTTATAGGCCGCTCCGACGCTGCTCCCGCCTCTCCCCAACTGCTGCTGGTACTCGAGCTCCCGCTGGGCCTTTTATAGGCCGCTCCGACGCTGCTCCCGCCTCTCCCCAACTGCTGCTGGTACTCGAGCTCCCGCTGGGCCTTTTATAGGCCGCTCCGACGCTGCTCCCGCCTCTCCCCAACTGCCGCT
The DNA here is from genome assembly GCF_044704955.1 of Pristiophorus japonicus. Lineage (NCBI taxonomy): Eukaryota > Metazoa > Chordata > Chondrichthyes > Pristiophoridae > Pristiophorus > Pristiophorus japonicus. Next base: position 229,430,956 of record NC_091977.1, on the reverse strand, counting down.
GGTACTCGAGCTCCTGCTGGGCCTTTTATAGGCCGCTCCGACGCTGCTCCCGCCTCTCCCCAACTGCCGCTGGTACTCGAGCTCCCACTGGGCCTTTTATAGGCCGCTCCGACGCTGCTCCCGCCTCTCCCCAACTGCCGCTGGTACTCGAGCTCCCACTGGGCCTTTTATAGGCCGCTCCAACGCTGCTCCCGCCTCTCCCCAACTGCCGCTGGTACTCGAGCTCCTGCTGGGCCTTTTATAGGCCGCTCCGACGCTGCTCCCGCCTCTCCCCAACTGACGCTGGTACTCGAGCTCCCACTGGGCCTTTTATAGGCCTTTTATAGCACTTGAAGTGCTGTAACCTACAAGGGTACAGACCAAGAGCTGAAAAGTGGGATTAGGCTGGATAGCTCTTTTTTGGAAGGCACAGACACGATGGGCCGAATGGCCTCCTGTACTGTAAAATTCTATGATTCTACACTGTACCACAAAAAGAAGATTCTTTGCTAAATTTGTCTTTTTTTTTAGAATGAACAAATAGATATAAAGACATGAATCTGCCCTATTGAGGAATGTATTGCTTATTTAAATTTCTCATCAAAAAAAGGTTTCGTTACATACTTAAATGTAACCTAATTTCAAGGAGTTATTCAATTTTAAACAATGCCTGGTTATTACAATAACTAATTTTCTCAGCTGTTAAATTATGTGACTTCTTTAACTCACTTTAATTTGTACAAGGTATATAAATTGGAATATTTAATCTAATACAAAAGCAAAATACTGCGGATGCTGGAATCTGGAATAAAAACAGAAAACGCTGGAAATGTCAGCAGGTCAGGCAGCATCTGTGAAGAGAAAGCAAAGTTCGGGTCGAAGACCCTTCGTCAGAACTGGAAAGTGTTCGGCAAGAACAGATTCCTAACTAGCACTGAAAGGGAGAGGGGAAGAAAGAACAAATGGAAAGGTCTGTGATAGGGTGGAAGACAAGAGAGATTAGAGACAAAAGGGATCATGGCCCAAATTCAAATGCAAATGCAAGAAGTTAGAAAAACATTAGTCGAGATAGGGTATGAATGGTGGGATTATGACCAACTGCCATTAGAGACAAGGAGAGAAAAAAGAAACAGGCCCTGAAGGGGGGGAGGGGTAGGAAAGAGAGCCAAAGATTGGCAGTGGTTACTCTCTGAAATTGTTGAACTCTATGTTGAGTCCAGAAGGCTGTAAAGTGCCTAAACAAAAGATGAGGTGCTGTACCTCGAGCTATTTAATCTGTCTTTTTTTAGATGGTGACTGTCCATTGCAATCTTTGGGCCCATGCTCCATATTCACTGGGTTTTAGAATCACTGAACTCTCGCTGCAATTGGATCCCATGACACTTATGATCAGGAGTTTACTTTCATTGCCCAAAATCTAGTCCTACAATAGTGTTAACCCAGGGTTGTAACAATGCAACCTCGTGTTCGTTGAACTGGTTATCATAATCTCTGTTGTGTCTCCTATCATTTGGAAGATAGACTGATGAACACTTTTTTGCGATGAGGCCAAACTGTAAACCAGCAGGTTGACTCACCGTGAATGAACTGAAAATTGGGCTGGAGTTTGTTGCACGCTTGCGCCATAGCAATGGCATATCTACGACATGCGTCACATGCACTTATGTCTGGTGACACTGCACCCTTAGAGGCTAGAGGCTTCTCTGAGGCGTCGTCTTCCTCCTCTGGCTGGCCAGTGGTGGTGGCGCTCTTGATGGACCTGTGGGAGAGTAAAGAACTGAGTTAAATATGCCATATGGAGAATGGGTACAGATACCATTATACACATGATGACCAGTCAATGGCTGCTGACATCAGTGTCCATATGAGTGACTTATGTATGCTATTTAGCTGTATGAGATGTAATTCTGTCACCAGGTTGCTGAGATGCCCACCACACCCGCCCCCCCTTCCCCCCCCACCCCCGTCTCCCATCTCCAGCTGTTTAGCAGCTCCCAATACTTCTAACGCAGCCTCCTCTACTGTTGAGTGAGGGAAATGATGGAGGCCCACCTCCAGTTCTCTCCCTCTCCCTCTTACTGTGTGCTCCTTTTTTTCCTGCAAGAAGGGGAAGAAGAGAAGGTTGAGTGAAAGTGATGGAATGAGTGTAAGGAATGGATAGGTTACATCTTTAGAAGGAGGCTATGAGGGAGTGGGATGCCAATGCCAAATGGCCTCCTTGTGTGTTATTTGGTTTAATTGCATTAGGATGAGAGGCGGTTAGTCAGATGGGAATGTGATAATGTAGAAGGAGGGATGAGTGGGTGTGCAAGGTTTGTTGGTGTAAATAATGATGCACAGGAGTAGGGTTGGGAAAGCAGAGTGATGGGGATGTGATGAGAGGCTAGCAGGATGAAGTTGAGTGTGGCTTTGTACTCTCCTGATCTAATGAGATCATTGAAATGTTTGTAGCACTGCACCCCAAGTCCTCCTGAACACATCCCTTTGTCTTTTGGGGAGGTCTCTTCCACCCATTCGAAGAGAAGAGGACCTCCCTGCATGCTCTAACTCCCTCCACAAACATATGGTTAATTTCATTTTGGCATCACCTATAAGGGATTCCCAGCATCCAGAAACATTGATGTTATCAAGCAGGCTAAGCAGCCAATCACATTGAAGAATTCTCACAGACAGCAAACCAGGAAGTAAAAAGCACTGATTATCCTTCCCTTTTTAGTCATTTTACAGAGAACAAAATAAATATTGGAACATACACATGGGATTAAGGTAGAAGCTGAAATACCATAAACAAATGTAAAAAAAAAAATTGGTATTATTTTAAGCATCTAGGAATTTTTATCAGAATGGAGAAAGTTGACATTCCACAAATATAAAATTAGTTTTTCAAGACCAGAAAATTTGCTCAGCAGTAATTATGACTTAGTACATTGTTTAAAAATCAGTTACTCCTCATTCAACAAGGCTTAACTTTTAAAAGGTTTTTTACAGGGTGAATAGTGCGTCAAAAAAGAAAGACTTTCATTTATAAAGTGGAAGTTTATGTCAAATCAGTGATTTTTATTTGAATCCACCTGTGAGGACTGCGACAGCGCACCCTGTGGAGGAGCAGGGTATCACTGACAGCAACTTCAAGATTTCCACGTTTAGCTGCGCACGTGCAGACGCCAGAATGTTGCTGTCAGTTTTATGGTGTAATGGCGGTGGATGCCAACAGATGCGTTATAACCACAAATTCTGTGTTACTCGATATATTTGTTGTTGGGAAGAAACTGAAGATTAGACATACTTCACGGAGATGCAATTGATGCCAGTCATTAGGGTTGATATTCTGGAGTAAGAATGCCCCAAAGGATTGAACATGACCTTTATATGTACACCAGACTAAAATCGGATGAGATTTTAAAGGCTGGCTTGTGCTTCACTGCCAGCTATTGGGGCTGTATTGCGCCTCTTTAACTAGGAACACAATACTCCAGATTTTCCCTTATCTCCTGCTCTTTTTGTGTGAATGAGACCCACTTCTTGGCCCCCCCCCCCCACTTCACTGGGCCCTGTCCACCCCTCACTTGGCCCTGTTCCTTCCCCCCTCACTGCCCCCCTCCCCCCACTGGGCCCACCCCTCACTGGGCCCTGTCCCCCCCCCCCCCCTCAAGGCTCTGTCCCCCGCCCCCTCACTGGGCCCTGTTCCCCCATCACTGGGCCCTGTCTCTTCCCCCCCCCCCCACTCGGCCTTGTCCCCCCCCTCTCCTCACTGGACCCTGTCCCCCCCTCTCCTCACTGGACCCTGTCCCCCCCTCCCCCTCACTGGGCCCTGTCCCCCCCCTCTCCTCACTGGACCCTGTCCCCCCCTCCCCCTCACTGGGCCCTGTCTCCCCCCCTCCCCTCACTGAACCCTGCCCCCGCCCCCTTACTGGGCCCTGTCACCCCCACTCGGCCCTGTCCCCCCCCTCCCCTCACTGGGCCCTGTTCCCCCTCCCCCCCACTCGGCCCTGTCCCCCCCCCTCCCCTCACTGAACCCTGTCCCCCCCCTCCCCCCTCACTGGGCCCTGTCTCCCCCCCCTCCCCTCAACCCTGCCCCCCCTCACTGGGCCCTGTCCCCCCCCACCCCCACTCGGCCCTGTCCCCCCCTCCCCCCACTCGGCCCTGCCCCCCCCCCTCTCCGCACTGGACCCTGTCCCCCCCCTCCCCCTCACTGGACCCTGTCCCCCCCCCCTCCCCTTCACTGGGCCCTGCCCCCTGCCCGCTCACTGGGCCCTGTTCCCCCCCCCCCCTCACTGGGCCCTGCACCCCCTCCACCTCTCATTGCCACTAAACTATTGGCCACTAATGTACTACAGGTACTAGTACAGGTACTACGGGCCAGCCCACACTGCGATACGTGTGCGCACTAGGTCCATGAAGCAGAGCTGGTCTCCAGTCGTCTTGGTTAATCCTTGTTACTGGACCAAGACCTAGCTCTGTCAAGCCCGTGTGATGGCTGGTGTGCAACGGTCACCACACATTAAAAAAATCCACACGTAGGCATCTTCTACCCTTCAAGATTTAGTTCGGGACCTGGAATTTTTAGGTCCTCATTGAAACACCTGTAAAAACAAAGACAAAAGGGTCTAAAAAGTGAATCTGTGGCCGGTAAAGATTGATTAGATAAGATTTTAAAAATCTGCATATGCTAGAAATTTGGGAAAACAAACAACTCAATCAGCATCTACAACAACAACAACTTGTATTTATATAGCGCCCTTAACATAGTAAAACGTCCCAAGGCGTTTCACAGCAGTGATATAAAACACCAACACTTGGCACCGAGCCACATAAGGAGAAATTGGGGCAGGTGACCCAAAGCTTGGTCAAAGAGGTAGTTTTAAGGAGCGTCTTGAAGGAGGAGAGGGAGGTAGAGAGTCAGAGAGGTTTAGGAAGGGAATTCCAGAGCTTGGGGCCTGGGCAACAGAAGGCAAGGCCACCAATGGTGGAACGATTATAATCAGGGATGCTCAAGAGGCCAGAATTAGAGGAGTGCAGACATTTCGGGGGTTGTAGAGCTGGAGGAGATTACAACGATAGTGAAATAAATAATTACCAAGTACTTAAAAGATATTGGTTAAATAAACTTAATTTCTGGCACCCCATCCACCACTTTAAACATCCAGCACCGGTGCACCTACAAGATGCACTGCAGCAATTTGCCAAGGCTTTTTCGACAGCACTTCTCAAATCCGCGATCTACCACCTAGAGCGACGCCCCCGCCGGTCAGTGCCCCCGACAGCTTTTCCCGGCGGGAATCTTCTTGTGGCTGGGTGACATGTCCGCCCTTAAAGGGGAGGGTGCACTGCCATGACCGCCATTTTATTTTAATTGGCAGCCGACTGCCAGATCGACCCGACAATGGTGGCCACGGGTTCGGCCGAGGCGTCAATAGGTAGCCCGGCACCCCCTCTTGGGTACCGGCTGCTGGTCCGGCCAAAACCCTCCCTGGTGGCCCAGTGTTTGCCACTAAAGTGGCTACAGAGTTCACAGCGACCCTCCCCTTTAACTGAAGGGGAAGGACATTGTGATGCGTCAGCACGATGACGTCATCAGTGCGGCCTGATGACTTGGAGCAACAGCCACTCTGACCCCCCCGCAACTCCGTCCTGGTGACGACAGCCACTCCGACCCGCCCGCACTTCCGTCCTGCTGATGACACCACTTCTGCCCCGATACAAAAGAAAATTCCAAGAGCTGAATTTCTCCGGATTGTCTGCCCCATGCATTGGGGCGGACAGAACATGTAAAAATCGGTAGGTGCGCCCCGTTTCGGGCAGAGGGCAATTTCGGCCCTGTAGCGTGCTGTTTTTGGATGTAACGAATGGGGTGAAATTTTACATTTACCTAAATCTGCAGGCCAGCGTTCTTGTTTATTGTCTGAAACTGTTTTACATTTAATGACTGAACATTTTATTTGGGGACTAATTTCCAGAACTGGGGACTCTTCTGGGGACACAGTACCTAATCTGGGGACTGTCCCTGGAAAACGGAAATCTATGGTCACCCCAAGTTAAAGGCCTTTGGCACTTTTCTACAGCAACATAGCTGAGTGTGCCAACTCTGATCGTAGGATTACAAATGGGAGCCACATATTACCACTGTGTGGCGCTGTTTGCTGACCCTCCAATACCTTGTTGCAGTTTTTCAAACTAATTCAGGTTAAATTCAAGTTTAAATTTAAATTAATTCAAATTCAAACTAAAAGACATCACTGTTTCCATGTCAATATTCAATCCTTTTTACTTTAAATAATGAAACCAGTTCTTTAAAAAAGAAACCCACAAAGCTTGACCACACTACTTAAAAGAGCCCCAGTGTTTGTGTTTCTTCCCCACACCCTTCTAAAATCCTGCTTTATCTAATCACATTATTCGGTCATAAACCTAACCGTTGCACCTTAACTGACACACACGAGGTAGTTGTGGCTGTCGGAGGGCAATCACCACAGCCCCAGGATGGCGATGAAGGAGTTAATTTTTTTTTTAAATTCGTAGCCAATCTTTCCAATTCTTTGTCAAATCACAAACGCCAGAGGTCACCTTGCACACATCAAGGATCACTCTGCGCCAATGCTCTTAGCCAAAAGGCCTGGAGCCACTGTACCGTTCCTGGAAGTACTGCAATACCAGGTTCGTGCCATGGAGGTGGATGGGTCAAGCCCCCCACACACCTCCGTGGAGGTGGATGGGTCAAGCCACCCCACCCACCTCCTATTTCCAAAAAGCATAGGAGAATCACCTTCCTGATCCAGGGAGAACCACCTTGGGGTCATGGTTACTCCCCTGTCAGGTCAGTTACGCATGATCTTAGCCAAAAGGCCGGTCTTGGTTTAACTATTTTCAGCTGCTTCATCAATGACCTTCCCTCCAACATAAGGGTAAGGGTGAAGCTGTTTGCTGATGATTCCACAGTGTTCTACTCCATTTACAACCTCCCTGATAATGAAGAAGCCATGTTGACCTACAAAACAGTTTTTTGAAAATTTGGCTCAGTGGGTAGCACTCTCAGCTCTGAGCCAGAGGGTTGTGGGTTCGTGTCCTGATCCTGAGACTTGAGCCTAAAAGCTAGGCTGACATTTCAGTGCACTACTGAGGTAGTGTTGCACTGTTGGAGGTGCCATCTTATTAATGAGCTGTTAAACTGAAGCCCGGTCTGCTCTCTCAGGTGAACTCTCTCTGCTCTTCTTCGAAATAGTGCCATGGGATCTTTTACATTGAAAGGGCAATATTTGTCATTCAACCAACATTACTAAAAAAAACAGATGATCTGGTCATTAGCTCATTGCTGTTTGTGGGAGCTTGCTGTGTACAAATTGGCTGCCGTGTTTCCTACATTACAACAGTGACTACACTTCAAAAAGTAATTAATTGGATGTAAAGTGCTTTGGGACATCCTGAGATTGTGAAAGGTGCTATAGAAACTAAAATCTTTTCTTTATTTCTCTCTCTAGTTCTCTCTCCTTTCTCTTTCTTTCCTTTTCTTTTCTCTTACAATTCCTTCCTTCTTCAGAAATGCATTGATACTGCCCTGTCCAATGGCCTTCCCATGATAAATTATTTCACAATTGTGTAAAATAAAGTTTTGCCTGACCTTTTCTTTTACTCTTGACTTGTTTATTTCATAACTCTCTAAAGGTTCCTGACCAATGCCAAGAAACCGTAGCCAAAGCAAGCAGAGTATTAGGTTGCCGAATAGAGCTATTCAATATAAACAAAGCTCACTGACTTGTCCTTGTGAAAAACCCTGGTCAGACTGCATTTGGAATACTGCGTCCAGCTTTGGTCTCCTCACATGAAGCTTCTGGAATCAGACCAAAGAAAGGCCTCGAGGATGATCCTCAGTTTGAAAGACCTTAATGAAATTTCAGCTGTGACTCAGTGGGTAGCACACTCACCTCTAAGTCAGAAGGTTGTGGGTTCAAGTCCCACTCCAGGGACTTGAGCACATAAATCTAGGCTGACACTCCAGTGCAGTGCTGAGGGAATGCTACACAACAGCTGTAAGACAAAGGTCCTCCAGTAACCTGACCCCGCCACACAGCACTGCCCCCCCCCCCCCAGTCATCAAAATCCACGGCGCGGCCCTGGACAACATGGACAACTTTCCATACCTCGGGAGTCTATTATCAGCAAGGGCAGATGAGGTTCAACACCGCCTCCAGTGCGCCAGCGCAGCCTTCGGCCGCCTGAGGAAGAGAGTGTTCGAAGATCAGGCCCTCAAATCTTGCACCAAGCTTATGGTCTACAGGGCTGTTGTGATACTCGCTTTCCTGTATGGCTCGGAGACGTGGACCATATATCGTAGACACCTCAAATTGCTGGAAAAATACCATCAGCGATGCCTCTGCAAGATCCTGCAAATCCCCTGGGAGGACAGATGCACCAACGTCAGTGTTCTCGATCAGGCCAACATCCCAAGCATCGACGCACTGACCACACTCAACCAGCTCCGTTGGGCGGGCCACATTGTTCGTATGCCCGACACGAGACTCCCAAAGCAAGTGCTCTACTCGGAACTCCTACATGGCAAGCGAGCCCCAGGTGGGCAGGGGAAATGTTTCAAGGACACCCTCAAAGCCTCCTTGATAAAGTGCAACATCCCCATCGACATCTGGGAGTTCCTGGCCAAAGACCGCCCTAAGTGGAGGAAGAGCATCCGGGAGGACCTTGACCACCTCGGGTCTCGTCGCCGAGAGCATGCAGAAAACAAGCACAGGCAGCGGAAGGAGTGTGCGGCAAACCAGACTCCCCACCCACCCTTTCCTTCAACGACTGTCTGTCTCACCTACGACAGAGACTGTAATTCCCGTGTTGGACTATTCAGTCACCTGAGAACTCACTTTTGGAGTGGAAGAAAGCCTTCCTTGATTTCGAGGGACTGCCTATGATGATGAGGGAATGCTGCACTGTCAGAAGTGCCATAAAAAATGGACATATAAGATCCCATGGCACTATTTCGAAGAAGAGCAGGGGAGTTATCCCCATGTCCTGGCCAATATTTATCCCTCAATCAACAGATTATCTGGTTGGTGGAAGCTTGCTTGTGCACAAATTGGCTGCTGCATTTCATACATTACAACAGTAATTACACTCCAAAAGTACTTCATCGGCTGTAAAGTGCTTTGAGATATCCCGTTGTTGTGAAAGGCGCTATGTAAATGCAAGTCTATAATTATTCATAAAGGCTTAAAAAGCTGGGCTATTCCTGTTCTCCGTAAACTTGAGGTTATACAAAACTCTGCTGCCTGTGTCCTAACTTGCACCAAGTCCTGTTCACACATCACCCCTATGCTTGTTGACCTACATTGGCTCCCGGTTAAGCAATGCTCGATTTGAAAATTCTCTTCCTTGCTTTCAAATCCCTCCATGGCCTCGCCCCTCCCTATCTCTGTAACCTCTGCCAGCCCCACAACCCCCTGAGATCTCTGCACTGCTCCAATTCTGGCCTCTTGAGCATCTCCGATTTTATCACTCCACCATTGGCAACTGTGCTTTAGTTGCCTAGGCCCTAAGCTCTGGAATTCCCACCCTAAACCTCTCTGCCTCTCTTTCCTCCTACAAGATGCTCCTTAAAACTTACCTCTCATCTGCCCTAATATCTCTTTATGTGGCTCGGTGTCACATTTTGTCTGGTAACACTCGGGACGTTTTACTATGTTAAAGATGCTACATTAATGCAGGTTGTTGTTGTTACATAAGAACAGGAGAAGGCCATTCAGTCTCGAGACTGTTCCGCCAATTTCCTTTGGAAATGTGTAGCCTTCAGGGGTGATGAGATAACGATATGCAAAATTGTTAAAGTGCTTGATTGTGTTCGCCTTGAGAGGCTATTTTAACTTGATGGGTTGGGGAAGACCAGAAGTCATGCTTATAAGCTACATAAGGGTACGGCTAGGTTAGATGTTAGACGGTTCTTCATTTCCCAGAGGATTGTTGTCCAAGTTTCAATTGTCTAAGGGGGTCTGAGAGGAATTTCCCAAATGTTTTCCCCCCTGAATGGCCTTGGGTTGTTTATCAGTTTTTTGCCTCTTCCAGGAGATCACATGACTGATGGTGGGGCGGTGGGTGTGTATTATGGAGGGTATGGGTGCCTAATCGTGCCTAATGGTAGTATTCAGCATGGAATCGCTCATACTCACCCAACTCAATAACCACTGGCATATTGCTGAGTCCAAGAGTGAACAATAGATTTCCCACGTAGCCTGCCCAATGAGAATCATTCACAAATCAATATCAGACATAAACAGATTAATGAGTACCATTGGCTCACTTCCCACCTCTCCTTTTAGAATAATTTGCTTCCCTCTCTCTCTCATATTATGTTCATATTAAGGTTTTCCTTAGAGCTGAGAAGATGAAGGGGAGAATGGTACCAGGAATGAGAGACTTCAGTGTTGTGTTGAGACGAAAGATACTGGGATTGTTCTCCTTAGAGCAGAAAAGGTTAAAGGGAGACTTGATAGAGGTGTTCAAAATCATGAAGGGTTTTGATAGAGTAAATATGGAGAAACTATTTCCAGTGACAGAAAGGTCAGTAACCAAAGGACACAAATTTATGATAATTGGCAAAAGAACCGGAAGAGGAGATGAGGAGAATTTCCATTATGCAGCGAATTTTATGATTTGGAATGCACTGCCTGAAAAGTATTGTGTCTGTAAGCACTCTAGTAATGACTCCACGAGGCGAGGTATTGTACTTGAACTGTGGTGACCTTAGTCCATTTATTATAGCTCCTGAGTGAGGATACAGTAAGGTGAGCTCCCTTTTATACCTGGTTACCTGTCGTGTACAGGTGACCCCTAGGTCTCCACCAGTTGCACCCTCTGGTGGTACAAGCAGAGTGTATACAGTGTGAAGGTACATCCAGTAGTCTTATGTAACTGTACATTGAGTGTACAGGGTATATACTTATGTTATACATACACAACATCACTTCTCCCCTAAGTCTTGTGCCACTGACCTTTGCATTGTGTGCTCTGGCCCTAGACTAGAGTGCCCACAGCCCTTGCACCTTGTCTATACTTTGGCTAGGCTCTCTCCCTGTTGACCCCAAGTCCTTATTGCCACAACATTGGGAAATGGTCAGCAGTGGATGGTTAGAGGTTGCAGTGGGGGTTGAGTGGGTTCTGGGTGTGATCCATGTGTGTCCATGGCTACATACATCCACCCCCCGCCCCCCCATACATAGACCATGTGTGTGGCTCAACACCTGCATGTGCATATATGTACAGAAGGAAAGAACAAAAAAAAGAACATAGGAGTAATTATATCACTGTTTGGGTTTTGCAGTAGTGGACCAAGTAAATTTTTCAGGTAAGATACATACGTGGTATCACAGTCTTGCCCCTGGGGTGTAGGTGCAGGTGGGTGAGGACGCTAGTTTCAGAGTGACCGGACTGTGTCCAGGTTGTCTGATGGCGGCGTTGCGCTCCCTGTCAGTTGGGTGGGCTCGGATCGCTCCCCTGGCTGAGTCTCAGGGCCTTTGCCGTTGCCTAGTGATGGGCAGAGCCACAGGAGTCTCCCTGTCCTCCTTTGAGGGCTGCAGTATCTCCCTGCTGCCCTTCAGCGGTAGTGGGAGCCTGGTCATTCCAGATCCCGTTGGGAGGGCTGGAGAGTGCTGGCCTCTTGCTCCCGGCACTGGCCCTGGTGGCCAGAGAGGTAGAGCCGATCTGGGGCAGGGTACCGGTGGTGGTGCCTTTGCCGTCCGCTAATCGCTGGCCCTGCAGCTGGTATGCTCCCTCTGTGTGTGGCCACGCTCCCTGGGGCATCACATTGGTCCCGGAGGCACAGGCTACATGATCGGGTAGCCCGCTGGAACTGGGTGCTTCCGACGGGAGGTTGCCCTTGGTTTTGTCGGTGTACATGTAGAACCCGGCATCGCATATCATTTCTTCAATTACTGTCATAATACATTGGTTCCGACCGCAATCGCCCGACTCGACACGGTTAGTTACATTTACATACTTGCATTTGTCAATTAAATCCTTTACATGTGTATTACCGGCATCGCTGTACAAAGAGTGGAACTGTCCCTTTAATTGTGATGGGTTGCCGGTCTCCTTTAAGAGGGCCTTGCAATCTTTACCCCAATCCAGTTTGCTGCTCGGCATCACGTGTTGCTCCCTCAACGCTGCCCCTTGTGGTCTGGCCGCCGCCATCTTTACTTCAGGCGTTTCATTCACCTCGTGGTGCGGGCCCTATTTTCTTTCTCTCCACGATGTAAGCTGCGGTGATCCTTTTCACCTCAGGTTCTGTCACGGAAGCATGGAAGTTACCTTCTGCGCTGATTTTCTTCCTCCGGAGTCCTGCAACTGGAGCCTGGAAGGTGAGGTCGGGTCGTTTGAGCTGGATCATCTCGTCCTTGGGTTGAGCGGTATGTATCGTCTCCACGCAGTCGAGTTGAGCGGCTGGTTTCTCAGGTGTCGTGCTGGTTCAAAATTCAGGGCCGCGTAGGACGTTGATCGCCGGGGGCTGGAGGTTTTCCCAGCTCCAACGGATTTGTTTCATCCATCTTCTTCCTAACAGCGTTGGACCATCACCAGCAACGATCCACAAAGGTAACTTGTGCGTCGAGCCACCATGGGACACCTGGACATCCACGCTGCCAATGACTGGGATGATGACGTTTTTTGTGTAGGTGAGCAGCTTCACTTCGATTGGGATCATTTTAGACCGTTCGACTGGATCGTCCCAGAGTTTCTCAAAGGCCGTCTGATTCATCAGCGATTGGCTCGCCCCTGTGTCCACCTCCATCGTGACTGGAACACCGTTGATTTCAACTTCCATTTTCAACGGAGAATTCTTGGTGGAGCAGGTATACACTCTGTACAGCACTTTGTGGGGCTGAGCCACCTCATGGACTCTCTCTTCATTGTCGCTGGAGTCCGGATGATCGTCCAACTCTTCATCGGCTCGGTGAGTAAACTTTCTCTTGCACATTCGCTGGAGCTGACCCTTCGTGTTACAGCCTTTGCAAGTATAGTCTTTATAGCGGCACTGGTGGGCCCTGTGATTTCCTCCACAGCACCAGCATAGGGTTAGCCGGTTGGTCCTTTGGCGGACTCAGGGTTGCGGGACTTGGGGTTCTGTTCTCTCTACACCCTGAGAGAGACCACTTGCAGCAGCCCTGCATCTAAAAGGCGCCAGTCGGTTCACAGTACTTACTGGGTTAGAATCCTGGGGGTGAGTCATCCGCTTGGAATCGCAGGCCGAGGCCATGAACGCCTGGCTCACGTTAACTGTATAGGGTATTAGTGAGGCCGCACCTGGAGTACTGCGTGCAGTTTTGGTCACCTTACTTAAGGAAGGATATACTAGCTTTGGAGGGGGTACAGAGACGATTCACTAGGCTGATTCCAGAGATGAGAGGGTTACCTTATGATGATAGATTGAGCAGACTGGGTCTTTACTCGTTGGGAGTTCAGAAGGATGAGGGGTGATCTTATAGAAACATTTAAAATAATGAAAGGGATAGACAAGATCGAGGCAGAGAGGTTGTTTCCACTGGTCGGGGAGACTAGAACTAGGGAGCACAGCCTCAAAATATGGGGGAGCCAATTTAAAACCGAGTTGAGAAGGAATTTCTTCTCCCAGAGGGTTGTGAATCTGTGGAATTCTCTGCCCAAGGAAGCAGTTGAGGCTAGCTCATTGAATATATTCAAGTCACAGATAGATAGATTTTTAACCAATAAGGGAATTAAGGATTATGGGAGCGGGTGGGTAAGTGGAGCTGGGTCCACGGCCAGATCAGCCATGATCTTGTTGACTGGCGGAGCAGGCTTGAGGGACTAGATGGCCTACTCCTGTTCCTAATTCTTATGTTCTTGTGTTCTTATGTTAATTGCCTTCTGCACGGTGATCGTGGTGTCCGCATAAAACAGCCTGTGGAGAAGGCCCTGGTGGCTGATTCCAATAACGAAGATGTCCCGCAGCGTTTCGGTGAGGTGGTCGCCAAAATCACACGGTGCAGCCAGTCGTCTGAAGTCTGCAGCATATTTTGTGATTTCTTGGCCTTCAGGCACCCGGTGGGTGTAGAACCGGTGTCTGGCTGTGAGGATGCTCTCTTTAAGTTTGAGCTGTTCCTGCATCATCGTTACGAGCTCCACATATGTTTTGGTTGTTGTCTTCTCTGGGGCTAGCAAGTCCCTGACGAGGCCATAGACGGTGGGCCCACAACTGCTGAGCAGGATAGCTCGTCGCTTATCAGCCAGCGAGGTCGGTGTGTCTCCTGCCAGGTCTTTTGCAAAGAAAAAGTATTTGAGCCTTTCCACAAAGACCTCCCAATCTTCCCCATCGGCGAGTTGTTGAATGGTGCCAAGGTTAGCCATTTTTCACGTGGAAATTCGTAGTCTCGTCGCCAATTATTGTGTCTATAAGCACTCTAGTAATGACTCCACGACTAAGGTATTGTACTTGAATGGTGACCTTAATCCATTTATTACAGCTCCTGAGTGAGGGTACAGCATGGTGAGATCCCTTTTATACCTGGTTACCTGTCGTGTACAGGTGACCCCTAGGTCTCCACCAGGTGTATAGTGTGTACAGTGTGAAGATACATCCAGTAGTCTTATGTAACTGTACATTGAGTGTACAGGGTATATACTTATGGTATACATACACAACAAAAAGGTGGAAGGAAGAGATTCTCATATTTATCATCCAGTTGATAATTGTGAAAGAAGATTGCGGGGGGGTGGGGGTGGGGCGCAGGTGGGTGGGGGTGGTGGTAATTTTCAACTTACCACTTGAGCTTAAAACTGGCTTTGCGGGTCAGGAATTGGGCGGTTTCTATAACAGGCACTTGCCCCACAATGCCGATGTTACTCTCCGGCAAATTGGGAACTACTCCCAATGTGTTGATTGGAATAGTCAGTCTTTATGATGAAGAAAGAATTGACCATGGTTTACTGACTTTTAGGGGGGAAATTTTAACGTGGCTGAGCTGGTGGGTGTGGGTTAAATGGATAAAATTTCATGCATGTTGGGAAGCCGGCTCCAACCCGCTGACCTCTGGGTTTCACTGAGGCCAGACAAGAAGAGGGCAGCCAACCCGCTCCCAGGAGACGGGTTGGCATTTTAAATATGTTAATGAGGCTGAAAGCCTCAGATTGAACCTGCTGTACAGGTTTTACTGTGGCCAGCCGGGTTTCCCAGGCCTCAGGAAACCCAGCAGCTACAGCGAGGCGAGGACACCTTCTGCGAGCTCTCCTCGTGAGCCAGGAGGAGCGGGAATGCTTTTCCCCGGCCCCCCAAGCTCCCGCACCATCAGACACCACCCCGGCCCCCCCGCCCTTGCAATCTCAAACCCCCACTCACCGGAATCGGACCCCCCCCCAGGGGTCAGGAATTGAACCCCCTTTGGGATCGGACTCCCCCCGGAGTCGAGTATCAGATCTACCAGGTCCTGTGACCACCTCTGGAGTGCTCCCTGCCTGACTGGAAGCCAAGCCTGTTAATCAGGCTGACCTCCGGTCAGGGAACGTGTCAATGACGAAAGATGCCCGCTGCAGAGTTAAATCTCCACAGCGTGTGGGGAGACCCAGACTTCCGGGTTTCCCGTGTGCTAACTGAACCGCCAAACACCCCCACCCCCACTCCCAGTGAGTCGGTGAGTAAACATTCCCCTCTTTGATGCTCCTTTGGATTCTCCAAAAAAAGGGGCTGATGTTCTGGAACTTTTTGTTATTAGCGAAAAAGATATATTTTGGCAGATAGTATTGGCTCATAGTATAGTGAGCTTAGGGTGATCAGGGAGGTTGTGATTGAAATAAATCCAAGTCTTTCTTTTCTTTCTTAATCTCTGCTCTAAGGGAAACACTCCCAGCTTATCTAGTCTCTCCATGTAATTGAAATCCCTCATCCCTGGCACCATCGCCAGCATGGACTGGTTGGGCCGAATGACCTTTTCTGTGTCGTCTATCCGATGTAATCCCTTCTAGTAAATCCCCTCTGCACCCTCTCTAAGACCTTGACATCCTTCCTGAAGTGTGGTGCCCAGGATTGGACACAACATTCCAGCTGGGACCTAACCAGCGATTTACAAGGATTCAGCATGACTTCCTTGATTTGTGCTCTATGCCTGATAGTGGGTCTTACTATTAATTACCGAGATATTGGGTAGGAAAAGCTACATTCTAGATATAGGGAACACAAGATCCACATAGGGGTCAACCTAGGTGACAATAACAACAATTTGCATTCAAGTAGCAAGGCGTAATTGCATAAATTACAGCTTCAAATCAGAGCCGAGATTGCAGAATGTATAATTATTGAGATAATACAGAAATTTGTTTGATTTGCTCTTTGCAAAAATGGGAGAGTTTAAATTAGCAGAGATTGAATTCAGCAGCATAGCAGATCTAGATCTGAACCCACAGGGAGAAAGTTTTGATTTTATCTCCTCGGCATTCAAACGGCAGTCTTTGTTTTGATATAGCCATGAAGAGAACAGTTTCTGTCTCCAAACCTTATCACTTTTCTGTCTCCATTTGGTTTGTCAACACTAACGTTTCAATGCAGCATAGTGTGAAAGCAGCCCCAGAGTCCAATCAGAGAATCTAATCAGCGTGACAAGACACAGCAGTGAACGTGATAAGCACTGTGCAGTTGGGTAAAGGTTGACTGGCATAACGACAACAACGTGCATTGATGTAGCGCCTTTAATGTAGCAAAATGCCCCAAGGCGCTTCACAGGAGTGTTATCAAACCAAATTTGATACCAAGCCACATAAGGAGATACTAGGGCAGATGACCAAAAGTTTGTTCAAAGATGTAGGTAGCGCAGAGAAGATTGAGAGGAGATTTGATAGAGGTGTTCAAAATCATGAGGGGTCTGGAAACAATAGATAGAGAGAAACTGTTCCCATTGGTGGAAAGGTCGAGAACCAGAGGACACAGATTTAAGGTGATTGGCAAAAAAACCAAAGGCGACATAAGATAAAACTTTTTTACACAGCAAGTGGTTAGGATCTGGAATGTACTGCCTGAAAAGGTGATGGAGGCAGACGTATTCACTGCTTTCAAAAGGGTGTTGGATAATACCTGAAAGAAAAAAATTTGCAGGGCGGAGGAGTGGGACTAGCTGAAGTACTCTTGCAGAGAGCCGGCACAGGCTCGACGGTCTGAATGGCCTTCCTCCATGGTGTAACCATTCTATGATTCTATGATTAAGGAGCGTTTTATAAGAGGAGAGCGAGGTAGAGAGGCAGAGAGGTTTAGGGAGGGAATTCCAGAGCTTAGGGCCTTGGCAACTGAAGGTAATAAGAGCATTGAACATTTTGGTGGATTGAGTTAGTTCTACCGTTGCCAATACCACTCCTTACTGAGGTTTGCCAATTACATTTTAATGGTTAAAATCCTTATTTAACATCATTTTTCCAGGTCCAAAACCAACTCTAAACAGAGGAATGAGGCAGAGAATTGGACCATGGTTAGGCTCCAGCTGGAGTATTGTGGCCAATTCTAGGCACCACCCTTTAAGAAGGATGTCAAGGCCTTAGAAAGGGTACAGAGGAGATTTACTACAATGGTATCAGGGATAGAATCATAGAAATTTACAGCACAGAAGGAGGCCATTTCGATCCATCGTGTCCGCACCTTCCGACCAAGAGATATCCAGCCTAATCCCACTTTCCAGCTCTTGGTCCATAGCCCTGTAGGTTAGGGCACTTTAAGTGCACATCCAAGTGTCTTTTAAATGTGGTGAGGGTTTCTGCCTCTACCACCATTTCAGGCAATGAGTTCCAGACCTCCACCACCCTCTGGGTGAAGAAATTTTCCCTCGTATCTCCTCTAAACGTCTCCCCAATTACTTTAAATCTAGGTCACCTGGCTGTTGACCCCTCTGTCAAGGGAAACAGGTCCTTCCTATCCACTCTATCCAGGCCCCTCATAATTTTATATACTTCAATCAGGTCACTCCTTAGCCTCTTCTATTCCAAAGAAAACAGACCCAGCATTTCCAATCTCTCCTCATAGCCAAAATTCTACAGTCCAGGCAACATTCTTATAAATCTCCTCTGCACCCTTCCCATGCAATCACATCTGTTATGTCTGTAATGTACTTATGAATGACTCCACGAGTTAATGTGTTGTACTCAAACTGTAGTGACCATGGTCCTTTATTTGTAACTCCAGAGTGAGGCATAAGCCCTGCACACCTATGCAGGTGATCCTCAGGTCTCCCACTGCAGTGTCCTCTGGTGGACAGCCTCTGCCGCAGGAAACCCCGGTCTCCACCAGTTGCACCCTCTAGTGGTGCCAACATAGTATATACACAGTGTTAACCTTATTGCTAGTACATCAGGTACTCAGTCTCCATCTTATACAACTATACAGTGACTACACAGAGAGTATATCTATAGTCTGCACATATAACATCACTCTCCCCCAAGTCCTTTGTACTGATTACTTTTGCGCTATGTGCTCTGGCTCAGTTCTCCCCAGACTTAAGTGCCAATAGCCCTAGCATCTTGGCTGTGCTTTGGCTTGGCTCTCTCCCTGTTAACCCCCAAGTCCTTTTGCCACAACGTTGGGTAGTGGTTACCAGTTTGGATGGTTTGCTGATGCAATAGGGGTTCCAGTGGGTTCTGGGTGTGATCCATGTGTGTGTCCATGGCTACACACATTCATTTCCACCCCCCCACCCCACCATCCCCCCACAGCTAGATCATGCAGCAGACCCGTTACATGAACATACAGGATCAGACACAGTGCAATTACAAAAAAAGGAAGTTACAGTTTGTATCGTGACACCTTGGTTCAGTGACTTACCTTTGTTACGTTTTGCGGTCGTGCGCCAGGATTGGGTAGATTACATTCATGGTTCAGTCATGGTAAGTACTGAAGTAGCAGTACAGGTATGCGAGGACACAGGTTCCAGAGCAACCGGTTGGGGTCCTAGTCGTTTGACAGTGGCGTTGAGCGCCCTGCTAGCGGGGTGGGCTTGGTTCGCTCACCTTGCCAGGACTCCGGGCCTTTGCCGTTGCCTAGTGGTGGGCAGAGCCACAGATGTGTGTAGCCTCCCTGTCCTCCTTTGAGGGTTGCAGAGTCTTCTGCCTGCTCACTAATGGTGTTGGGAACCTGGCTGTTCCGGGTTCCGTTTGGGGAACTCGTTGGTTCTGACCTTTTGGTCCCAGACATGGCCGAGGTAGTGACTGGGTCTGGGGGCTGCGCCGTCTCCACCCGGCTGATGGGCAACGACAGCCGACTGCACATATTGGCGCCGTTTTTGTTTCCAGGTCCGTGGCGAATAGTGTGCCTGCAGCGTGGGATAGACCTGGGACAGGATATCAGGATCAGTGCCTTCATCCTCCTGAGGTCGCTGGCCTACAACTTGTGGGGACACCTGGAGCAGGACATCAGGATCAGCGCCTTTCCCCTCCCAAATCTGCTCGCTTGCTACTTTTGGGGACACTCTGTTCCCGACATGTCGCAACAACATTTTGTTCTTTACGTTAGGAATAGTACCGACAACTTGCAACAACATTTTGTTCTTTACATTAGGAATAGTACCGACATCTCGCAACAACATTTTGTTCACAATCTTAATCGGTTTGTTGCATTGATTGCCATGCATACGACTTTTAGAGAACCCTGCTGGCTTTACTTCAATCAAATCCTTTGTTAGACACCACGTGTTGGTCCCTCAGCGTTGCACCTCGTGATATAGCCACGGCCATCTTTGTTTTCAGCCACGCTGCACCGCGCCATCTTGCCTCTGTCCTCGAGGTCGACTGTCTTGATCCTTCTCTCCCGCGATTCTGCCACAAAAGCTGGAAGAGTGCCTATGACTTCGATCTTCCTCCCCAGGAGTCCTGCCACTGGAACCGGGAAGGTACTTTTTAGCCATTCCGGTCGGATCATTGCCACGCAGTCATGATGGACGGTCTGTGCCTCAGGTGCTGCGCTGGTCTGTTCTCTGGCCCAAGCGAGGGTGAGGTTTTCCGCTGCCTCTGAGCATGGGGGACATCGATTGCTGGAGTGAAGAGATCTTCCCATTTCCACTGGATTTTCCCGATCCACCTTCTTCCAAGTAGCATTGGACCATCACCTGCAACAATCCACAGAGGTAACTTGTGCACCATGCCATTATGGATTACACTACCAAGGACTGGGATCAGCTCCTTGGTGTAGGTGTGCAACTTTTCCTTTATTGGAACCAGCTCAGGTTATTTTTCATTCCATAGCCCTCAAAGGCATCCTGGCTCATCACTGACTGGCTCGCTCTCATGATAAAGGTACGTGGAGTCAGAGGAAATGTATTAGCATGGATAGAGAATTGGCTGGCGAACAGAAAGCAGAGAGTCGGGATAAATGGGTCCTTTTCGGGTTGGAAATCGGTGGTTAGTGATGTGCCACAGGGATCGGTGCTGGGACCACAACTGTTTACAATATACATAGATGACCTGGAAGAGGGGACAGAGTGTAGTGTAACAAAATTTGCAGATGACACAAAGATTAGTGGGAAAGCGGGTTGTGTAGAGGACACAGAGAGGCTGCAAAGAGATTTAGATAGGTTAAGCGAATGGGCTAAGGTTTGGCAGATGGAATACAATGTCGGAAAGTGCGAGGTCATCCACCTTGGGAAAAAAAACAGTAAAAGGGAATATTATTTGAATGGGGAGAAATTACAACATGCTGCGGTGCAGAGGGACCTGGGGGTCCTTGTGCATGAAACTCTTTTGAGTTAACCTGCAAAAACATAAAACATTAAAACCATGCCACCCGACCTGGGTGACACAGCAGACATTTTCAAGGCCCCTTTTTTTTTTTGGTTTTTGGTTTTTTTTTTTGGGGCGCTAAAATCAAATTTTTCCAGTGCCCCCTATAAAAGGGGAGGGGGACACTAAAAGCACCGGCAATGAAAACAAATTAAACTTTAAAACGTAAAATCAAATTAAAATTTGCTTGCCGGGCGTGATGATGCACTCCAGTCCCTCCGGTGCCCACTTCTCGCGGAAGGCCGCGAGCGTACCGGTGGACACCGCGTGCTCCATCTCCAAGGACACCCTGGACCGGATGTAAGAGCGGAAGAGAGGCAGGCAGTCAGGTTGAACGACCCCCTCGACCGCCCGCTGCCTGGACCGGCTGATGGTCCTTGTGCATGAAACTCTTTTTTGAGTTCACCTGTGAAAACATAAAAACAATAAACGGTGCCACCCGACCTGGGTGACACTCCAGACATTTTCAAGGCCCTTTTTTTCCCCCCTTTTTTTTTGTTTTTTTTTGTGTTTTTCTTTTTTTTTTTGGTTTTTTTTTGGGCACTAAAATCACAATTTTCCCCAGTGCCCCCTATAAAAGGGAAGGGGGACACTAAAAGCACCGGCAATTAAAACAAATTAAACTTTAAAACGTAAAATCAAATTAAAATTTGGTTGCCGGGCGTGATGATGCACTCCAGTCCCTCCGGTGCCCACCTCTCGCGGAAGGCCGCGAGCGTACCGGTGGACACCGCGTGCTCCATCTCCAAGGACACCCTTGTGCATGAATCCCAAAAAGTTAGTTTGCAGGTGCAACAGTAATCAGGAAGGCGAATGGAATGTTGGCCTTCATTGCGAGAGGGATGGAGTACAAAAGCAGGGAGGTCCTTCTGCAACTGTACAGGGTATTGGTGAGGCCGCACCTGGAGACCTGCGTGCAGTTTTGGTCACCTTACTTAAGGAAGGATATACTAGCTTTGGAGGGGGTACAGAGACGATTCACTAGGCTGATTCCGGAAATGAGGGGGTTACCTTATGATGATAGATTGAGAAGACTGGGTCTTTACTTGTTGGAGTTCAGAAGGATGAGGGGTGATCTTATAGAAATGTTTAAAATAATGAAAGGGATAGACAAGATAGAGGCAGAGAGGTTGTTTCCACTGGTCGGGGAGACTAGAACTAGGGGGAGCCAATTTAAAACCGAATTGAGAAGGAATTTCTTCTCCCAGAGGGTTGTGAATCTGTGGAATTCTCTGCCCAAGGAAGCAGTTGAGGCTAGCTCATTGAATGTATTCAAGTCACAGATAGATAGATTTTTAACCAATAAGGGAATTAAGGGTTACGGGGAGCGGGCGGGTAAGTGGAGCTGAGTCCAGGGCCAGATCAGCCATGATCTTGTTGAATGGCGGAGCAGGCTCGAGGGGCTAGATGGCCTACTCCTGTTCCTAATTCTTATGTTCTTATGTTCTTATGTTCCCACTTCAACAAAGACTGGAACGCCGTTTATCTCGATTCCCATCTTCACTGGAGGACAATCGGTGGTGCAGGTATACACTCCATACACTTCTTCTTGAGGCTGAGCTGCCTCTCTGGCCAAATCATCATACTCCCCGCTGGATTCAAAGTCATCTACCGACTCCTCTACTAGACGGTGAGTTGTATTTCTTTTACACATATGCTGGAGATAGCCTTTCGTGTTACAGGCTTTGCATGCGTACTCAGCAAACCGACACTGGTGAGCCCTATGGTTTCCTCCGCAACGACAGCATGGTGCTACTCGATTAACACCCCTCGACAGACTCTGAGTTCTGGAACCCTGAGGTCTGTTCTCTCTGCCCTGGGCAGAGCCATGATCTACAGTCTTGCCTGTGAAAGGCACCATTCTGTGTGCAGTACTTGCCGGGTTTGAGTCCACAAGATGAATAATTTGCTTGGTGCTGCAGGTCGAGGTCATGAACGCCTGACTGTTGCTGATGGCCTTCTGCAGGTTGACTGTGGTGTTGGCAGATAATAGTTTGTGAAGGAGGCCCTCGTGGTCAATTCCCATAATGAAGATGTCTCGCAATGCTTCGTTGAGGTGCGTGCTGAAATCACACAGTGCCGCAAGTCTCCTGAGGTCGGCAGCATATTTTGCAATCTCCTGGCCCTCAGGTCTGCGGTGAGTGTAGAATCTGTGCCTGGCCGTGAGGATGCTCTGTTTTGGTTTTAGTTGGTCGCGCATTAGTTCAGTCAGCTCATTGTATGTCTTATCCTTGGCCTTCATGGGTGCCAGCAAGTCCCTGACGAGGCGGTAGACCTTGAGCCCACAACTAGTCAGCAGTATAGCCCTGCGCTTCTCCGCCAATGTGTCCGTCTCCCCTGCCAGGTCTTTTGCCATGGAATATTGCTCGAGCCTTTCTGTGAAGGCATCCCAATCATCACCCTCTGCGAAGTCTTTTAGTGTGCCAAAGGTAGCCATAATCGCGTGAAAGTCCGTATTCTCATTGCCAGTTGTTATGTCTGTAATGTACTTAAGAATGACTCCATGAGGCAATGTGTTGTACTCAAACTGTAGTGAGCTTGGTCCTTTATTCCTAACTCCAGAGTGAGGCACAAGCATGGTGGGCAGCCTTTTATACTGGGCCCTGCACACCTATGCAGGTAACCCTCAGGTCTCCCACCGCAGTGCCCTCTGGTGGACAGTCTCTGCCACAGGGGCAGGAAACCCCGGTCTCCACCAGTTGCACCCTCTAGTGGTGCCAGCAGAGTGTATACACAGTGTAAACCTTATTGCTCGTACATCAGGTAACAAGTCTCCATCTTATGCAACTATACAGTGACTACACGAGAGTATATCTACAGTCTGCATGTATAACAACATCTTTCTTATAATGTGGTGACCAGAATGACACACAGTACTCCAGCTGCGGTCTAACTAGTATTTTATACAGTTCAAGCATAACCTCCTTGCTTTTGTATTCCTTGCCTCGACTAATAAAGGCAAGTATTCCATATGCCTTCTTAACCACCTCATCTGCCTGGTCTGCTACCTTCAGGGATCTGTGGACCTGCACTCCAAGGTCCATTTGTTCTTTTACACTTTTCAGTGTCGTGCCATTTAATGTGTATTCCCTTGCCTTGTTTGACCTCCCCAAATGCATTACCTCACAGTTATCCAGATTGAATTCCATTTGCCATTGTTCTACCCACCTGACCAGTACTTTGATATCTTCCTGCAGTCTGCAGCTTTCTTCTTCATGATCAACCATACAGCCTATTTTAGTGTCATCTGCAAACTTCTTAATCATACCCCTAACATTTAAGTCCAAGTCATTGATATAGACCACAAAAAGCAAGGGACCCAGCACTGAGCCCTGCGGAACCCCACTGGATACAGCCTTCCAGTCACAAAAACACCCATCATCCATTACTCTTTGCTTCTTGCCTCCGAGCCAATTTTGTTTCAAATTGCCATATTGCCTTGGATCCCATGGGCTATTACTTTCATGACCAGTCTGCCATGTGGGACCTTATCAAAAGCTTTGCTAAAATCCATATGCACTACATCATATGCACTGCCCTCATCTACCGTCCTGGTTATCTCCTCGAAAAATTCAATCAAGTTAATCAGATACGACCTTACCTTGACAAATCTGTCCAAATGAAGATTTATCCTGTCCCTCAGAACTTTTTCCAACAATTTTCCCACCACCGTGGTTAGGCTAATTATTTGATCTATCCCTTTCTCCCTTTTTAAACAAAGGTACATTAGCAGTCCTCCGTAATATCACCCGACTCTGCCCCTGCCTCAGCCCATCAGTTGCTGAAACCCTCATCCATGCCTTTTGTTATCTCTAAACTTGACTATTCCAACGCTCTCCCAACCAGCCTCCCACCTTCCACCCTGCGTAAACTTGAGCTCCTCAAAAGCTCTGCTGCCTGTATCCTAACTCGCACAAAATCCCATTCACCATCACCCCTGTGCTCAATGACATACAGTGGCTCTCAGTCCGATAACGCCTTGAATTTAAAATTCTGATCCACGTGTTCAAATCCCTCCATGGCCTCGCCCCTTCCCTATCTCGAACATCTTCCAGTCCTACAACCCTCCAAGATCTCTGTGCTCCTCCAATTCTGGCATCTTGCGCATCCCTGATTTTCAACATTCCATCGTTGGTGGCTGTACCTTCATTTGCCCTAAACTTTGGAATTCCATCCCTAAACCCCTCCGCCTCTCTTACTCTCTCTCCTCCTATAAGCCGCTTCTTAAAACCTACCACTTTGACCAAGATTTTGGTCATCTGTCCTAATATAAGAACATAAGAAATAGGAGCAGGAGTAGGCCACCTGGCCCCTCAAGCCTGCTCCGCCATTCAATAAGAACTTGGCTGGTCTGATCATGGACTCAGCTCCACTTCCCTTGCCCACTCTCCATAACCCTTTACTCACTTAATCGCTCAAAAATCTGTCTATCTCTGACTTAAATACATTCAATGACCCAGCCTCCACAACTCTCTGGCCTGTCTATATCCCATTGCAGATTGTGTGTGTCCTCCTCACAATTTGCTTTCCTACCCATCTTTGTATCCTCAGCAAACTTGGCTACATTACACTCGGTCCCTTCATCCAAGTCATTAATATAGATTGTAAATAGTTGAGGACCCAGCACCGATCCCTGCGGCACCCCACTAGTTACTGTTTGCCAACCGGAAAATGACCCATTTATCACAATTCTCTGTTTTCTGTTAGTTAGCCAATCCTCTATCCATTCTAATATATTGCCTCCAATCCCGTGAGCTCTTATCTTGTGCAGTAACCTTTTATGTGGCACCTTATCGAATGCCTTCTGGAAATCCAAATACACCACATCCACTGGTTCCCCCTTATCCACCCTTCTCGTTACATCCTCAAACAAATTTCCCTTTCATAAAACCATTTCTCCTTGCATGGTTCAGTGTCAACTTGTCCTGCCACCTTTAAAGAATTGTGTGCATGAACTTCCAGGCCCCTCTGCTCTTGCAGCCCCTGTAAAATTGTACCATTTAATTTATGACCCAGAAATTACGGTTGGAGGCTTCCTGCGGGCGGATGCTTCTGACGGCAAAAGATTTTACGAAAATACCTTGTGGTCTCGGAGGAACGAACACTAGGATCACGTGGGCTGGACCACCAATTGAAATGAAGAATTTTCTCATTGATAGTAATGGGAGCTCCATTTGTATGAAGCTCGTGGCGCCTCTTTGGACACGTGCACACATCGTACGCACCCGGAGAGGCCGCAATTTCAAGCCCTATATTTCCTCTCCTCATTCTTCCTACCAAAATATTGAAGCATAAATACCGAAATGGGCGTGAAACAAAATATTCCATCTCTTATGAGCAGCCTGCTTTATATATCTGCCTTGTTCTCGAACAACGTAATGTATTGACGTGGATAGAGAACTAGTTGGCAGACAGGAAGCAAAGAGTGGGAATAAACGGGTCCTTTTCAGAATGGCAGGCAGTGACTAGTGGGGTGCCGCAGGGCTCAGTGCTGGGACCCCAGCTATTTACAATATATTAATGATTTAGACGAAGGAACTGAAAGTAATATCTCCAGGTTTTCAGATGACACTAAGCTGGGTGGAAGTGTGAGCTGTGAAGAGGCTGCTAAGAGGATGCAGGGTGACTTGGACAGGTTAGATGAGTGGGCAAGTGCATGGCAGATGCAGTATAGTGTGGATAAATGTGAGGTTATTCACTTTGGTGGCAAAACCAGGAAGGCAGATTATTATCTGAATGGTGACAGATTAGTAAAAGGGGAGGTGCAACGAGACCTGGGTGCCATGATACATCAGTCATTGGAAGTAGGCATGCAGGTACAGCAGGCAATAAAGAAAGCAAATGACATGTTGGCCTTCATTGCGCGAGGATTTGAGTATAGGAGCAGGGAGGTCTTGCTGTAGTTGTACAGAGCCTTGGTGAGACCACACCTTGAGTATTGTGTGCAGTTTTGGTCTCCTAATCTGAGGAAGGACATTCTTGCTATTGAGGAAGTGCAGCAAAGGTTCACCAGACTGATTCCCGGGATGGCAGGACTGACATATGAAGAAAGACTGGATCGACTAGGCTTATATTCATTGAAATTTAGAAGAATGAGAGGGGATCTCACAGAAGCATATAAAATTCTGTCGGGATTGGACAAGTTAGATGCAGGAAGAATAGTCCCGATGTTGGGGAAGTCCAGAACCAGGGGTCACAGTCTAAGGATAAGGGGTAAGCCATCTAGGACTGAGATGAGGAGAAACCTTTTCACCCAGAGAATTGTGAATCTACGGAATTCTCTACCAGAGAAAGTTGTTGAGTACAGTTCGTTGGATATATTCAAAAGGGAGTTCGATGTGGCCCTCAGGGCTAAAGGGATCGGGGGTATGGAGAGAAAGCAGGAGTGGGGTACTGAAGTTGCATGATCATATTGAATAGTGGTGCAGGTTCGACGGGCTGAATGGCCTGCTCCTGCACCTATTTTCGATATTTTTCTGTTTCTAACACCTGGGCTGGATTTACAGCAGAGAAACAGGCCATTCGGCCCTACCAGTCCATGCCGGCATTTATGCTCCACTCGAGCCATGTTTGATGCTGTCCAACATGTGACTTATTTAAGGGTGATAGTACCATGAAAATAAAGGGTAGATTTAGAACCAAATTCGGTCACAAATACTTCAAGTCGTATTTATTACCAGAGATGGTGGCTCCTTTTTAAAAACAATATTCTGTGTCTCATGTAATATAACTCCAGCTTTATTCATTTTTGTTACGTTATTTCTTCAAAAATAATCTTACTGTTTCTGAGGCGAATAGCATAGATGCATTTAAGGGGAAGCTGGATATGCTGATGGGGTGAGATGAAGTAGGGTGGGAGGAGGCTCGCGAGGCGCATAAACACCGACATGTACCAGTTGGGCTGAATAGCCTGTTCTGTGCTGTAAAATTCAATGTAATTCTATGTAATTCATGACTTGAGAGACCATTTTTAGGCACTTTTATCACATGGTTATATTGCATCTCACTTCAGGAGAATTGTGTTCATGTTTTGCTCTGCTGCTTTCCATTTGCAATGGGGAGATGGTCCCAGGAGATGTGCTTTTATACAGAGTGCTACTGAGAGCATGGTGGGCAGGTCCAGTTTCCTGTGTTTACTGCGCTAAAGCTGGCTCATTATCCTAATTACAGGGCTATGGACAGAGACATACCTGTGTGACAAGGGAGCTTGTTTATGCTGTGGAGGGAGACCAGGTCACTTGTAATGTGTTTGTTGAGCTCAGGTAACGCGATGATGTGTTTTGACAAGATTATTTTATATAATTGAGCTTAAAAAAATTGTTATATATTGTAAAATTAAAAATTACAGTTATTTTTATTAGACATAGATCACCGAACACACTCTGATAAGAACATTTCAGGCAGATATTGTGAAGAAAAAAGAAAGATTTAGATTTATACAGCGCCTTTCATGACCTCAGGACATCCAAAGGTGCTTGACAGCCAATTTGGAAGTGTTATAATATAAGAAATGTTGGAATATAGGACATTGTGGGCCACCCCAATGCGAGAGAACACCACCGCAGGTCGAGGCTATAAAAAGAGCTGGAGCATGCCACTGCAGCTTCCAGTATGAGCTGACACAAATGTGCGATGGCTTCGAGGTGGACGAATGGGTGATGTCATCAGGACCCAGGTCGCCGTTCGGAGTGTGGGCAGGAGCATCAGCGGGGTCCTGGTACAGTAGAGGAGTGGGAAGGTCGTGGCGGACTTGCGACGACTGATCGGGGCGGAGGAGTAATGAGGGATCGTGGCTGAGATTTGGTGGGTGATCGTGATGGAGGTTCGGCGAATGTTTGGTGCGGAGGTGCGGCAGGAGATCGTGGCGGAGGTGCGGCGAGTGTTTTTGTGGCGGAGGAGCGGTGCGGGATCGTGGTGGAGGTGCGGCGAATGTTTGTGGCGGAGGAGCGGCGAGAGATCTGGCAGAGGTGCGCTGAATGAGGATACGGGGCCCAGAAGAGCCGAGGGTCCAGGGACAGCACGGGCCAGCCCACACTGCGATATGTGTGTGCACTAGGTCCGTGCAGCAGAGCCAGGTCTCCAGTCGTCCTGGTTAACCCTTGCCACTGGATAAAGGCCTAGTTTTGTCAAGTCCATGTGGTGCCTGGTTTGCAACGGTCACCACACGTTATAAAAAATTCACGCACAGGCATCTTCCACCCCCTCAATTGGAGTTCAGAACTGGAATATCGGGTCCTTCATTGACACATCTGTGAACTCATGGAAGCAAGTCATCCTCGTTCGAGGGACCGCCTATGAGGATAGGAAATGCAGTAGCCAATTTGCACACAACTAACTCGCACAAATAGCAATGTGATAATGACCAGGTAATCTGTTTTAGTGATCTTGATTAAGGGATAAAATATTGGCCAGGACCTTGATTAGACCACACTTGGTGTACTGTGAACAGTTCTGGTCTCCATATTACAAAAAGATATAGAGCCAGTGGAGAAGGTGCAAAAAAAGGTGTACAAGGATGATATCAGAACTGAGAGTTTATAACAATCAGGAAAGACTGGGACTGTTTTGACTAGCAGTGCTCCTCTGCTCTTTTTCGAAATAGTGCCATGGGATCTTTTATGTCCACCTGAGAAAGCAGACAGTGCCTCAGTTTAACATCTCATCCGAAAGATGGCACCTCTGACAGTGCAACACTCCCTCAGTACTGCACTGGGAGTGCTAGCCTAGATTTTTGTGCTCAAGTCTCTGGAGTGGGACTTGAACCCACGACCTTCTGACTCGGAGGCAAGAGTGCTACCCACTGAGCTAAGGCTTGAAGAAGCTGATCACACACCTCCACTTCTGCTAAAAGCCATAAGTGTGGCAGTTCTGTTTACACTGCCAGGCAACTCCACAATTGTGCCTGTTTCAATGATTTTTTAACCTTTCTGCATTTACATTCCAATTTTACGATGTGCTACATATAATATGCAGCACAGAAACAGGTCATTCGGCCCAACTGGTCCATGCCGGTGTTTATGGTCCACACAAGCCTCCTCCCAATCTATTTACTTCATCTCACCCTATCGACATATCCTTCTATTCTTTTCTCCCTCATGTACTTATCTAGCTTCCCCTTAAATGTATCGATACAATTCACCTCAACCACTCCATGAGTAAAGAAGGTTCTCCTGCATTCTTTATTGGATTTATTGATGACTATTTGATATTTATGATCCCTAGTTTTGGACAACTGGAAACATCTTCTCTACATCTACCCTACCAAACCCATTTATAATTTAAAGACCTCTATCCAGTCACCCTCAGTCAAAAAAGCTCCAGCCTGTTGAGTCTTTCCTGATTGTTATAAACTCTCAGTTCTGGTATCATCCTTGTAAACCTTTTTTGCACCTTCTCCACTGGCTCTATATCCTTTTTGTAATATGAAGACCAGAACTGAGCATAGTACACCAAGTGTGGTCCAATCAAGGTAACAAATATTTAACGTAACTTCTAACACTAAGAACATCAGAAGGTCACAACGGCTAAATGCAACGTGCAATTTGGTAATTGTCATGTATGTACTTTTGGGATCATTAGCCACTAGATGGCATCACTGTTGGAGGCCATTGGGCTGCACGCACGGATGTGCAACCCAAGTATAAAAGGCAAGCCATTTTGAATATTAGTCACTTTGGGCCTTAATAAAGCAGAGCCAAGGTCATACCTCTTGGAATTAAACAGTGCTCAGTCTAACAGTTATTGCATACACAACATTTGGTGATGAGGCAACAAGAACCTTTGCATGCAAAAATGAGCACAATTGGATTGTTGGAGCAATTTGTGGAAGGAGAAGATTGGGCAGATTTTGTGAGTAGTTTGAGCCAGATCTTTGTGGCCAACAAAATGGAGGAGGTCGGTGACGCAGATCGGCGCCGGGCGGTGTTCCTCACGGTTTGTGGTCCAAAAATTTATGATCTGATAAAGAATCTCCTCCTGCCTGTGAGTCCAACAGAGAAGACGTATGAAGAATTGTGTACACTGGTGCAGGACCACCTTAAGCCAGACAAAGGCATCATCATCTCGAGATACAGATTTTACACGCACGTTCGCTCAGAGGGCCAGAATGCGGCGGAATTCATTGTCGGCCAGAGACGTCTAGCGGGACCGTGTAAGTTCGGGGCAGTGTTGGCAGACATGTTGTGGGACTTCTTTGTAATCGGCATCAACCACGAGATGATCCTGCGTAAACTACTGGCGGTGGAGACGTTGGACTTGAACAGGGCCATCACGATTGCTCAGTCATGTGTGACGACGGATAGAAGTCTAAAGCAGATATCAGTGAAAAATCGAAACTCGGCAAGTACTGTAAATATGATTGATTCGTCGTTCGGCAGAGCGGCACATGGCAGGACCTACCTGACTGCGTACACAAAACCTGTGGCTGCCCAAAGTCCGCCAGCGAGAATGCATCCGATTTCTCCGTGTTGGTGTTGTGGGGAAAATCACTGGCACCAGCAATGCCGATTTAAGCAATATAGTTGCAAAGGCTGTCTGAAAGTGGGGCATCTCCAGCGCAAGTGTCCGCAGATGAGCAAGCGTGCTGCGACACACCATGTGGAGGATGATGGTCAGACGAGCGCGGATCCGGATACACAATCCGAGATACGAGAGAAGGAAGTCTATGGACTGTACTCGTTCCTAACTAAGAGCAAACCAATAATGATCAACGTGAAATTTAATGGGGTGCCGGTATCGATGGAACTAGACACGGGGGCGAGTCAATCGATAATGAGCCAGAGGGCATTTGACAAGCTGTGGGATACTAAGTCTGTGAGGCCCAGGTTGAGTCCAGTCAATACCAAGTTGCGCACGTACACCAAGGAACTCATAACGGTGATTGGCAGTGCCACAATTAAAGGTTCACGAGTTACCATTATGGATTGTGCCAGGCAATGGCCCAACGCTGCTCGGCAGGAACTGGCTTGAAAAAATCAGATGCGATTGGAACGACATCAAGGCATTGTCGTCGGAGAAAGATACACGTGCCCAATTATTGAGCAAGTTCCCCTCGCTGTTCGAAACAGGCATCGGCAACTTCACGGGAGCCAAGGTGCAGATCTACGTGGACTCAGATGCAAGACCCGTCCATCATAAAGCTCAGGCAGTTCCGTATGTGATGAGGGAGGTGGTCAAAATCGAACTGGACAGACTGCAGCGTGAAGGGATTATATCACCGGTTGAATTTAATGAATGGGCCAGTCCCATTGTTCCTGTGCTGAAAAGTGATGGCACAATCAGAATCTGGGGAGACTACAAGGCTCTGATCAACAGGGTTTTGAAACAGGATCAGTACCGTTACGGAGGCTGATGATTTGTTTGCAACGCTAGCTGGGGGGAAGTCGTTCACCAAACTGGACTTAATGTCAGCCTACATGACACAGGAGCTGGTCGAGGTGTTGAAGAGACTTATGTGCGTTAACACGCATAAAGGACTGTTTATTTATCACAGGTGCCCTTTTGGAATTCGCTCGGCCGCAGCAATATTTCAGAGGAACATGGACAGTTTACTGAAGTCCGTTCCCAGAGCCGTCGTGTTCCAAGATGACGTCCTGATCACAGGTCGTGACTCCGAGGAACATCTGAACAACCTGGAAAAGATTCTACATCGTCTGGACAAAGTGGCACTCAGACTGAAACGCTCGAAGTGCGTCCTAATGGCACCAGAGGTCGAATTCCTGGGGAGGAAAATTGCTGTTGGCGACATCAAACCCAAGGATGTGAAAACCAAGGCCATCAAGAATGCACCCAAGCCGCAGAATGTGATGGAACTGCGTTCATTCCTGGGTCTACTCAACTATTCGGTAACTGTTAAGTATGCAATAAAGGTTCAAACTGAGTACTGTTTAACTAAGCAAGGTATAACCTTGGCTCTGCTTTAATTAGGCCCAAAGTGCCTGAGTCTCAAAGTGGCTGGCCTTTTATACCTGAGCAGCACCATGTGCGTGCTGCTCAGTGGCCTCCAACAATGACGCCATCCGGTGGCTACAAACAGAATGTACATACATGTCAATATCCCCCCCTGAGATTTTATTACAGTCTTTCACATGTTGAGATGGTCCGGTGCTTTGCGCTCCCGGGTTGACCATCTCAGTTCGATTCCGGCCTTGGCTGAGTGTGCGGGGTCTGATGGCTGGATTGCTGACTTGTTGGGGGTGGCAGTGGCCATGTCAGGAATTGCAAGTCCATTTTTATTGAACAGGTCCGTGATGGAAATTCCAGGTTCACTGATGACCCTGGAGTCCTCTGAAGACTGCTGGTAGGTTGGTTGGTCATCAGTGGTTTCTTCATCCGACTGTTCTGGCTCATCTGTGTGCCTCAGATTTGTCTGATCCATGTGTTTCCTGCAAGTTTGCCCTTTCTTGAGCTTAATAACGAACACTCTGTTGCCCTCCTTGGCCATGATCGTACCAGTGATCCACTTAGGACCCTGACCATAGTTCAACACATATACAGGATAATTAACAGAAATCTCGCGTGACACAGTTGCGCGATCGTGGTACCCTTGGTGACTTTGTCTTCTGTATTCAACATGATTATTTAAATCCGGGTGTACCAGAGATAGCTTGATCTTAAGGTCTCTTTTCATCATGAGTTCAGCAGGCGAGACCCCTGTAAGTGTGTGGGGTCTTGTCCTGTAACTCAGCAGTATGCAGGACAAGCGGGTCTGCAGTGACCCTTGGGTTACTCTCCTCATGCTTTGCTTGATAATTTGTACTGCACGTTCTGCTTGCCCATTGGATGCAGGCTTGACCTTACATGTTTTATGCCATTAAGTTTCACAAACTCCTCAAACTCCTGACTGGTGAAGCATGAACAATTGTTGCTCACCCCTATGTCAGGCAGACCATGTGTTGCGAACATGACATTGAGATTCTCTATGGTTGCCTTGGACGTGCTGGATGACATGATTATGTATTCTATCCACTTCGAATAAGCGTCCACCACCACTAAAAACACCTTGTCCAGGAAGGGTACCTGCAAAATCTACATGGATCCTGGACCAAGGTTTGGATGGCCACGACCATAGACTCAGTGGCGATTCCGCTGGTCCTTTGCTGAGCTGGATGCAAGTGTTGCACTGATGCACGCATGCTTCCAGCTCAGAATCAATTCCTGGCCACCATACAAGGGACCTGGCGATGGCCTTCATCATCACTGTGATGTATGTAGCACTAAAATCACTGACTCCACACAGTCTGGTGTTGTAGTAACTGCTGTGACCTTGGTCCTTTATTGTGTAACTCAAAAGAGCCCCTCAGGTGTGGTGGGCAGCCTTTTATACTCTGTCTCGCAGGTACTTTCGGGTCTCCCACCACAGTGCCCCTTGTGGCGCACCATTGTAACTAAACATTTAATGTACATGGACAATACATAACAATCACTATACCAGGATGTGTATTGTGTAACTCACGCACGAACTTCTCTCTCCCTTTCTTGCGTATTACAACGCGATTGCCCCACAATATGCAATCTGCTTGAATAGACAGTTCGTCCTTGCGACGAATGTACGGTTTGGCCTCCTCTCACATTTGCTTAGATATGGCAGACCAAACCCCTTTGAGGATGCAACCCTTTACCACCGATAAAATCGGGTCCTGGCTGATCCACATCTTTACTTGTTGAGCTGTGACAGGGGTTCCTTCGCTCTCAAAAGCATCCATGATTAACATTAGATCTGCCAGTTGTGGCATTTGCACCTCCGGTGTGGGCAACGGCAACTGACTCAAAGCATCAGCACAATTCTCTGTGCCAGGTCTGTGGCGAATGACATAATCATAGGCAGATAATTTCAGCGCCCTCCTTTGGATGCGGGATGAAGCGTTGGTTTTGATACCTTTGCTCTCGGAAAACAATGAAATGAGCGGCTTGTGATCAGTCTCTAATTCAAACCTCAGACCGAACAGGTAGTGATGCATCTTTTTAACACTGTACACACAAACTCAAGCTTTTTTTTCTACCATGTGGTAGGCTCTTTCTGCTTTAGACAAACTTTTGGATGCATACGCGACAGGTTGAAGTTTCCCCGACTCATTGGCTTGTTGGAGTGCGCAACCAATTCCATATGACGATGTGTCACAGGCCAAAACTAAATGTTTACATGGGTCATAATATATCAGCAGCTTGTTCGAGCAAAGCAGATTGGTGGCTTTTTCGAAAGCTCTGTCTGCCCCTGGGCAGGACCGGAACTGATGTCCTCGGGGGAGTGTTTGCTAGTGCTTTTGGGGAGGGTTTAAACTAATATGGCAGAGAGGTGGGAATCTATGCAGGGAGACAGAGGGAAGTAAAATGGTGACAAAAGCAAAAGGTAGAAAGGAGATAAGGAAAAGTGGAGGGCAGAGAAATCAAAGGCAAAAATCAAAAAGGGCCAAATTACAACATAATTCTAAAAGGACAAAGAGTGTTAAAAAAAACAAGCCTGTGTCTCAATGCGAGGAGCATTTGTAATAAGGTGGATGAATTAACTGCGCAAATAGCTGTTAACAGATATGATGTAATTGGGATTACGGAGACATGGCTCTAGGGTGACCAAGGCTGGGAACTCAACATCCATGGGTATTCAACATTCAGGAAGGATAGACAGAAAGGAAAAGGAGGTGGGGTAGCGTTACTGGTTAAAAAGGAGATTAATGCAATAGTAAGGAAGGACATTAGCTTGAATGATGTGGAATCTGTATCGGTAGAGCTGTGGAACACCAAAGGGCAGAAAACGCCAGTGGGAGTTGTGTACAGACCACCAAACAGTAGTAGGGATGTTGGGGATGGCATCAAACAGGAAATTAGGGATGCGTGCAATAAGGGTATAGCAGTTATCATGGGGGACTTTAATCTACATATACATTGGGCTAACCAAACTGGTAGCAATACAGTGGAGGAGGATTTCCTGTTGTGTATAAGGGATGGTTTTCTAGACCAATGTGTCGAGGAACCAATTAGAGAACTGGCCATCCTAGACTGGGTGTTGTGTAATGAGACAGGATTAATTAGCAATCTTGTTGTGCAAGGCCAATTAAATGCTATTGGAGTGTAGTCACTGTTGTAATGTAGGAAACACGGCAGCCACTTTGCGCACAGCAAGCTCCCACATACAGCAATGTGATAATGATCAGATGATCCTAGACTGGATGTTGTGTAACGAGAGAGGATTAATTAGCAATCTTGTTGTGCGAGGCCCCTTGGGGAAGAGTGACCATATTATGGTAGAATTCTTCATTAAGATGAAGAGTGACTAAGTTAATTCAGAGACTAGAGTCCTGAACTTAAAGAAAGGTAACTTCGATGGTATGAGACGTGAATTGGCTAGGATAGACTGGCGAATGGGTTGACTTAAAGGGTTGATGGTGGATAGGCAATGGCAGACATTTGAAGATCACATGGATGAACTTCAACAATTGTACATCCCTGTCTGGCACAATAATAAAACGGGGAAGTTGGCTCAACCGTGGCTAACAAGAGAAGTTAGGGATAGTGTTAAATCCAAGGAAGAGGCATGTAAATTGGCCAGAAAAAGCAGCAAACCTGAGGACTGGGAGAAATGTAGAATTCAGCAGAGGAGGACAAAGGGTTTAATTAGGAGGGGAAAATAGAATATGAGAGTAAGCTTGCAGGGAACATACAAACTGACTGCAAAAGCTTCTATAGCTATGTGAAGAGAAAAAGATTAGTGAAGACCAACGTAGATCCTTTGCAGTCAGAATCAGGTGAATTTATAATGGGGAACAAAGAAATGGCAGACCAATTGAACAAATACTTTGGTTCTGTCTTCACTAAGAAAGACACAAATAACCTTCCGGAAATATCCCAGAGTACTTAAGGAAGTGACCCTAGAAATAGTGGATGCATCGATGGTCATTTTCCAACATTCTATAGACTCTGGATCAGTTCCTATGGATTGGAGGGTAGCTAATGTAACCCCAATTTTTAAAAAAGGAGGGAGAGAGAAAACAGGGAATTATAGACTGGTTAGCTTGACATCGGTAGTGGGTAAAATGTTGGAATCAATTATTAAAGATGAAATAGCAGCACATTTGGAAAGCAGTGACAGGATTGGTCCAAGTCAGCATGGATTTATGAAAGGGAAGTCATGCTTGACAAATCTTCTGGAAATTTTTGGGGATGTAACTAGCAGAACGGACAGTGGATGTGGTGTATTTGGACTTTCAAAAGGCTTTTGACACATCCCACACAAGAGATTAGTGTGCAAAATTAAAGCACGTGGTATTGGGGGTAATATGTTGATGTGGATAGAGAACTGTTTGGCAGACAGGAAGCAGAGAGTAGGAAAAAACGGGTCCTTTTCAGAATGGCAGGCAGTGACTAGTGGGGTACCGCAAGGTTCTGTGCTGGGACCCCAGCAATTTACAATATAAATTAATGATTTAGACAAAGGAATTGAATGTAATATCTCCAAGTTTGCAGATGACACAAAGCTTGGTGGCAGTGTGAGCTGTGAGGAGGCTGCAGGGTGACTTGGACAGGTTAGGTGCGTAGGCAAATGCATGGCAGATGCGGTATAATGTAGATAAATGTAAGGTTATCCACTTTGGTGGCAAAAACAGGAAGGCAGAATATTATCTGAATGGTGACAGATTAGGAAAAGGGGAGGTGCAACGAGACCTGGATGTCATGGTACACCAGTCATTGAAGGTTGGCATGCAGGTACAGCAGGCGGTGAAGCCGGCAAATGGCATGTTGGCCTTCATAGCGAGAGGATTTGAGTATAGGAGCAGGGAGGTCTTACTGCAGTTGTACAGGGCCTTAGTATGGCCTCACCTTGAATATTGCGTGCAGTTTTGGTCTCCTAATCTGAGGAAGGACATTTTTACTAGTGCAGCGAAGGTTCACCAGACTGATTCCCAGAATGGTAGGACTGACATATGAAGAAAGACTGGATCGACTAGGCTTATATTCACTGGAATTTAGAAGAATGAGAGAGGATATCATAGAAACATATAAAATTCTGACGGGATTGGACAGGTTAGATGAAGGAAGAATGTTTCCGATGTTGGGGAAGTCCAGGACCAGGGGTCACAGTTTAAGGATAAGGGGTAAGCCATTTAGGACCGAGATGAGGAGAAACTTCTTCACTCAGAGAATTGTGAACCAGTGGAATTCTCTACCACAGAAAGTTGTTGAGTCCAGTTCGTTAGATACATTCAAAAGGGAGTTAGATGTGGCCCTTACGGCTAAAGGGATCAAGGGGTATGGAGAGAAAGCAGGAATGGAGTACTGAAGTTGCATGATCAGCCATGATCAAAATGAATGGTGGTGCAGACTCGAAGGGCCGAATGGCTTACTCCTGTACCTATTTTCTATGTTTCTATGTTTCTTGCGATGCGCCCCACACCCAGTTGTCGCCTTTTCTCAATAGCATGTGCAGTGGTTCTAGTAAGGTGCTCAATTTAAGTAGGAAGTTACCAAAGTAGTTGAGTAGATCCAGGAACGAACGCAGCTCTGTCACATTCTGCAGCTTGGGTGCATTCTTGATGGGCTTGGTTTTCACGTCAGTAGGTCTGATGCCATCAGCGGCGATTTTCCTCCCGAGGAATTCGACCTCCGAGCATTTCAGTCTGAGCCCCACTCTATCCAAACGCAGTCGAACCTCTTCCAGGTTATTCAGATGTTCCTTGGAATCACGACCAGTGATCAGGATGTCATTTAGGAACACAACGGTTCTGGGAACAGATTCAGTAGACTTTCCATATTCCTGTTGAATATTGCTGCAGCCGAGCAAATTCTGAAAGGGCACCTATGGTAAATAAACAGTCCGTTGTGCATGTTAATGCACGTAAGTCTCTTCGATGTCTCGACCAACTCCTGTGTCATATAGGCCAACGTCAAGTCCAGCTTTGTGAACGACTTCACTCTGGCTAGCGTAGCAAACAAGTCATCAGCCTTCGGTAATGGGTACTGATCTTGTTTCAAAACCCTGCTGATCGTAGCCTTGTCGTCTCCACAGATTCTGACTGTGCCATCACTTTTCAGCACAGGAACAATGGGGTTGGCCCATTCATTAAATTCGATCGGTGATAGGATCCCTTCACGCTGGAATCTGTACTGTTCAATTTCGACCTTCTCCCTCATCATATACGGCACTGCCCGAGCTTTATGATGGACTGGTCTTGCATCTGAGTCCACGTGGATCTGCACCTTGGCTCCCGTGAAGTTGCCGATACCCGGTTCGAACAGCGAGGGGAACTTGCTCAATACTTGGGCACATGTATCTTCCTCCGATGACAACGCCCTTATGTCATTCTAGTCACATCTGATTTTCTCCAACCAGCTCCTGCCGAGCAGCGTTGGACCATTGACTGGAATAATCCACAGCGGTAACTCGTGAACCGCACCTTAATATGACACATTAATTTGTGCACTGCCAATCACCTTTATCAGTTCTTTGGTGTACGTGCGCAGCTTGGCATTAACAGGGCTCAGCCTGGGCCTCACAGTCTTAGTACCCCATAGCTTATTAAATGCCCTCTCATTAATGATCGACTGATTCGCCCCCGTGTCCAGTTCCATCGATACCCGTATCCTGTTAAACTTCACGTTAAGCAAAATTGGTTTACTCTTGGTTATGAAGGAGTAAAGTCCATACACTTCCTTCTCTGGCATCTCGGATTGCGTATCCAGATCCGCGCTAGTCTGATTCTCATCCTCCACGTGGTGTGTCGCAGTTTGCTTGCTCATCTGCGGACACTTGCGCTGGAGATGCCCCACTCTCAGACAGCTTTTGCAACTATATTGCTTAAATCAGCACTGCTGGTGCCGATGATTTCCCCGACAATGCCAACACGGAGAAGTTGGATACATTCCCGCAGGTGGACTTTGGGCAGCCACAGGTTTCATGAACGCAGCCGGATAGGCCCTGCCATGTGCTGCTCTGCCGAACGCCGAATCAATCGCATTTACAGTACTTGCCGAGGTTCGGTTCTTCACCGCTATTTCCTTTAGACTCCTGTCCGTCGTCATACATGATTGAGCGAACTGGATGGCTCTTTTTAAATCCAACTCCTCCACCACCAGAAGTTTGCGCAGGATCACCTCGTGGTTGATGCCGATAACAAAAAGGTCCCGCAGCATGTCTGCCGACACTGTGTCGAACTTGCACGGTCCCGCTAGATGTCTCAGATCGGCAACGAATTCCGCCGTGCTCTGGTGCTCCGATCGAACGTGTGTATAAAACCTGTATCTCGAGATGATGATGCCGTCGTCTGGCTTGAGGTGCTCCCGTGCCAATATACACAATTCCTTGTACTTTTTCTGTGTTGAATCACTAGGCATGAGTAGATTCTTTATCAGACTGTAGATCTTTGAACCGCACACAGTGAGGAACACGGTCCGGCGCCGATCTGCATCGTTGACCCCCTTCATTTTGTTGGCCACGAAGTACTGGTTCAAACGTCTCACAAAGTCTGCCCAATCTTTTCCCTCCACGAATCGTTCGAAAAATCCAATCGTGCTCATTTTGCAAACAAAGGTTCTTGTATTCTCGTCGCCAAATGTTTAGTGTGCAATAAAGGTTCAAACTGAGTACTGTTTAACTAAGCAAGGTACATCCTTGGCTCTGCTTTATTTAGGCCCAAAGTGCCTGACTCTCAAAATGTCTGGCCTTTATACCTGAGCAGCACCATGTGCGTGCTGCTCAGTGGCCTCCAACAATGAGGCCATCTGGTGGCTACAAACAGAATGTACATACATGACAGTAACTTCCTACCTAAATTGAGCACCTTATTAGAACCACTGCACATGCTGCTAAGAAAATGTGACAACTGGTTGTGGGGTGCGTCTCAAGACAGAGCTTTTGAGAAAGCCACTAATCTGCTTTGCTCTGACAAGCTGCTGGTACATTATGACCCATGTACACGTTTAGTATTGGCCTGTGATGCTTCATCATATGGAATTGGTTGCGTACTCCAACAAGCTAATGAGTCGGGTAAACTTCATCCAGTCGCGTATGCTTCAAAAAGTTTGTCGAAAGCGGAAAGAGCCTACAGCATGGTAGAGAAAGAAGCACTAGCCTGTGTGTATGGAGTTAAAAAGATGCATCAGTACCTGTTTGGTCTTCGGTTTGAACTGGAGACAGATCACAAACCGCTCATTTCACTGTTCTCTGAAAACAAAGGTATCAATACCTGTCATGTATCTTACATTATTATATATAACTGTATCCTAACATGCTATACATGACTGTAATAAGATATGACCTGTAACCACCAGCATACCTTACCACCAGGGGTGCACTTGCAAGAGACAGGTATATAAGGACAGGTCTCAGGCAAGTGCAGCATTCCAGAGCTGTGAAATAAAAGTGCAGATCCAGAGTGACCTTGACTTCACTACATGCCTCGTGTGAATCTGTACTGAGGGGACAGGACTTTACAGTGGCGACGAGTTACGGGATTACAGAATCCACAGAATGGCGAACAACGGATCAGATGAAAAGTACAATGTGGGAGACAATTGGGAGGACTTTATAGAAAGGCTCCAGCAAAGCTTTGTAACCAAAGACTGGTTAGGCGACGATAAGACAGACAACAGAAGAGCCCATCTCTTGACCAGCTGTGACTCGAAAACATACGCTTTAATGAAGAATCTGTTGGCACCCGAGAAACCAGCAAGCAAGTCATTTGAAGAATTGAGCACACTGGTAAGAGACC
The DNA here is from genome assembly GCF_044704955.1 of Pristiophorus japonicus. NCBI lineage: Eukaryota > Metazoa > Chordata > Chondrichthyes > Pristiophoridae > Pristiophorus > Pristiophorus japonicus. Next base: position 229,389,533 of record NC_091977.1, on the reverse strand, counting down.
ACCTGAAGCCAGCAAACAGCCTACACATGCCCAGACACAGGTTCTACAACTACAGACGCTGTGTGGGCCAGAGCATACCCGACTTTGTGGCGGAACTTCGGAGGTTGGCTAGTTTATGTGAGTTCTCCGATGAACTGAGGAGAGAAATGCTGAGAGACTTTTTCATTGAAGGAATAGGCCACGCAGGCATATTCCGAAAGCTCATAGAGACCAAGATCCTGACCTTAGAGGCAGCAGCACTGGTTGCACAGACATTCTTGGTAGGGGAAGAAGAAACGAGGTTGATTTACAATGCAGGTACGACAACTAACGAAATTATCGGAACAAGAAGTTCACAGCACTAAACAAGCTGCTATCCCCACACACAAACAAAACCAGGAGAACAAGCTCTCGACAGCAGGCAGAAGCCATCAAGGGCCACAGGAACGGCCGTTCACACCTCATCAACCCACAATGCGAGCAATCAACTACAAACTGAGAGAAGCTCAAGAGAGATCATTCTTTGGGAACACTTTGAACAATAGAACAGTTCTGTGCTGGAGGTGTGGGGGTGGGCACTCGTCAAGGGGATGTCAATTTCAGCAGGCTGTTTGCAGAAATTGTGAATATACAGGGCATTTGGCCCGCATGTGCAAAAAATCAGCAGCTCGGCTGGTATACGAATCGGATGAGTCAGAAAGCGGACCAGAAGATGGTGGGGACAGTACCCGGGACACCGATGTACAGCAGGTCAACACGATCAATGGCCGCTGCTCCTACAACAGGACGCCTCCTATAATGATGAGGGTCCTACTCAACGGGATATCTGTCAACATAGAGCTGGATACGGGAGCGAGTCAATCTCTCATGGGCGCTCAACAATTTGAACAACTGTGGCGGCAGAAAAGAGACAGACCAAAACTCACAAGGGTCGACACCAAACTAAGGACCTATACCAAAGAAATCGTACCAGTCCTTGGCAGCACCATGCTCTCTGTCACACACAAAGGGACAGTGAACCGACTTCCCCTGTGGATTGTCCCCGGACACCCCACAGCACTGCTGGGGAGAAGCTGGCTGGCAAAACTAAACTGGAAATGGGATGATGTCCATGCCATGTCATTAGAGGAACGGACCTCCTGCTCAACAGTTATAAAGCGATTTGAGCATCTCTTTCAGCCAGGTGTGGGCACTTTCAAAGGGGTCAAAGTCAAAATCTACATCACACAGGATGCTAGACCGGTCCATCACAAGGTCAGAGCTGTACCCTATGTGATGAGGGAAAAGATTGAACACGAACTAGACAGGCTTCTGCGGGAATTTAGCGACTGGGCAAGTCCCATCGTTCCAGTCATGAAGCCTGATGGATCCGTACGAATCTGTGGGGACTACAAATCTACCATAAACAGAGTCTCCCTACAGGACCTGTACCCGCTGCCCAGAGCGGAGGACTTATTTGCCACATTGGCTGGAGGTAAACTTTTCTCAAAATTAGACCTCACATCTGCGTATATGACGCATGAATTGACCAAGGAATCCAAGCTACTCACCACCATCAACACACATCGAGGCCTTTTCATGTACAATCGATGCCCATTCGGCATCAGGTCGGCAGCTGCCATATTCCAGCGCAACATGGAGAGTCTGCTCAAGTCCATCCCGGGGACGGTTGTATTTCAAGACAACATACTTATCACGGGCAGAGACACCGACTCCCATCTCCGTAATTTGGAGGAAGTACTAAAGCAGTTGGATCGGGTAGGCCTACGAGTCAAGAAATCCAAGTGCCTGTTTCTCGCACCCGAGGTTGAATTTTTGGGCAGAAGGATTGCTGCTGATGGAATCCGCCCAACAGAGTCCAAAACAGAAGTAATTCGCCTGGCACCCAGGCCCCGGAATGTCTCAGAACTGCGCGCCTTTCTCGGGCTACTCAATTACTTTGGGAACTTTATGCAGAACTTAAAGCACGCTGCTGGAGCCTCTCCACGTGCTACTCAGGAAGGAGTGCGATTGATTTTGGGGGGACGCCCAGGAACGCGCCTTGAATAAGGCACGCAACCTTCTGTGTTCCAACAGTGTTTTGACTTTCTTTGACCCAGGTAAAAAACTAGTTCTCACATGCGATGCGTCAGCGTATGGGGTCGGGTGCGTTTTGCAACATGTCAATACTGCGGGCAAATTACAACCCATAGCTTATGCCTCCAGGTCACTTTCGCGGGCAGAGCACGGATAAGGAATAGTAGAGAAGGAGGCGCACGTGTGCGTGTACGGTGTCAAAAAGATGCACCAATACCTTTTCGGGGCCAAGTTCGCGTTAGAAACCGACCACAAGCCCCTCACGTCCCTCCTATCCGAGAGCAAGGCAATAAACGCCAACGCCTCGGCACGAATTCAACGGTGGGCACTCATGCTGGCATCCTACGACTACACAATAAGGCACAGACCAGGCACAGACAACTGTGCCGACGCGCTCAGCAAGCTACCCCTGGCGACCACGGAAGGGTCTGACGAACAGGACTGTGAGATAGTCATTGCAATCAATGCCTTTGAGTCCACAGGTTCGCCAATGACGGCTCACCAAATCAGAACCTGGACGGCCAGCGACCCCACGTTATCCTTAGTAAAAAGATGTGTCCTAACCGGTGACTGGGCAGAGGCTCGTGATGCCTGCCCTGAGGAATTAAAACTCTTTCACACGCGCATGCATGAGCTATCACTACAAGCAGACTGCCTGATTTGGGGCAGTCGAGTAATCATGCCCCTGTGAGGCAGAGAGGCATTTGTCCGGGAGCTCCACCACGAGCACCCAGGGATCGTTCTCATGAAGGCCATAGCCAGATCCCACGTCTGGTGGCCTGGTATTGACGCGGACTTGGAGCTCTGCGTCCGAAGGTGCACCATTTGTGCCCAACTCAGCAATGCCCCCAGGGAGGCTCCACTGAGCCCCTGGCCCTGGCCTACCAAACCATGGTCACGGGTGCACGTAGACTATGTGGGCCCATTCATGGGCAAAATGTTCCTCGTAGTTGTAGATGTATTTTCAAAGTGGATCGAATGCACCATTTTAAACTCGAGCACATCCTCCACCACTGTGGAAAGCCACGCAACCATGTTTGCAACGCACGGAATCCCTGACATACTGGTCAGTGACAATGGTCCGTGCTTCACCAGCGCAGAATTTCAAGACTTTATAATTGACCACGGCATAAATCACGTCAAGACGGCACCGTTCAAGCCGGCCTCCAACGGCCAGGCGGAGAGAGCAGTGCAAATCATTAAACAAGGCATGCTTAAAATCCAAGGTCCCACGCTGCAGGATCGCCTGTCGCGACTACTGCTGGCATACAGATCTCGTCCGCACTCACTGACTGGAATCCGCCCCCCCGCGCAACTGTTGATGAAAAGGACTTTAAAAACAAGGCTTTCGTTAATCCTCCCAGACATGCACGAAATCGTTGAGGCAAAGCGCCATAAGCTGACTGAGTACCATGACAGAAATTCGAGGGGGAGATGGAATGAGATAGGGGACAAAGTGTTTGTACTAAACTATGGCAGGGGTCCCAAATGGCTTGCAGGGACAGTAAGGGCAAGGAAGGAAACAGGCTTCTGGTAGTACAAATGGACAATGGCAAAACCTGCCGGAGGCATGTAGACCAAGTCAAAAGCAGATTTACCAACAACACTGCGGAACCAGAGGAAGACTACAATGTGGAACTCGCACCACACCTGGTGGACAAACAGAAGGAACAACCTGAGGAAAGGGCAATCCCAACAGACAGCCCAGGCGAGTCAACAACAATCACACCAATCGAAACAGACAGCCCAGGCGAGATACCAGCAACCACACCCAAAGAAAAACAGACACCAAGGCAAACAACTGAACCACAACTCAGACGCTCCACGCGAGAGCATAGGCCACCTGAGAGACTGAACCTATAAAGACAACAAGACCTTGGGGGAGGGTGATGTCATGTATCTTACATTATTATATATAACTGTATTCTAACATGCTATACATGACTGTAATAAGATATGACCTGTAACCACCAGCATACCTTACCACCAGGGGTGCACTTGCAAGAGACAGGTATATAAGGACAGGTCTCAGGCAAGTGCAGCATTCCAGAGCTGTGAAATAAAGGTGCAGGTCCAGAGTGACCTTGACTTCACTACATGCTTCGTGTGAATCTGTACTGAGGGGACAGGACTTTACAATACCAATGCTTCATCCTGCATCCAGAGGTGGGCGCTGACATTATCCTCTTATGATTATGTCATTCGCCATAGACCTGGCACCGAAAATTGTGCCGATGCTTTGAGCCATCTGCCATTGCCCACACCGGAGGTGGAAATGCCACAACCAGTGGACCTTTTGTTAGTTATGGATGCTTTTGAGAGTGAAGGAACTCCTGTCACGGCTCAACAAGTTAAGACCTGGACCAGCCAGGGCCCGATTTTATCGGTGGTGAAGAGTTGCATCCTCAACGGTGATTGGTCTGCCATACCCAAGCAAATGTGTGAGAAGACCAAACCTAACATTCGTTGCAAGGACGAACTGTCTATCCAGTTGGATTATATACTTTGGGGCAATCGTGTTGTTATGCCCAAGAAAGGGAGAGAGAAATGTGTACGTGAGCTGCATAGCACACATCCCAACATTGTAATCGCCAGGTATGGTGGCTGGGAATTGACTCTGAGCTGGAATCATGTGTGCATCAGTGCAACACTTTCATGCAGCTCAGCAAAGCACCAGCGGAATCGCCGCTGAGTCTGTGGTCATGGCCATCCAAACCATGGTCCAGGATCCACATCGACTTTGCATCCTGGGAAAGATGTTTTTATATTTTGGATGCATATTCCAAGTGGATAGAGTGTATAATCATGTCATCCAGCACATCCACAGCTACCATTGAGAATCTCAGTGTCATGTTCGCGACACATGGTCTGCCTGACATTGTTGTTAGCGACAACGGATCGTGTTTCACCAGTCAGGAGTTTCAAGAGCTCATGAAACTCAATGGCATCAAATATGTACGGTCAGCAGCATTCAAACCCGCATCCAATGGGCAAGCAGAACATGCTGTCCAAATCATAAAGCAGAGTATGAAGCGAGTAACCCAAGGGTCACTGCAGACTTGCCTGTCATGCATACTGCTTAGTTACAAGACAAGACCACACAGGCTTACCGGGGTCTCACCTGCTGAACTAATGATGAAGAGAGGTCTTAGACCAAGCTATCTCTTGTACACTCTGACTCGAATAATCATGTTGAATATAGAAGACAAAGTCGGCAAGGGTATCACGGTCGCACAGCTGTGTCACGCGATATTTCTGTAAATGATCCTGTATATGTTCTGAATTATGGTCAGGATCCCAAGTGGATCGCTGGTACTGTCATAGCCAAGGAGGGCAACAGAGTATTTACTGTCAAGCTCAAAAATGGGCAAACATGCAGGAAACATATGGATCAGACAAAGCTGCGGCACACAGATGAACCGGAACAGTCGGAAGAAGAGACAATCGACGACCAACCAACCTACCCCCAGTCATCAGAGGACTCAAAGGTCATCAGTGAATCGGGACTTCAATCACTGACATGTTCAATGAAAATGGACTTTCAATCACTGACATGGCCATTACCACTCCCACCAGGTCGACCACCCAGCCACCAGTCACAACAGACTCTGAACACTCACCCAAGGCTGGAGTTGAACCGAGACGGTCAACCCTGGAGCGTAAAACACTGGACCGTCTCAATTTGTAAAAGGCTGTGTTTATATCTTAGAGGGGGGTATTGTCATGTATGTACTTTTGGGATCACTAGCCACTAGGTAGTGTCACTGTTGGAGGCCATTGGGTTGCACACATGGGTGTGCAGCCCAAGTATAAAAGGACAGCCATTTTGTATATTAGTTACTTTGGGCCTTAATAAAGCAGAGCCAAGGTCATATCTCTTGGAGTTAAACAGTACTCAGTCGAACAGTTATTGCATACACAACAGTAATGAGCCCTTTTGGGGAGGGAGGTCGACGGTACAATTGGCAATGACCTCACTGCATGTTTGCCTACACAACGGCAGCTGTTGCATTTCAAAACAATTTGCTGCCTGCAAAGCGCATACAGATATTTCTGAGAGAGATGAAACTAACTCTTAATATTTCACTATCTGATCAGAACTGGGGAAGTGATAGGCTTTGCTGTATTTGGTTTCAGTGTCTCTCGACTAAGGAGAGGAAAAGCTCAGCCAGGAATCCCGATCTATTGTCCAGAAACTCTTTCTGGTAAATATTGGGAGACATTAAGCTCAGCTGTGATGCCACAAATATGTAGGCGGACAGGAAGAATGACCACCTATATGAAATACTAGAGGGAAGCCAAGGAACAACTTGCATTTATAGAGCATCTTTCACGACCTCAGAACATGTTGTAATGTAGGAAACACAGCAGTCAGCAGCCAACTTGCGCACAGCTAGGTCCCTCGAACAGTAATGTGATAATGATCAGATAATCTGTCACAAAAGTGTTGGTTGAGGGATACATATTGGCCAGGACACCTCTGCTCTTCTTCAAAATAGTGGCCATGCAATCTTTTACATCCACCTGAGAGGGCATATGGGGCCTCGGTTCATCTGAAAGACGGAACCTCTGACAGTGCAGTACTCCCTCAGTACTGCACTGGGAGTGTCAGCCTAGATTTTGTGCTCAAGTCTCTGAAACATAGAAACATAGAAAATAGGTGCAGGAGTAGGCCATTCGGCCCTTCGAGCCTGCACCGCCATTCAATGAGTTCATGGCTGAACATGCAACTTCAGTACCCCATTCCTGCTTTCTCACCATACCCCTTGATCCCCCTAGTAGTAAGGACTTCATCTAACTCCTTTTTGAATATATTTAGTGAATTGGCCTCAACAACTTTCTGTGGTAGAAAATTCCACAGGTTCACCACTCTCTGGGTGAAGAAGTTTCTCCTCATCTCGGTCCTAAATGGCTTACCCCTTATCCTTAGATTGTGACCCCTGGTTCTGGACTTCCCCAACATCGGGAACATTCTTCCTGCATCTAACCTGTCTAAACCCGTCAGAATTTTAAACGTTTCTATGAGATCCCCTCTCATTCTTCTGAACTCCAGTGAATACAAGCCCAGTTGATCCAATCTTTCTTGATATGTCAGTCCTGCCATCCCGGGAATCAGTCTGGTGAACCTTCACTGCACTCCTCAATAGCAAGAATGCCCTTCCTCAAGTTAGGAGACCAAAACTGTACACAATACTCCAGGTGTGGCCTCACCAAGGCCCTGTACAACTGTAGTAACACCTCCCTGCCCCTGTACTCAAACCCCCTCGCTATGAAGGCCAACATGCCATTTGCTTTCTTAACCGCCTGCTGTACCTGCATGCCAACCTTCAATGACTGATGTACCATGACACCCAGGTCTCATTGCACCTCCCCTTTTCCTAATCTGTCACCATTCAAATAATAGTCTGTCTCTCTGTTTATACCATCAAAGTGGATAACCTCACATTTATCCACATTATACTTCATCTGCCATGCATTTGCCCACTCACCTAACCTATCCAAGTCACTCTGCAGCCTCATAGCATCCGCCTCGCAGCTCACACTGCCACCCAACTTAATGTCATCCACAAATTTGGAGATACTACATTTAATCCCCTCGTCTAAATCATTAATGTACAATGTAAACAGCTGGGGCCCCAGCACAGAACCTTGCGGTACCTCACTAGTCACTGACTGCCATTCTGAAAAGTATCCATTTACTCCTACTCTTTGCTTCCTGTCTGCCAACCAGTTCTCAATCCACATCAGCACACTACCCCCAATCCCATGTGCTTTAACTTTGCACATTAATCTCTTGTGTGGGACCTTGTCGAAAGCCTTCTGAAAGTCCAAATACACCACATCAACTGGTTCTCCCTTGTCCACTCTACTGGAAACGTCCTCAAAAAATTCCAGAAGATTTGTCAAGCATGATTTACCTTTCACAAATCCATGCTGACTTGGACCTCTTTCCAAATCCGCTGCTATGACATCCTTAATAATTGATTCCATCATTTTACCCACTACCGATGTCAGGCTGACCGGTCTGTAATTCCCTGTTTTCTCTCTCCCTCCTTTTTTAAAAAGTGGGGTTACATTGGCTACCCTCCACTCCATAGGAACTGATCCAGAGTCTATGGAATGTTGGAAAATGACTGTCAATGCATCCGCTATTTCCAAGGCCACCTCCTTAAGTACTCTGGGATGCAGACCATCAGGCCCTGGGGATTTATCGGCCTTCAATCCCATCAATTTCCCCAACACAATTTCCCGACTAATAAGGATTTCCCTTAGTTGAAGTAGGACTTGAAGAAATGTCTCCTTATCTCAGTCCTAAATAGCTGACCCATTATTCTGAGAATGCGACCCCATGATCTAGACACCCCAGCCAGGGGAAACGTCCTCCCAGCATCTACCCTGTCAAGCTCCTTAAGAATTTTATACATTTCAATGAGATCACTTCTTATTCTTCAAGCTCTATGGAATATAGGTCTAGTTTATGCAATCTCTCCTCATCGGACAATTCCCCCCACCACCACCATCTCCATCCCAGGAACCAATCTAGTGAACCTTCGTTGCACTCCCTCTAAGGCAAGTATATCCTTTCTTAGGTAAGGAGAACTAAAAGGCATAGTTTCAGAATAATGGGTTGCACATTTAAACGGAGATGAGGAGAAATTTATTTTCTCAGAGGGTCATGAATCTTTGGAATTCTCTACCCCAGAGAGCTGTGGAGGCTGGGTCATTGAATATATTCAAGGTGGAGCTAGACTGATTTTTGAACTATCAGGGATTCAAGGGTTATGGGGAACAGGCAAGAAAGTGGAGTTGTGGCCAAGGTCAGATCAGCCATGATCTTATTGAATGGTGGAGCAGGCTCGAAGGGCCGAATGGCCTACTTCTGCTCCTATTTCTTATGAGACCAAAACTGTGCACGGTACTCCAGGTTCTACTGCATTTAAGCTGTATCTATCCAGAATTTTATACAAATTCAGAGATGTTCATCGATTTGGAGAGTTTGTATGTGGTCATGGAATAGTTTTTTTTAACACGGCCAAATATTGCCCCTTTCTGCTGGAGGTACATACTGTTGCTGCAAAACGGCTCCACAGACACCAGTAGAACTCTGGTACCTCACACAGTTGCCCACTTTTCACGTGTGAGCCTCTTAAGAGAACATTGCTGTGCGATTGTGGCCCAATTACAACAGAACTCAATTCTTTCCTCACCCACTGTTTCCAGCAGAATTCATTGGCTAGTCATCGCATCGAGTGAGGACCCTGGCTGATATTTTCCCCCATCCCGAGTTTAAACTCACTTGTGGCACCCCTAACTCAGCACAGGCCAGAGATCAAACCTGGGATGGAAGTTAAGTACTGGAGTACTAGAATTTTCCAGTGAAAACCAAAGCACGAACTTGAATTTACAACCTTTCACAACCTCAAGATATCCCAAATCACTTTACAGCAAATGAAGTACTTTTGAAGTGTGTTTACAGTTGGAATGTAGGAAACGCAACAGCCAATTTGTGCACAGCAGTAAGATCCCACAAACAGCAATGAGATAATGATCAGATAATCTGTTTTTGGTGATGATGGTTGAGGGATAAATATTGGCCAGGACACCAAGTAGAACTCCTTTGAAAAAGTGCTGTGGGATCTTTTCCATCCACCTGAGAGGGCAGATGGCACCTCGAATTAATGTCTATCTGAAAGACGGCACTGAAAGACAGTACTGCACTGAGAGTGTCAGCCTAGTTTTTTGTGCTCAAGTCTCTGGAGTGGGACTTGAATCCACAACCTTCTGACTCAGAGGTGAGTGTGCACCCACTGAGCCACAGCTGACAGTGCATCAGGAGCAGCTTGGAGCGAGCGTGGGCAGTCTGGGGAGAGCGTGGGGGGCAGTCTGGGGAGAGCGCGGGGGCAGTCTGGGGAGAGCGTGGGGGCAGTCTGGGGAGAGCACGGGGGCAGTCTGGGGAGAGCGCAGGGGGCAGTCTGGAGAGAGCGCAGGGGGCAGTCTAGGGAGAGCACGGGGGGCAATGTGTGGAGAGCGCGGGGGCAGTCTAAAGAGGGCACGGGGCAGTCGAAAGAGGGCACGGGGCAGTCTGGGGAGAAATATAGACACATAGAAACATAGAAAATAGCTGTAAAAGTAGGCCATTCGGCCCTTCGAGCCTGCACCACCATTCAATAAGATCATGGCTGATCATCACCTCAGTACCCCTTTCCTGCTTTCTCTCCATACCCCTTGATCCCTTTAGCCGTAAGGGCCATATCTAACTCCCTCTTGAATATATCCAACGAACTGGCATCAACAACTCTCTGCGGTAGAGAATTCCACAGGTTAACAACTCTCTGAGTGAAGAAGTTTCTCCTCATCTCAGTCCTAAATGGCTTACCCCTTATCCTTAGGCTGTGTCCCCTGGTTCTGGACTTCCCCAACATCGGGAACATTCTTCCTGCATCTAACGGTCACCCCCTTGCAAAACAGATACACCGCTTTGGGTACTGTTGAGGGGGATGACTCATCGGGGGCAGCAGCAGCAGCCAAGTTCATGGCACCGTGGGTGGCTCTGCTGCACAGGAGGGCAGGAAAAAGAGTGGGAGAGCTATAGTGATAGGGGATTTGATTGTAAGGGGAATAGATAGGCGTTTCTGCGGCCGCAACCGAGACTCCAGGATGGTCTGTTGCCTCCCGGGTGCAAAGGTCAAGGATGTCTCGGAGCGGGTGCAGAACATCCGAAAAAGGGTGGGTGAACAGCCAGTTGTCATGGTTCATATTGGTAGCAACGATATCGGTAAAAAATGGGATGAGGTCCTACAAGACGAATTTAGGGAGCGAGGAGCTAAATTAAAAAGTAGGACCTCAAAAGTAGTAATCTCAGGATTGCTACCAGTGCCATGTGCTAGTCAGAGTAGGAATTGCAGGATAGCTCAGATGAATACGTGTCTTAAGGAGTGGTGCAGAAGGGAGGGATTCAAATTCCTGGGACATTGGAACCGGTTCTGGGGGAGGTGGGACCAGTACAAACCGGATGGTCTGCACCTGGGCAGGACCGGAAGCAATGTCCTAGGGGGAGTGATGGCTAGTGCTGTTGGGGAGGAGTTAAATTAACATGGCAGGGGGATGGGAACCTATACAGGGAGACAGAGGGAAATAAAATAGAGGCAGAAGCAAAAGATAGAAGGGAGAATAGTAAAAGTGGAGGGCAGAGAAACCCAAGGCAAAAAACAAAAAGGGCCACTATACAGAAAAATTCTAAAGGAGCAAAGTGTGTTAAAAGCCAAGCCTGAAGGCTCTGTGCCTCAATGCGAGGAGTATTCGGAATAAGGTGGACGAATTAACTGCGCAGATAGCAGTTAAGAGATATGATGTAATTGGTATCACGGAGACATGGCTCCAGGGTGACCAAAGCTGGGAACTCAACATCCAGGGGTATTCAACATTTAGGAAGGATAGGCAGAGAGGAAAAGGAGGCGGGGTGACATTGCTGGTTAAAGAGCAAAGTAATGCAATAGTAAGGAGCGACATTAGCCTGGATGATGTGGAATCGGTATGGGTGGAGCTGCGGAATTCCAAAGGACAGAAATAGCCAGTGGGTGTTGTGTACAGACCACCAAACAGTAGTAGTGAGATTGGGGACAGCATCAAACAAGAAATAAGGGATGTGTGCAATAAAGGTACAGCAGTTATCATGGGCGACTTTAATCTACATATCGATTGGGCTAACCAAACTGGTAGCAAAGCGGTGGAGGAGGATTTCCTGGAGTGTATTAGAGATAGTTATCTAGACCAATATGTCGAGGAACCAACTAGAGAGCTGGCCATCCTAGACTGGGTGATGTGTAATGAGAAAGGACTAATTAGCAATCTTGTTGTGCGAGGCCCCTTGGGGAAGAGTGACCATAATATGGTAGAATTCTTTATTAAGATGGAGAGTGACACGGTTAATTTGGAAACTAGGGTCCGGAACTTAAGGAAAGGTAACTTTGATGGTATGAGGCGTGAATTGGCTAGAATAGACTGGCAAATGATACTTAAAGGGTTGACGGTGGATAAGCAATGGCAGACATTTAAAGATCACATGGATGAACTTCAGCAATTGTACATCCCTGTCTGGAGTAAAAATAAAACGGGGAAGGTGGCTCAACCATGGCTAACAAGGGAAATTAAGGATAGTGTTAAAGCCAAGGAAAAGGCATATAATTTGGATGGAAAAAGCAACAAACCTGAGGACTGGGAGAAATTTAGAATTCAACAGAGGAGGACTAAGGGTTGAATTAAGAGGGGGAAAAGAGAGTACGAGAGGAAGCTTGCAGGGAACATAAAAACTGACTGCAAAAGCTTCTATAAATACGAGAAAAAGATTAGTGAAGACAAACGTAGATCCCTTGCAGTCGGATTCAGGTGAATTTATAACGGGGAACAAAGAAATGGCAGACCAATTGAACAAATACTTCGGTTCTGTCTTCATGAAGGAAGACACAAATAACCTTCCGAATGTACTAGGGGACAGTGGGTCTAGTGAGAAGGAGGAACTGAAGGATATCCTTATTAGGCAGGAAATTGTGTTAGCGAAATTGAAGGGATTGAAGGCCAATAAATCCCCAACATCGGGAACATTCTTCCCGCATCTAACCTGTCCAGTCCCGTCAGAATTTTATATGTTTCCATGAGATCTCCTCTCATCCTTCTAAACTCTAGTGAATACAGGCCCAGTCGATCCAGTCTCTCCTCATATGTCAGTCCTGCCATCCCGGGAATCAGCCTGGTGAACCTTCGCTGCACTCCCTCAATAGCAAGAACGTCCTTCCTCAGATTAGGAGACCAAAACTGAACACAATATTCCAGGTGAGGCCTCACCAAGGTCCTGTACAACTGAAGTAAGACCTCCCTGTTCCTATACTCAAATCCCCTAGCTATGAAAGCCAACATGCCATTTGCCTTCTTCACCGCCTGCTGTACCTGTATGCCAACTTTCAATGACTGATGTACCATGACACCCAGGTTTCATTGCACCTCCCCTTTTCTTAATCTGCCACCATTCAGATAATATTCTGCCTTCGTGTTTTTGCCACCAAAGTGGATAACCTCACATTTATCCACATAATACTGCATCTGCCATGCATTTGCCCACTCAGCTAACCTGTCCAAGTCACCCTGCAGCCTCTTAGCATTCTCCTCACAGCTCACACCGCCACCCAGCTTAGTGTCATCTGCAAACTTGGAGATATTACACTCAATTCCTTCATCTAAATCATTGATGTATATTGTAAATAGCTGGGGTCCCAGCACTGAGCCCTGCGGCACCCCACTAGTCACTGCCTGCCATTCTGAAAATGACCAGTTTATCCCGACTCTCTGCTTCCTGTCTGCCAACCAGTTCTCTATCCACGTCAATACTTTACCCCCAATACCATGTGCTTTGATTTTGCATACCAATCTCTTGTGTGGGACCTTTTGAAAGTCCAAATACACCACATCCACTGGTTCTCCCATGTCCACTTTACTAGTTACATCCTCAAAAAATTTTAGAAGATTTGTCAAGCATGATTTCCCTTTCATAAATCCATGCAGACTTGGACCAATCCTGTCACTGCTTTCCAAATGCGCTATTTCATCTTTAATAATTGATTCCAACATTTTCCCCACTACTGATGTCAGGCTAACCAGTCTATAATTCCCTGTTTTCTCTCTCCCTCCTTTCTTAAAAAGTCGTGTTACATTAGGTACCCTCCAGTCCATAGAAATTGATCCAGAGTCGATAGACTGTTGGAAAATGATCACCAATGCATCCACTATTTCTACGGCCACTTCCTTAAGTACTCTGGGATGCAGACTATCAGGCCCTGGGGATTTATCGTCCTTCAATCCCATCAATTTCCCCAACACAATTTCCTGACAAATAAGGATTTCCTTCAGTTCCTCCTTTTTGCTAGACCCTCGGTCCCCCAGTATTTCCAGAAGGTTATTTGTGTCTTCGTTTGTGCAGACACAACCAAAGTATTTGTTCAATTGGTCTGTCATTTCTTTGTTCCCCATTGTAAATGGAGAGGGCAAGGGGCAGTCCAGCGAGAGCATGGGGCAATCTGGGGGAAGCGTGGGCAGTCTGGGGAGGGCACGTGGGCAGTCTGGGGAGGGCACGTGGGCAGTCTGGGGGAAGCGTGGGCAGTCTGGGGAGGGCGTGGGGCAGTCTGGTGGAAGCGTGGGCAGACTGTGGCGAGCGCGGGGCAGTCTGGGGGAAGCGTGGGCAGTCTGGGGAGGGCACGTGGGCAGTCTGGGGGAAGCGTGGGCAGTCTGGGGAGGGCGTGGGGCAGCCTGGTGGAAGTGTGGGCAGACTGTGGCGAGCGCGGGGCAGTCTGGGGGAAGCGTGGGCAGTCTGGGGAGGGCACGTGGGCAGTCTGGGGGAAGCGTGGGCAGTCTGGGGAGGGCGTGGGCAGTCTGGGGAGGGCACGGGGGGGAAGTCTGGGGGAAACGTGGGCAGTCTGGGGAGGGCGTGGGGCAGTCTGGGGGAGACGTGGGCAGTCTAGGAGAAACGTGGGCAGTCTGGGGGAAACGTGGGCCGTCTAGGAGAAACGTGGGCAGTCTTGGGAGGGCACGGGGGCAGTCTGGGGGAAACGTGGGCAGTCTGGGGGAAGTGCGGGGGGCTGTCTGGGTAGAGCGCGCGGGGCAGTCTGGGGGAAACGTGAGCAGTCTGGGGGAAGCGTGAGCAGTCTGGGGGAAGCGTGAGCAGTCTGGGGGAAGCGCGGAGGGAAGTCTGCGGAAGCACGTGGGCAGTCTGGGGGAAGCGCGGGGGGCAGTCTGGGGGAAGCGTGAGCAGTCTGGGGGAAGCACGTGGGCAGTCTGGGGGAAGCGCGGGCAGACTGGGGTAAGCGTGAGCAGTCTGGGGGAAGCACGTGGGCAGTCTGGGGGAAGCGCGGGCAGTCTGGGGTAAGCGTGAGCAGTCTGGGGGAAGCGCGGGGGCAGTCTGGGGTAAGCGTGAGCAGTCTGGGGGAAGCGCGGGGGACAGTCTGGGGGAAATGCGGCAGTCTGCGGGAAGTGTGGGCAGTCTGGGGGAAGTGTGGGCAGTCTGGGGGAAACGTGGCAGTCTGGGGGAAACGTGGGCAGTCTGGGGGATGCGTGGGCAGTCTGGGGGATGCGTGGGCAGTCTGGGGGATGCGTGGGCAGTCTGGGGGATGCGTGGGCAGTCTGGGGGATGCGTGGGCAGTCTGGGGGATGCGTGGGCAGTCTGGGGGATGCGTGGGCAGTCTGGGGGATGCGTGGGCAGTCTGCGGGATGCGTGGGCAGTCTGCGGGATGCGTGGGCAGTCTGCGGGATGCGTGGGCAGTCTGGGGAGAGCGCGCGGGGCAGTCTGGGGAGAGCGCGGGGGGCAATCTGGGGTGAGCAGGTGGGCAGTTTGGGGAGAGCGTGGGGACTGCAGGAATGGTTATAAAAAGTGCAGGGCAACAGAACCATAAAACCAGATGATAATCCTGTTTATAGTTTTGTGGACCCCAGGATTGATTTTAAAGCCTTCAGCGATATCCCAAATACGTTCATCAGTTATTGAGTAATGAATTTTCATTACCTTTCTCGTTATTCATACTCCAGAAGCTTATACGTCTGATTATTCGTGTCATTATGGTCACTGAATTGCACTTCAGGAAGAAAGAAAATTTTACATTACACATGTGGGATAAAAGTTGCTGGGTGATTTTTAATGCTGTTAATCTCACCAGTTCAGTTAAATGTTGCTGAAAGGAACATTAAATAGTTTTTATGTCAGCTTTCTAGCATCCACAGTATTTTGTTTTTATAATAGTAACTAGTTTCCAATTGTTTTATTTGGTCCAAACATGTAGTATCAATAAAATAACTAAAGAAAGACTTGCATTTATATTGCGCCATTCACAACTTCAGTACGTCCCAAAGTGCTTTACAACCAATGAAGTACTTTTTGAGATGTAGTCACTGCTGTAATGTAGGAAATGTGGCAGCCAAATTGTGCACAGCAAAGTCCCACAAACAGCAATGTGATAATGACCAGATCATCTGTTTTGGTGATGTTGGTTGAGGAGCTCCTCCCGGAGTCACAGTGCGGATTCCGTCCACTACGGAGTACAACGGACATGATCTTTACAGCGCGACAACTGGAAGAGAAATGCAGGGAACAGCACCAACCCTTGTACATGGCCTTCTTTGACCTTACAAAGGCCTTTGACACCGTTAACCATGAAGGACTATGGAGCGTCCTCCTCCGTTTTGGCTGCCCCTAAAAGTTTGTCGCCATCCTCTGCCTGCTCCACAATGACATACAAGCCGTGATCCTGACCAATGGATCCACCACAGACCCAATCCACGTCCGGACCGGGGTCAAGCAGGGTTGCGTCATCGTGCCAACCCTCTTCTCGATCTTCCTCGCTGCAATGCTCCACCTCACATTCAACAAGCTCCCCGCTGGAGTGGGACTAACCTATAGAACCAGTGGGTACCTGTTCAACCTTCGCTGCCTCCAGGCCAGATCCAAGACCGTCCCATCCTCTGTCGTCGAGCTACAGTATGCGGATGACGCTTGCATCTGCGCACATTCAGAGACTGAACTCCAAGTCATAGTCAACATCTTCACCAAGGCGTATGAAAGCATAGGCCTTATACTAAACAACCTGACCCCACCACACATCACTGCCCACCCCAGTCATCAAGATCCATGGCGTGGCCCTGGACCACGTGGATCACTTTCCATACCTCGGGAGCATATTATCAACAAGGGCAGACATCAATGGTGAGGTTCAACACCGCCTCCAATGTGCCAGTGCAGCCTTTGGCCGCCTGAGGAAGGGAGTGTTCGAAGATCAGACCCTCACATCTGGCACCAAGCTTATGGTCTACAAGGCTGTAGTGATACCCGCCCTCCTGTATGGCTCAGAGACGTGGACCATATACAGTAGACACCTCAAATCGCTGGAGAAATACCACCAGCATTGTCATGTATATATGTATGCTTGGGGTTACTAGCCACCAGGTGGTGCCACTGTCGGAGGTCATTGTGCTGTACGCACAAGTGTGTGGTCCAGGTATAAAAGGCAAGCCATCATGTAATGTAATCACTTTAGGCCCTAATAAAGCATAGCCAGGTTTGTACCTGTGTTAGGTTACAGTATTCAGTCTATCGAGTTATTACATACGTAACAAGAATTGTCTCCGCAAGATCCTCCAAATCCCCTGGGAGGACAGACACACCAACCTTAGTGTCTTCGATCAGGCCAACATCCCCAGCATCGAAGCTCCATTGGGTGGGCCACATAGTTTACGTGCCTGACACAAGACTCCCAAAGCAAGCACTCTACTCGGAACTCCTACACAGCAAGCGAGCCCCAGATGGGCAGAGGAAACGTTTCAAGGACACCCTCAAAGCCTCCTTGATAAAATGCAACATCCCCACCGACACCTGGGAGTTCCTGGCCAAAGATCGCCCTCAGTGGAGGAAGAGCATCTGGGAGGGCGCTGACCACCTTGAGTCTCGTCACCGAGAGAATGCAGAAAATAAGCGCAGGCAGCGGAAGGAGTGTGCGGCAAACCAGACTCCCCACCCACCCTTTCCTTCAACGGCGTCTGTCCCACCTATGACAAAGACTGTAATTCCTGTATTGGACTGTTCAGTCATCTAAGAACTCACTTCTAGAGTGGAAGCAAATCTTCCTCGATTTCGAGGGACTGCCTATGATAATGACTAGAGTGTCAGCCGAGATTTTTGTGCTCAAGTCTCTGATGTGGAACTTGAACGCACAACCTTCTGACTCAGAGGTGAGAGCCACGGCTAACATGGTAACAGTGTCTAACTTTAGAACAGTGGGATGCTTGTTTTGTCAGTAAAGACCTGTCCATTACAACCTTCTTGGCCGGAAGGAGCAGTGTGGTGGCCTGGCCCAGCAGGCTGAGTGGCCCCCGGCCTGCGAGCACCATCAGAACAGGCCGGGGAGCGGAAGGAGCAGCGTGGCTGCATACCACTCCAGGGAGCAGCACATGCTGGAGCAGGAGAGCAACGGCAGTGAAAAGGGACATCACCATGATCCAGGTCGGTGATTGAAGAGTGACCAGGTACTGCAGGAGCGGCGAGGTCGGGGCGAAGGAGCGATTGTAGTGGGACATGATCGGGGCCCAGGGGAGGCGTGAGTTCGGGGCCCAGGAGAGGCGAGGGCCCAGGGGCAGCACAGGCCAGCCCACACTGCAATATGTGCGTTTGCGCTTCACTTCCTCTTGGGGGTGGTAACCCCAATTTCGCTGCCAGGGTGGGACTTCAGCGCCGGGTGCAGGAAGTCCCGCCTCACAGTGGTTACCAGGGCGGTACCGAATTCTGGCCCCAAAATGTTTATTTTTGACAAAACCATCATCATAGGCAGTCCATTGAATCAAGGATGACTTGCTTCCATGCCAAAAAGTTCACAGGTGTTTCAATGAAGGACCTAAAATTCCAGGTCCCGAACTAAATCTTGAAGGGTGGAAGATGCCTGTGCGTGGATTTTTTTAATGTGTCGTGGCTGTTGCACACCAGCCACCTCATGGGCTTGAGAGAGCTAGGTCTTGGTCCAGTGGCAAGGATTAACTAAGCCTACTGGAGACCAGCTCTGCTGCACGGATCTAGTGTGCACACATATCGCAGCGTGGGCTGGCCTGTGCTGCCCCTGGGCCCTTGCCTCTTTTGGGCCCTGAACTCACGCCTCTTCTGGGCCCCGATCACGTCCCTCTACAACCTCTCTGTCATGTATGTAGACCATGTATACCAACTGTATAGTCACATAAGGTGTGCCACCAGAGGGCACTGCGGTGGGAGACCTGAGGGTCACCTGCATAGGTGTGCAGGGCCCAGTATAAAAGGCTGCCCACCATGCTTGTGCCTCACTCTGGAGTTACAATAAATGGGACTAAAGTCACAACAGCTCAAGTACAATACTAGACCTCATGGAGTCAATCAGAAGAATATTAAAGACATAACAACTGGCGACGAGATTACGAACTTTCACGCAAAAATGACTACCGTTGGTGCATTAGGAAAGTTCTCAGAGGGTGAAGATTGGGAATCCTTTACGGAGCGGCTCGACCAATATTTCGTAGCAAAGGACCTGGTAGGCGATGATCCGGCCACGCTGGCAGGTAAACGCAGTTATCCTGTTGACCAGATGTGGGCCCGCGGGCTATGGCCTCGTCAGGGACTTGCTTGCACCAGACCAAGTCATACGAGGAGCTGAAAGCGCTAATTCGGGACCAACTCAAACCGAAAGAGAGCATTCTCACGGCCAGGCATCGATTTTATACACACCGCCGCCCCGAGGGCCAGGAAATCGCGAAGTACGCTGCCGACCTCAGGAGGCTGGCAGGACCGTTTGAATTCGGTGCATCCCTCGCCGATGCGTTGCGGGGCGTCTTCGTAATTGGCACGGTCATGAGGCCCTTATTCACAGGCTACTGTCTACCGAAACCATCGTCACTCTGTAGAAGGCCATCAGTTCATGACCTCAGGCTGCAGCTCCAAGCAGATGATGAGTCAATCTCAGGACTCAAACCCGGCAAGTACTGTAAATAGAATGGCGCCTTTCACAGGCAGAACTGTTGAACGTGAATCTGTCCAGGGCAGAGCGTACGGGCTCCGAGTCCTTTAATTCAGAGTCCGCCGAGGGGTGCAACCGTAAGTCGAGTAGCACCATGCTGGCGGTGCGGAGGTAATCACAGGGCTCATCAGTGTCAGTTCAGAGACTGTGTGCAAAGGCTGCAGCATAAAGGGCCACCTCCAGCGAATGTGCAAAAGAGCTGTGACTCACCACGTGGAAGAGGAGTCAGCAGATGGCTGAGAATCCAGCGCGGATTACGAGGAGATGGCTAGAGAGGCAGCTCAGTTCCAGGACGAAGTGTATGGAGTATATACCTGCACCACACATTGTCCTCTAGTGATAATGGAAGTCGAGATAAATGGCGTTCCAGTCTTCGTGGAAGTAGACACGGGGGCGAGTCCGTTAGTAATGAGCCAGGAAGCCTCTGAGAGACTATGGAACGATCAAGCTGAATGACTCAAGCTGGTCCCGGTTCAGGCAAAGCTGCTCACCTACACCAAGGAACTGATATCAGTTGTTGGTAGTGCGGATGTAAGTGTATCGCATGATGGCACGGTGCACAATTTACCACTGTGGATTGTTTCAGATGATGTACCAACGCTACTTGGAAGAAGGTGGACGGGGAAGATTCATTGGAATTGGGAAGACTTTATCCCTCCAGCGATCGATGTCCCCCGTGTTCAGAGGCAGAGCAAGCCCCACCTTCGGTTGGGCCAGGCACTGGAGAGCAGATCTGCGCAGCCCCCGAGGTACAGACCGCTCATCACGGCTGCGTGGTGATGATCCGGCCGAGGCGACCCGAACGTACCTTCCCGGTTTCAGTGGAAGGACTCCTGGGGAGGAAGACTGGATCCAAGGGCGCCTTCCCAGCTTCATTGGCAAAATCCCTGGGAAAGAAGATCGGGGCAGTCGACATCATGGACAGGGAAAAGATGGCGTCCAAACCACGAGGTGCAGCGCTAATGGAGCAACGACACGTGGTTCCACACAAGGAAGACGATTGGGGTAAAAGTAGTAAGGCCATTTTAAAGGAGGCCAGCAACCCGCCATTTTTGAATGAACTGCTTGAAATTGGTAACCAATGTAAAAGTCCAGCTGTAACGAGAAAAATGTTGTTGAGCGATGTCGGGTGCAAATTGCAATCAGCCAATGTAGATGGCGAACACCTAACGGTTGTACACAGGTCCAGCGGGCTACCCAATGCTGTAGCCTGCATCCCCGAGACCAGAACGATGTATCATAAAGTGTCCCCACAGCTGGCAGAAGTAGACAAGCTGCTGAGTAAATGATTCCCGGAGAGCAGAGGCACCGGTAGCGATACCCTGCCTCAGATCGGTTTAACATTGCAGGCACCCAATAGCCTGAACCGCCACGGGCCAGAAACAATAAATTGCGCCTATGCTCGCAGTCGGCTAGCGTTGCCCACCACCCGGGTAGAAAAGGCACAGCCCACAAACCCACTCGCCACCATGGCAATGCCCAAGAGCAAAGGGTCACCTGCAACGGCTCCTCCGAACGGGACCTGGACCAGCCAGGATCCCAAACTAGCGAGTGCTCACAACGGTGCCCTCAAGAAAAGTGAGTCAGCAGTCCCCTGCTAACTGCTGGACAAGATGAGGCAGCCCCACCGTCGCTTAGACGAAATGCTCACCCATTCAGACCGTTTCCCAGGGAGCAGCAGCGACACTGTGCAAACGAAAAGGGCAGGGAGGTCACAGACACATCAGCTGTCTTTGGGCCTGCCCGACAGTAGGAGTAATGGCAAGAGCCCTGAGCTCCGGCAACCCGAGCAAAACGAGCTCACCTCGTCCACAGACCCACTAGCATGGGGCGCTGCACCACCACCAGACGACCCGGATCTCATCCGGCCGTGCTGGAACTAGACTGCCCTTGTGTACCTGTACTGATATACCTGTACTGATCATGTAAATGTACCACACAAAAAGAAACGCAACTGTAATCCACCCAACAAATGCACCAAGATGTAAATGTAAAACCCACGTGATGAACTTGAATACAACTTACATGTAATGGGCCATTAGCATGATCTCTGTGTGGGGGGGCTGGCGGGCAGAGAATGGAGTTGTCATGGAATCACAACCTGAAACTACGGGGACCTCCACTGGCAACAAATCTCACTACCAACCCACTCAAGCTAGAAGCGACACTCCAATGGTCAACCAGGAAGAGCAAAGCCCAGGTCACCGTCAATGTACGAGTCAATTTGCATTAAAGACTTGGGGGGAAGTGACGTCGTGTATGTAGACCATGTATACTAACTGTATAGTCACATAAGATGTGTCACCAGAGGGCACTGCGGTGGGAGACCTGAGGGTCACCTGCATAGGTGTTCAGGGCCCAGTATAAAAGGCTGCCCACCATGCTTGTGCCTCACTCTGGAGTTACAATAAATGGGACTAAGGTCACAACAGCTCAAGTACAATACTAGACCTTGTGGAGTTATTCATAAGCGTATTAAAGACATAACATTCTCGCCTCTCCTTCGCCCCGACCGGGTGGGGTGCTAAGCATGGGAATTTTCCAGTGCTACGCGGAGTGCTACATAACGCTGGTGGGAGCACAAGGGGAGGGCTTGCTACGCTCTGCACCGGGGAGAAGGGGCCATCACCGTGGCAGCAGCCCGGCACAGAAGCAGAGTGCCAGGCTGTAATATCGTGGCACAGACCCTGCGTATTGGAAAAGGCGAGGCCACGACGGATAAGTCAGCCATTTTTTAAAAAGTACCCGCTGCACCTTCCCTTTAATTTTCACCCTGCAAGTGAATGAGGCCGATTTGCGACCCGTGAAGCTGGCGCGGGCATTGTCTGTGGCGGCCTTACAGAATGCCATTGAATTTTTGCTCCGGGGTGCAAATGGGTTACTGCACACGGTGATGACGTCATCATGGAATCTCGCGGGAGGCGGTAGCGGCCCAGGCGAGAAATCGTTTGCGCCCTGTTAGTGCCCTGGAGGCGCAGCGACACAAACTTCTCCACCTTTAGGTCAGCTGTTTTGAAACCATAGCTCAGCTCCTTCTAGTTTTCTGGGTTGGCATGCATGCGGAATGTGAAGAGTCTGCTGAGAGACTCGAGATCGGGCAATTTTTCTCTAACATCCTGATGGGGATATCCAATAGGGTGAGAAGAAGAAGGGTGGGAGGAGTCTCGTGTGGACCATAAACACCGGAATAGACCAGTTGGGCCAAACGGCCTGTTTCTGTGCTGTAAAATTCTATGTAATTTTGGGAGACGGACAGCTTTAAAGTAATTGCAGATTACATAAAAGGAGCAAGGTCTGTGATAGGGTGGAGGGCAGGAATGATGAAATGACAAAAGGGATGATGGTGCAAGGCATTAAAAAAAAGCCTGAATCGTATTCCCTGAAGGCGTGTGTTCTGCAGAATGTTATTTTGTGTGTTCAGTGTAGAGATTTATATGTAATTTTTTTTTAAACAAATTTTAAAAATCCTACAGATGCTGGAAATTGTTCCTGTTACATGGATGTACACACAAGCTGTGAATGCTGCAACTGATCTGGGTGTGTGTGGGGAGACTCCGCCTTGTTAAATCTCCATGCTGCAAGGACGCTGTTTTGTCTCTCTACTCACTCCAATCTTGTTTCCACACAGAGAAGAGGATTTTCCTCATTATCATCTCAGCCCTCTCTCTCTGTGTGTCCCCTTCCTCCTTTTAAATCTGTCTCTTTAAACCCACCCCCACCACCTTCAGTTTCCACCCCGCCTGCAGGCATGTTTTATGAATGAACATTGGACCCCGGGAGAGGCTCGCGGCTCCTTGCACTAAAGTCAGCACCGGGACTCTGCGGGAACATCGAAACACGGGACAATTTTTTTAAAAAGGAAAAAGAGAGAGAGAGAGAGAGAAAGGAAGGAAGGAAGGAACCTGAGCTGGAGACTCCACCTGACTGTATCTAACCTGCAAGGGAGGGAGTGCCTGCAAGGTAAGGAGAAAAAAACATGGCCATGCAATGTAACCAGAGGCTTAAATACCTCACCTGTCCTCTGCATTTCACTTACCTTTCATTTAAGGTATTTTTTTAAAATATAAAAATATCGTTCGAAGGAATTACAGGCTGCAAAAAAAAAACCCTACTTTGTCGGAGCACTGGTGCAAATTAATGTTTAATTCCCCCCTCCTCCTCTTTTGTTATACTTTGATCAGAACAACAACATTAAAAAACTAACTGAGGCTTAAAGAAAGAAAGATAAGGAGAGGGCAAAAAAAAAGCACCTGCTGCAAACCGGCACCTCATTGCAGCCTCCGAGGAGTAAGGGAATGTGTCTAAAAAGCATCCTGACCCCAACAGGCTAAATGGGCACCCTCTCCCACAGACCATTCACTCTTTTATGAAAATGGGCAAATCCTTTTGGTGTAAATAGAGAGAAACTGTTCCCATTAGCGGAAGGGTCGAGAACCAGAGGACACAGATTTAAGGTGGATTGGCAGAGGTGACATGAGGAAAAACTTTTTTTTTAAACCAGCAAATGATTAGATCTGGAATGCGCTGCCTGATAGGGTGGTGGGGACAGATTAAATTGTGGCTTTCAAAATGAAATTGGATAAGTACCTTTTTCCGGGGGCAAGGGCAGGAGAATGGGACTAGGTGAAGTGCTGTTGCAGAGAGCTGGCACCGGCTCGAGAGGCCGAATGGCCTCCTTCTGTGCTGTAACCATTCTATGATTCTATTTAATTCGAAGTACATTAAGCCAGTTGTGGTTTTTATTGTCTGTTTACTAATCCGTTCCACCTGTCCTTTCTCTGAAAGGTGAACATTTTTAAAATACCTGTTTTTATTATTTGTGTATATTTCCTAAACTCCGACTGCCGCCCTCTCCTCTATCAGGTAGCATGTGGCATGTTTTGTCTTGGTAGCCTTGAGATTCCTGATTCAACAAGTAGGAGTAGATGAAAAGCATCTAAGCTCTAGTTCTTCCGTTGGTTCAGAAAGTTTTCCCAGTGTGCAGCTAAGCCCCACAGGCCAGCAATGTCCCTCCATGGCCCCGTCCCTCCTTATCTCTGTAACCTCCTCCAACCCCACAATGCTCGGGGATATCTGTGCTCCTCCAATTCTGGCCTCTTTGCGCCTCCCTGATTCTCATCGCTCCTCCATTTTAGGCCATGCCCACTCCCACTGCCTAGGCCCAAAGCTCTGGAATTCCCTCCCTAAACCTCAATATCTCCTGTGGCTTGGTGTCAAATTCTGTCTGATAACCACTGCTGTGAAGTGCCTTGGGATGCTTTTACTGTGTTAAAGACGCTATCTAAATGCAAGTTGATGGCTATGCTGCATTTTTATATCTGGGTCAGGATGGTGATACAAATGCCACAATCGGTGTCAGAATCCCTGGGTTCAGGAAATGATACTCTGCCGTGGTTCATAGTCCTGATTACTAATGGGGCACTCCTGCAGGAAGTACGATGTGCAAATGTTGGGCGAGGACAGTATTTGGCTCAGCTGTGATGCTGCCACAGTTGCATAGCTAGCAGACACACTGTTGAGGCTGAGATGTGAGGTATGGAAGAGGAGCTGCTTTCGCTACAGCTGAACTCCTAGTAAGGAATGAGAGTAGAGAACACTGGCCAGGAAAAGTTTGGTTAAAAATGCATGGGCGCTACATACTTCACTGCAAGTGAAATGGATCTAATAGTGTCTTTTCTTTAGTCTTGTGGGAGATTTGCCCCCAATCATCATCATCATCTGGAGTCGAGGATGACTTGCTTCCACACTAATGAGTTCTAAGGTGACTATTGAGTCCAATGCGGGATCTACAGTCTCTGTCACAGGTGGGGCAGATGGTGGTTGAAGGGATTGGTGGGTGGGGTGTTTGGTTTGTTGTACTCTCCTTCCGTTGTTTGTGCTTGGTGTCCACGTGCTCCTGATGAAGAGACTCGAAGTGTTTGGTGCTTTCTCGGATAATTCTTCTCCACTTTGAGCGGTCTTGGGCCAGGGATTCCCAAGAGTATGTGGGGATGTTATATTTTTTCATAGAAGCTTTGAGGGTGTCTTTGAAGCGTTTTCTCTGCCCTCCTGGGACTCGCTTGTTGTGACGGAGCTCGGAATAGAGTGCTTGTTTTGGGAGTCCAGTAGCGGGCATGCGAATATCGGAGCTGATTGAGTGTGGTCAATGCTTCAATGCTGGGGATGTTGGCATGAGAGAGAACGCTGATGTCAGTGCACCTATCCTGCCAATGAATCCTGCCACTGATAAAGGCCATTGTATTTTCTTAGTTGTAAAGCTCAGCCCAAACTTTAATCCCATCAGGCTCAGCTTGATTTAAACATGGGTTCCAGAGTTGAACCCACTGGAATTCCCTCCCTAAATCTCTCTGCCTCTCTCTCGTCCATTAAGACGCTCCATAAAATCTACCTCTTTGACCAAGCTTTTGGTCATCTGCCCTAATATTTCCTTATGGGAGGCAAATTTTGTTTGATAATCGCTCTTGGATGCACCTTGAGATGTTTCACTATGTTAAAGGCGTTATATAAATGCAACTTGTTGTTACTGATCATTAGGAAATTGATGCAGATTAAAAGAGCTGGGCCCTGAAAGTAAGTCTCCCTTTCGAACTGAAGTACTGTAATGTTACTTATTTTTTGTTGTGCATTGTTTAACCTCGGGCTTATATGCAACTTTAAAAAAAAAAAAATTTACACCGTGCCGATGGAGCCTCTGTTGTGGGGTGAACTTCTCCTTGCTAACAGCAAGGTTTGCAGAGTAGATTGTACTCTATTTTAGGAACTGAGGCTGTCCCAAAGGACGCAGCGATGACCTTTAATCAGCCATTTCTCCTGTAGGTGGAGGATAATTATCATATTTTACTTAATGCACAGTAATGAAGCTATTATGCAAAAGACCATTTGGAGATCTTTGAACTGTTAATATATGGCTGAGACAAGTGGCCAAAATAATAAGATTTAAAGTTCACATCATGTCTGAGTCTTTTGTAGATTCATTGCTGGAGGCTGATTACTATGATTAGTCAGCAACTCCATTATCGTTGAATCATGCGACTACCAGGCTGGGAGAAGGCGAACTAGATGAACCTCCGTGTCGCAGAGCCTATGGTTGGGTGGCTGTTCTAAGGCAGCAATATACTGCAACACAACTGAATTGTCAGTGTGACTCTTAAGCGGGCAGAACCGCCAGACTATATTCCAATCCATGAAATGTAATTACACATTTTATTTTCTAACACATTCCAATGTTTTAATGAGTCAAAGCTGTTGATGTCTTGCCATGTCTGTCTTCTGTCACTCAGCCTGTTGATGTTAGCAGCCAGTATGTGGTTTCCATGTGACCGGCCTGGGGTTTCCTCTGCATTTGCACCCAGGTACAAGCAGAGACAGCGGAAGGAGCATACGTCAACCCAGGCTCCCCACCCACCCTTTCCTTCAACCATTATCTGCCCCACCTGTGACAGAGACTGTAGGTCCCGCATTGGACTCCTCAGTCACCTGAGATCTCACTTTTAGAGTGGAAGCAAGTCATCCTCGACTCCGAGGGACTGACTATGATGACAGTCATGATTAGGTGGCTTAAAAGACTGACATTTTGGGTGTAGGTGAGTTAAGTAAGAAAGAAAGAACTTGCATTCATATAGCATCTTTCACCATCTCTGGACGTCCTGAAACGCTTTACAGCCGAGTACTTTTGACGTGTAGTCACTGTTGTGACGTAGGAAATGCAGCAGCTAATTTGCACACAGCAGATCCCACAAGCAACAATGCCATAATGGCCAGATAATCTGTTTTACTGATGTTGGTTGAGGGATAAATATTGGCCAGGACACTGGGGTAAAGCTGCCCAGCACTACTTTGAAATAGTGGCCGTGATCATTTACATCCGCCCAAGAGGTCAGATGAGGCTTGCGGCTTAATGCCTCATCCGAAAGACGACACTTCTGACAGTGCACGCTCCTTCACTGGGGAGTGTCAGCCCAGATTTTGTGCTCAAGTCTCTTGAGTGGAGCTTGAACCCATAACCTTTTGACTCCGAGGTGAGGGAGTGCTACTTGCTGAGCCACAGCTCACACCGCAACTACAATACCCCCAAGTTTCCTCGGTCTTTTACATCTGTCCGTCAAACTCCCCGTCTGAACGAATCTCCGTCTACGAAACTGGCCACAGCCCCCCCCGATTCTCAAACGTGAGTATCGCACTGGGGTTCAGAGCGGGAGTTGGGTCTCTCAATATCGAGACCAGGGCGCAGCAGGAAACACAGCCAATATTTTTGGTATTTGAATTGCAATTTATTGAACGTTCTTGTAAAAAGCTTAACCTCACTGAGACCCGTTCCATATTTTCTGTTTCTTTAAATGCATTTTTATGGCTTCAGCTTAGGTTACATTAAAAATTGAAAAGCTTCCCTGATTGCAGGTTCTTAAAAATTCTGTGGTGATGTGTATGAATGATGGTCGTAAGAGTTGAAACTTCAAATTCTAAGAAGTATACTGATGTGAGTTTGGTGTTTCCTTCGTGCCCGATTGTTTATGCTGACTTATTGAATTTGAGCATATTCTAATGAGATTACTTGAGCATAATTTGACATCGGCAAAATGGGCGCACTTTCGGGTCTAACTTCCGGCTTGAGCCCACGGAGGAAGATTTAGCAGTGAGATTTAGCTGCACAATATAGTATCCTAACTCTCACCAAGTCCCGTTCACCCATCACGCCTGTGCTCGCTGATCTATCTTGGGTCCCGGTCCGGCAATGCCTCAATTAAAAAAATTCTTAACTTATTTTCAGTTTCTGCCGTGGCCTCGTTTCCACCCCCCCGCAACCTATCTCTCTAACCTCCTCCAGTCCTACAACCCGCCGAGATCTCTGCGCTCCTCTAATTCTGGCCTCTTGTGCATCCCCGGTTTCCATTGCTCCAGCCTTCAGCTGCCTCTTGTATCTGCATTAACTCTGGGCCATCCCAATCACTAGGGGATGCCACCACTGGTTGGACATATTCCTAATGATTTCATCACATGACCGCCCGCCCTCCAGTTGCTCACCCCTAGTCAAACAATCTCTCTTTCCCCATTTCCAATATTTTTTACAACTAATAATCTAAAGTATTCAAAGAAAATGTAAAAAGAAACACAAATGAAAACAAAGTTTATGTTTTGTAATTTTTTTTGAACTTGTTTTCATTAATCTTCATTGTATGTGCAGTTGGGGATTACAAGATTAACAAAATTCAAACACTTATTCAATTCTTTTGCGGAATTTTCGTGTTCATCAAGCTGAGGGGCATCTGTGCTGGACATTAATGTTTTAGTCTTATTGGAACAAGCCTCATATTTTCAAAGAATTTAGTACTACTAACATAAGTTTATTATATATGTAATATATAACTAGTGGAAGATTTTTTTACTTTGTAGAATAAGTTTAGAAGGCATAAAGTACTTTTTTTTTTGTCCCCCTAATTTAACAAAAGTTAAGTGTGAAGATGTTAACAAATATTCTGCATTAGTCTATGAGGTGAATGGAGATGTTAAAAGGTAACTGCTTATAACCCATGAAGTTTCCTCAGTATATTTCATGCTTGACATTCATTAATAATTTATTTCAGGGTGAATCATGAAAATTAAACCACCAGTGTGATTTAATGATGCTTTAAAAATGCCTTCTTAATGCAGGTTTTTCTTGTAAATGGCAGGTTAATTAACGCTATTACAGGTTAATTGGAGAGAAATATTGGGCCAGTATTTGCTGTTAAAATACTAATGGCGCTCGCCATTAGTATAACTAAATGGTACAGCAACTTCAGGCGAGGGACAGATTTGGAGGTTAAATGTGAACATCCAGAAGTTGTTGTCCGATTTATGCCACTCTGCCGTTAGCTTCACGACAACAGCATCTCGCCTTCCCCTCCTCGTTTTTTATCTGGAACTTGCTGTATTGACCCATTAATTACCCATTAAACTCTGAAAAGTGTGGAGTCTCATTCCCTTGCCTTTTGGATTTTTTTTTGGCGGAAATTTTAAAAATTGTCATTTTAATTTTTTTCTTACTTTTTCTTTGCCTTTTTTCTCACCCTCCTTAGTCCAGTCATTCTTTCCTTTTCATTATTTATTTTTCTGTACCTGATTTGACATTGAATTCACCTCAATTAATTCACCCTCTATCAGCCCTCACCCTGTTTATTTCCCAGCCCTTCAATCTGATTGGTTAAGGAGATACCATCTTGCTTGCTCTGTTCAGTCAGGTCCCATTTGCCCGGTTTCCCTCACTGTGACATTATCAAGCAACCTAGTAGGCAAAAATGTTTTGAGTTGAAGGTTGCAGGGGAAAGACTAATTGACGACAAACACCATTGCAAAAGCAAAATACTGCGGATGCTAGAAACTGAAATACAAACAGAAAATGCTGGAAATGTTATTTCTTCTTGGGCAGTCCCCCGGAGTCGAGGATGACTTGCTTCCACACTAATGAGTTCTAAGGTGACTGATGAGACTAATGCGGGATCTACAGTCTCGGTCACAGGTGGGGTGGGTGGGGTACTTGATTTGTCGTACGCTCCTTCTACTGTTTGTACATGGCTTCCGCGTGCTCCCGGCGAAGAGACTGGAGGTGTTCGCCACCTTCTCGGATGCTTCTCCTGCACTTTGAGCGATCTTGAACCAGGGATTCCCAAGAGTCAGTGGGGATGTTACATTTTTTCATAGAGGCTTTGAGGGTATCCTTGAAGCATTTTCTCTGCCCTCCTGGGGCTCGCCTGCTGTGACATAACTTGGAGTAAAGTACTTGTTTCGGGAGTCTAGTATCGGGCATGCGGACAATGTGGCCCTTCCATTGGACCTGATTGAGCGTGGTCAATGCCTCGATGCTTGGGATGTTGGCCTGAGAGAGAACGCTGATGTTGGAGTGCCTATCCTGTCAATGAATTTGCAGAATTTTGTAGAGGCAGTGTTGGTGGTACTTCTCCAGTGTTTTGAGGTGTCTGCTGTACATAGATCATGTCTTTGAAGCATATAAGAGGGCGGGTATCACTACTACTCTAGACCACGAGCTTGGCACTGGGTTTGAAATCCTGGTCATCGAACACTCTTCATCAGGTGGCCGAAGGCTGCACTGGCACACTGAAGGTGGTGTTGGACTTAGTCATCGATGTCCGTCCTTGCTGATAGTAGGCTCCCATGGTATGGAAAGTGGTCTGCATTGTCCAAGGTCTCGTCATGGATCTTGATAATCGGGGAGCAGTACTGTATGGTGGGGGTAGGTTGGTAGAGAACCTTTGTCTTACTGATGTTTAATGTGTGGCCCAGAGTCTCGTACGCTTCAGTGAAGGTGTCAACGATGGTTTGGAGTTCGGACTCAGCGTCATCTGCATATTGTAATTCATTGACCGAAGTTGGAACAATTTCCCGCTTATCCTATAGATTAACTCCACTCCAGTGGGGAGCATGTTAGAGGTGAGATGAAGCTGGAAATACTCAGGGGGTCAGGCAGCATCTGTGGAGAGAGTTAACGTTTCAGGTCAACGAAGGGTCATAGACCTAAAAAATTAACTCTGTTTCTCTCTCCACTGATGCTGAGGATTATAAACACCGTTAGATGCTCTGCTACAGCAAAATCTGACTGTGTTCTTTAAAGGAGTGGCTGTGAAGGTTTATCCCCTCTGTTTGACACCTAGTAATATGAAGATGCCAGTTACATTGCACATGATGAGCAACAAAGCGTTGGTGCGATGACACAGTCCTGCTTGACCCCGGTCCGGACGTGGATTGGGTCTTGTGGCGGATCCGTTGGTCAGGATCATTGCTTGCATGTCGTCATGGAGCAGGCAGTGTTCTCGCTCAGGCCAGCATTGAAGCACTGACCACGCTCGACCAGTGCTGTTGGGCGGGCCACATCGTCTGCCTGCCCGACACAAGACTCCCAAAACAAGCGCTCTACTCTGAACTCCTATACGGCAAGCGAGCCCAAGGTGGGCAGAGGAAACGTTTCAAGGACACCCTCAAAGCTTCCTTGATAAAATGCAACATCCCCACCGGCACCTGGGAATCCCTGGCCCAAGACCACCCAAAGTGGAGGAAGATCATCCGGGAGGGCGCTGACCACCTCGAGTCTCATCGCCGAGAGCATTTGGAAAACAAGCGCAGGCAGCGGAAGGAGCGTGCGGCAAAACTGACTCCCCACCCACCCTTTCCTTCAACGACTGTCTGACGCACCTGTGACCGAGACTATAGGTCCCACATTGGACTGTTCAGTCACCTGCGAACTCC
Organism: Pristiophorus japonicus; assembly: GCF_044704955.1. Lineage (NCBI taxonomy): Eukaryota > Metazoa > Chordata > Chondrichthyes > Pristiophoridae > Pristiophorus > Pristiophorus japonicus. The sequence goes on along the minus strand of NC_091977.1, from coordinate 229,357,677 downwards.
CTTTTAGAGTGGAAGCAAGTCTTCCTCGATTTTGCGGTAACTGCCTATGATGATGATGATGAGCAACAATAACGTATTTATTTAGCACCTTTAGCATAATCTGACAATCATCGATGGTGAACCGTTGAAATTGGAGTGGTGACTAAAAGCTTGGTCAATCTCTTGCGTTCTCATGCTTTCTCTCTTTGTCTTTTTGTCTCTTTGTCCCGCTCTCCGCTCTCCTCTCTTCCCCATTCTCTCTCTCTCTCTCTCTCTCTCTCTCTCTCTCTCTCTCTCTCTCTCTCTCTCTCTCTCTCTCTCTCTCTCTCTTTTCCCCCCCCCCCGCGCAACACCCCCCCCCCTCTCTCTCCGCACCACCCCACCCCCACCCGCTCCCTTTCTCTTTCTTCTGCTCGCCCTGCTCGCGCTTGCTCTCTCCCCGCTCTCTCAAATCTTTAGACTCAACATAAGAACAGTAATTGGCCATTCAGCCCTCCAGCCTGTTCCAACATTCAATTAGATCATTCCTGATCTGTTCATTAACTCCCATTTTTACCTGCCTTGGTCCCATATCCCTCAATACCCATACCTATCAAAAATCTATCCATCTCAGTCTTGAAATTTTCAATTGTTTCCTCGCATTCACAGCCTTTTGCGGGGAGAGTTTTCCAAATTTCCACGACCGTGTGTGAAAAAGTCGTTCCTGATTTCGCTCCTCCATGACCCAGCTCTAATTTTTAGATTGTGCCCTCTTGTTTTGGATTCCCCCAATGGAGGAAGTAGTTTCTCTGTATCTACCTTTATTGAATCCCTTCTTCATTTTAAACACCTCGATTAGAACACACCTCAATCTTCGATGTTTGTGATTACAAAATAACAACCTTGCCTAGAAATCATTGTTGGCAATAGTAGATTAATGTTTAATGCAATCACGAGACACTCCTTTGTCTGCTGCTTTAATGGAGACATTAGCCTGTTTATCTAAATGTGTTAATAGTATGCAAATGCGTTAAATGTTTTTCTGCTATTATCAGCGAAGGTATCTAAAAGAGGGAAAAAAAGACCAGTTAATCCTTTTGTCAGACATGGTTCTATGGTCTTGTTGAAATGCTACAAACCACCTTCTCCCTCCTCGCGCTATTTAACAATAATGATAAACAGCACTTCAATTTGAAAATTCACATCCTTGTTTCCAAATCCCTTCATGGCCTACATTACACCAGTGACTAAACTTCAAAAGCACTTCATTGGCTGCCAAGTGCTTTGTGATGTGCATGTCTTTCTCTCTTTGTGAATGTGCCAAGTACCTCTGGTTGCAATTGTTTTAGGTCCAGGTTATACAAGGTTTCAGTTCACAAATTTAATTGGTCTGCCTAGGGTTAGGTTCCAAATGAAAGGAACTGGACCCTGTAAAGTTGTGTTCGGAATTCACGGGCATCTGCCAAATGGGAGAAACTCAATAATTCAAATTTAGCTTCCAGCTAGGATTGAATCAGCTGGATAAAAATAAACTGAAATATTTTTTGACCTTACCACTGGTGGGGGAAAAAAATCCATTCTCAATAAACAATTTTTGTTTAAAATGTCAACAATACTGCTGATCACAAATGGCCAACTGTTTTGTGAGGTACTAAAAATGGAAAAAGAACAGGTTGAGCTGATTTTTTTTTTTACGAGCACAAGTACAATTATATTTTTTTAAATCATTGTTTGCTTTTGATGCGTCGCTGGCAAGACCAGCATTTATTGCCCATCCCTAATTGCCCTTGAGCAGGTGGTGGTGAGCCGTCTTTTTGAACCGCTGCAGTCCGTGTGGTGGAGGTACTCCCACAGTGCTGTTAGGGAGGGAGTTCCAGGATTTTGACCCACGACAATGAAAGAACAGCGATATATTTCCAAGTCAGGATGGTGTATGACTTGGAGGTGGGAGTGTTCCGATGCGCCTGCTGCCCTTGTCCTTCTATGTGGCAAAGTTTGCGAGTTTGGGAGGTGCTGTCGAAAAAGCCTTGGCAAGTTGCTGCAGTGCTTTCTGTGGATGGTCCACACTGCAGCCATGTTGTGCTGATAATGGAGGAAATGAATGTTTAAAGTGGTGGATGGCCGATCAAGCGGGCTGCTTTGTCCTGGATCTTAATACAGTGGAGAGATTGGAGGATGCTAGCGGACCATCAAACAATAATTACTTGAGGGCATGGAGGAAGGGTGGTCGGAGGCAAAAATGGAAAAACTGAAAATACATGTACTGTCCCCACCACTTCACTGACACCGTCCCGCTTATCCCAGGCAGCCGCCTATAATCTGGTGAATGCTGCTCACTGTTTGCCATCACCATAGGCATCAGTTACAAAGGCGCCAGTTAAACTGTATTGAGCAGGTCGACTATTTCGGGCAGTTCAAGCAACTGTTGGCTCTATGATTACCTGTCAGACTTTAGTTGCGAACTGAGAAGCAGTTTCTCTGTCCAATAAACTATTAGTAACCAACATGCAAGAGATCTTGGAAAAACGATTTCAATTGAAATGGGCGGTCATTGGGAATAAGACAACTTGTGTTACCGTTTCCTCCAGATTTGGGTTCACAGTCTAACCGCCACTTAAACGGTCCCAGGGCTTTAATCTCAGCACATTTGACAGATTCATCGGTGTGCTGACTTAGTGGCATAAGGCCCCCTCGCATCCCATCACTGCTGGAGTAAATTGTTTGTCAGAAATGCTTACCAGTAATATGTGCTTCGAGGATTGTTGGGGAGTCCGATGGATTTAACGGGCAAACCCGATTTGCCCAACGAGCCAACTATAGGCAGTGGGGGATTGTATTAAAAGTTTGAAAAGCACAAGCACTTTCCTAGAAGAACACAAAAAGCAAGATGGTGGAGAGATTTGAGCTTTTAACATAGTAAAATGTCACAAGGCACTTCACAGGAGCATTATCAAACAATATTTGACACCGAGCCACATAAGGAGATATTAGGACACAGGAGATTTTAAGATGTGTCTTAAAGGAGGAAAGAGAGGTGGAGAGGTTTAGATAGAGAATTCCAGAGTTTAGGGCCTTAAGTTGAAGGCACGGCTATGAATGGTGCAGCAGTTAAAATCGTGGATGCTCAAGAGGCCAGAATTGGAGGAGTGCAGAGATCGCTGAGGGTTGTAGGGCTGTGGAGGTTACAGTGATCGGGAGGGATTTGAGGACAAGGATGAGAATTTTAAAATCGAGGTGTTGCCAGACCGGGAGCCAATGTAGGTCAGTGAGCGCAGGGGTGATGCCATCGTCAACATCTTCACAGAGGCGTACGAAAGCAAGGGCCTTACACTAAACATCCGTAAGACAAAAGTCCTCCACCAACCTGACCCTGCCGCAAAGCATTGCCTCCTGCTCCCCTATACACCTGACCCCCCCTGCCCCCCAGGTCATCAAAATCCACAGTGCAGCCTTGGACAACGTGGACCATTTTTCCTATCTCGGGAGCCTACTATCAACAAGGGCAGACATCAATGACGAGATCCAATACTGCCTCCAGTGTGCCAGTGCAGCCTTCAGTCACCTGAGAAAGAGAGTGTTTGAAGAGTGATACCCGCCCTTCTGTGTGGCTGAGACATGGACCATATACAGTAGACTCCTCAAAGTGCTGGAGAATGTCTCTGCAAGGACCTACAAATCCACCGGGAGGATAGACGCACCAGCATCAGTGTTCTTGCTCATGGTAACATCCCCAGCATCGAAGCACTGACCACACTCGACCAGCTCCGTTGGGTGGGCCACATTGTTCGCATGCCCTACAGGAGACTCCCAAAGCAAGTGCTCGACTCTGAACTCCTACACGACAAGCGAGCCCCAGGTGGGCAGAGGAAACATTTCAAGTACACCCTCAAGGCCTCCTTGATAAAATGCAACATCCCCACCGACACCTGGGAATCCCTTGCCAAAGACAGCCCTAAGTGGAGGAAGAGCATCTGGGAGGGCGCTGAACACCTCAAGTCGCATCGCCAAAAGCATGCAGAAAACAAGTGCAGATAGCGGAAGGAGCGTGCAGCAAACCAGACTCCCCACCCACCCTTTCCTTCAACGACTGTCTGTCCCACCTGTGACAGAGACTGTATTGGACTGTACAGTCACCTGAGAACTCACTTCTAGAGTGGACGAAAGTCTTCCTCGATATCAAGGGATTGCCTATGATGATGATGGGTGAACAGGACTTGGTGCGAGTTAGGACACAGGCAGCAGAGTTTTGGATGAGCTCAAGTTTGTGAATGATGGGAGTCTGACCAGGAAAAGCGTTGGAATAGTCCAGTCTCAAGGAAACAAAGGCATGTATGAGGGTTAAGAGGAAGTGTTTTTTTTTAGCTGAACAGGGAGTGTATGCTTGTACAAGATTTTTAATTAAATTATGTAGATAAAGTTGAGTAAATAGGGGTTTATTAAAATTAAGGAAATAGATGTTGAATTACATCATTTAAAAAAAAAAAAATCTGTTGAATAATTATTTGCCTGGACTGTGCGTTGATTTTGTATTAGTTACTGACAGCTAAATGAGTAATGCATTGACCCTGGGAGAGGCTGGATAGACTGAATGCATTATAATATGGATGGGACTCCCTGTGGGGCACAGTAAACCAGTAAACAGGAGGCAAGGTTCTGAGCCAGCCTGAACCTCATTGCTAATAGATAATTGCATCTTTCTTCCAATGACTATGTAACAAACTCAGTCAAACAGCGGTTGAATATATAAAATTAATTAATATTTTTTTGTTCAAGTCCCCTCCCCCTGCCCCCGACCATATTTCTGACTATTATTCCCTGGTACGGCCCTCATCTTTGCACCCTTAAGTCCAAGGGACACAGACTTGAACTGCCAGATCTGGCTGGACCACATTAAGCATTATCAGGTCCTGCTCTTGTCTGCCAAAATTGCTCATTCTGGAATGCAAGGATAAACTCCCCTCTCGACTGTCTCTTCCACCCTCACCTTCGACAAGTGTGAGGAGCTCATGGACTTCTTTGTCTCTAAAATTGAGATAATTCGTTCAGTTGCCTCTGCCGCTTCCGTTCCTGCCCCTGCCCTGAACTCGCATCTTTCTCCGATCTCCCTTCTTAACCTCTCTGAGCTCATCCTGTCCATGAGATCCACTTCCTGATCCTTCGCCCCTATTCCCACCAAACTGCTGACCACCCAACTTACTTTTCTGGCTCCCATGTTAGCTGACATTGTTAACGGTTCTCCTTGGGTACTGTCCCCCTTTCCCTTAAATCTGCCGTCATCACCGCTCTCCTCAAAAAAAAAAAACAACCCTTGAACCCTCCGTTCTTGCAAACTACCGCCCCATCTCCAGCCTCCCTTTCTTCTCAAGTCCTTTAACGTGTTGTCACCACCCAAATCCGTGCCCATCTATCGCGCAACTCCATGTTTGCATCCCTCCAATCAGCTTTCCGCCCTGCCACAGTACCGAAATGGCTCTCATCAAAGTCACAAATGACATCCTCTGTGACTGTGACAAAGGTAAACTATCCCTCCTCATCCTTCTTGACCTATCTGTAGCATTTGACAACATTGACCACTCTATCCTTCTCCAATACCTCTCCACCACCGTCCAGCTGGATGGGACTGCACTCGCCTGGTTCCATTCTTATCTATCTAATTGTAGCCAGAGAACGGCTTCTTTTCCTGCTCCTGCATTGTTACCTCTGGTGTCCCCCAAGGATCTATCCTTGGCCCCCTCTTATTTCTCATCTATATGCTGCCCTTTGGCGACATCATTCGAAAACACATCGTCAGTTTACACATTACGCTGATGACACCTCACTACCACTTCTCTCAGCCCCTCCATGGTCTATAAATTGTCAGACTGCCTGTCCGACATCCAGTTCTGGATGAGTAGAAATTGTCTCCAATTAAATATCGGGGAGACAGAAGCCGTTGTTTTCGGACCCCGCCACAAACTCTGTTCCCTAGCTACTGACTCTCTCTCCTTCTCCCGAACATCTGTATGAGGCTGAACACACTGTTCGCAACCTTGGTGTCATATTTGACCCTGAAATGAGCTTTCGACCACATATCTGCGGCACAACTTAAGACTGTCTATTTCCACCTCCCTAATATTGCCCATCTCCACCCTTGCCACAATTCAACTGCTGCTGAAACCCTCATCCATCTGTTTGTTACCTGTAGATTTGACTATTCCAACGCACTCTGGCTGGCCTCCCACGTTCTACCCTACGTAAACTTGAGGTGATCTAGCGGAAGGAGCTTGCGGCAAACCAGACTCCTCACCCACCCTTTCCTCCAACGACTGTCTGTCCCACCTGCGACAGAGACTGTAATTCCCATATTGGACTGCTCAGTCACCTGAGAACTCACTTTTGGAGTGGAAGCAAGTCTTCCTTGATTTCGAGGGACTGCCTATGATGATGATGATACTCCTGTGAAGTGCCTTGGGATGTTTTACTATGTTAAAGGCGCTACGTAAATACAAGTTGTTATTTTGTTCCAATGCAAATGCCAGTCTCCAAGTAAAGTTCAAATGGGCGCAAGATGCACCGTAAGATTACTATGCGTTCACCGGTTGACGTGCATTTAACAGGAAACTTAATGGTAAACGTCCTCATGAGAAATGTAGTTTTAAATGTAACTCAGACAATGCAGATATTCCCAAGGTGACTAAGTGCTAAACACCAGAAAATAGAAATGAAAATAGGTCTTTGTTTTTTTTAATATGTGCAACTTTTAGTTTTGAAAGTTTAAAAATGTTTCAGCATGTTTGAATACACAGTATGTGTCTCCCATGATTTTAAAATTAATTTAAACTCATATTTAATATGCTGCACATTCAGAATATTGGCGTCTCAATAATTCAGCTACCACACACATTTTAAACTGTTGGGAAAGAATATTTGTGATTTCCATAGAGAAATAATGGGAATTGATTGTTGACTTGTTCTGATCTGGAATGCACTGCCTGAAAGGGCGGTGGAAGCAGATTCAACAGTAACTTTCAAAAAGGAAACTGGATAAATACTTGCAGAGGAAACATTTGCAGGGCTATGGGGAGAGATCGGGGGGAGGGATTAATTAGATAGCTCTTTCAACGAGCCGGCACAGACACGATGGGCCGAATGGCCTCCTATGTATCATTCTAGGATTGCATAATTCTAACTGTGTTGTATCTATGAAGTATCATCTTACACTGGCCCTTTTACTGCTAATTTTCTCCTCCAGTTTCCTCTCCTCCCTCTTTCTGAGCCAGTGAGTCCATGGTGGTTTATGGTTCCACGGGTGCCAGTCACTCCCTGGCACATTGCCCAAGCATCCATTACTCATTGTGCAACTTGATAGGAAATCTTGGCAGCAGGGGCATCACAAGATCCTTTCCCAGCCAACTCGCAGAGGATAGCAATTGGCAGCAGCGGGAGAAGGTTCATGTGGAGCATGAACACCAGCATTGACCAGTTGAGCCGAATGATCTGCTTCCGTGCTGTAAATTTGATGTAAATAATTCTATGGTCGGAGAGAGGGGGAGATGGGCTTGGCTCCATTGGCAGCATTCTCATCTAAGTCAGGTAGTTATAGGTTCAAACCCTGCTTCAGATCCTCGGCAGCTACTCTAGGCTGTCCCTTCAGTGTGTGGTACCGAGGGATCGCCGCGTGGTAGCATGGCCTGATTGTGAGGGCAACACCAAAGGATTGGATGGAAGTAAAATGCATCCCACTTTTCCAAGCTTTCAGCTGGAGAAAGGTGATGAGAAAACTGCAATACAGGTACTCAAGAATTTTATGGAGTATTTAGGGAATGGAGATTCAAGTCAGCTGCTGGTCAGGGGTTTTGGCAGAATAAGTACTCAAAGCTGGACTTCAGCAGGATTTGGGAAGGTATGTGGATGAATTTTAAGTCTCCAAAGTGCATTGAAGTGGATATTTACCACGAGGGGAAGGACTGAATGGCTTACTCCTGCTCCTATTTCTTATGACCATCTTGTGTAAGATGAAACAAGCAGAGGTGGCAACTTGCCTGGTGTATGGGCACAGGACCAGACCGTGTCCCATTTACTGGTGGGGGTTGAAGAGCGGGAATGGGAATCCCACAGGATTCAATTTTGAGATGGGGATTGCAGCAGCGTTGGCCCGAGTATAGCGGAGCGACAATTAATTTAACACTGTGCGGCCAGATTCATTATTCAATGAATGAATGCTCGGCTTATAAGGGAAGAAAAATCAACCTGAGTATTTCAAATATAGACTGAAAGAGAATTATACGGCTTTGTGGATTTATTATTCGGAAATGAATTTAGGGATGGCATTTTCTGACCAGTGTTTGAAGTTGCTGAGGATGCCGTGAATAGTATGTTTAGTGAGTTGGTCACACCGCAGGTAAAGGTTACACAGGCAGATAGGGAATGGGTGACCAACAGGAAGAACAGGGGAAGGAAGGTCGTGTAGGGGTCCCCTGCGGTCATCTCCCTCCAAAACAGATATACCGTTTTGAATACTGTTGGGGGAGATGGCTCATCAGGGGAAGGCAGCAGCAGGCAAGTTCATGGCACCGTGGGTGGCTCTGCTGCACAGGAGGGCAGGAAAAAGAGTGGGAAAGCTATAGTGATAGGGGATTCTATTGTAAGGGGAATAGATAGGCGTTTCTGCAACTGCAATCGAGATTCCAGGATGGTATGTTGCCTCCCTGGTGCAAGGGTCAAGGATGTCTCTGAGCTGCTGCAGGGCATTCTGGAGGGGGAGGTTGAACAGCCAGCTGTCGTGGTGCATAAAGGTACCAATATTATAGGTAAAAAACGGGATGAGGTCCTACAAGCTGAATTTAGGGAGCTAGGAGTTAAATTAAAAAGTAGGACCTCAAAGGTAGTAATCTCAGGATTGCTACCAGTGCCATGTGCTAGTCAGAGTAGGACTAGCAGGATAGTTCAGATGAATACGTGGCTTGAGGAGTGGTGCAAGGGGGAGGGATTCAAATTCCTGGAACATTGGAACTGGTTCTGGAGGAGGTGGGACCAGTACAAACCGGACGGTCTGCACCTGGGCAGGACTGGAACTGATGTCCTAGACTGAGTGTTTGCTAGTGCTTTGGGGAGGGTTTAAACTAATATGGCAGGAGGATGGGGATCTATGTAGGGAGGCAGAGGGAAGTAAAAAGGGGGCAGAAACAAAAGATAGGAAGGAGAAAAGTAAAAGTGGAGGGCAGAGAAATCGAGGGCAAAAATTAAAAAGGGCCACATTACAACATAATTCTAAAAGGACAGTGTGTTTAAAAAAACAAGCCTGAAGGCTCTGAGTCTCAATGCGAGGAGCATTCGCAATAAGGTGGATGAATTAACTGCGCAGGTAGCTGTTAACGGATATGATGTAATTAGGATTACGGAGACATGGCTCCAGAGTAACCAAGGCTGGGAACTCAATATTTAGGAAGGACAGACAGGAAGGAAAAGGAGGTGTTGGTAGCGTTATTGGTTAAAGAGGAGATTAATGCAATAGTAAGGAAGGACATTAGCTTGGATGATGTGGAATCTATATGGGTAGAGCTGTGAAATGCTAAAGGGCAGAAAACATTAGTGGCAGTTGTGTACAGAGCACCAAATAGTAGTAGGGAGGTTGGGGATGGCATGAAACAGGAAATTGGGGACGCGTGCAATAAGGGTACAGCAGTTACCATGGGTAACTTTAAACTACATATAGATTGGGCTAACCAAACTGAAAGCAGTACTGTGGAGGAGGAATTCCTGGAGTGTATTAGGAATGGTTTTCTGGACCAATATGTCGAGGAACCAACTGGAGGGCTGGCCATCCTAGACTGGGTGATGTGTAATGAGAAAGGACTAATTAGCAATCTTGTTGTGCGAGGCCCCTTGGGGAAGAGTGACCATAATATGGTAGAATTCTTTATTAAGATGAAGAGTGATACAGTTAATTCAGAGACTAGGGTCCTGAACTTAAAGAAAGGTAACTTCGATGGCATGAGACGTGAATTGGCTAGGATAGACTGGCGAATGATACTTAAAGGGCTGATTGCAGATAGGCAATGGCCGACATTGAAAGATCACATGGATGAACTACAACAATTGTACATCCATGTCTGGCGTAAAAATAAAAAGGGGAAGGTGGCTCAACCGTGGCTAACAAGGGAAATTAGGGGTTGTGTTAAATCCAAGGAAGAGGCATATAAATTGGCCAGAAAAGCAGCAAACCTGAGGACTGGGAGAAATTTAGAATCCAGCAGAGGAGGACTAAGGGTTTAATTAGGAGGGGAAAAATAGAGTACAAGAGTAAGCTTGCAGGGAACATAAAAACTGACTGCAAAAGCTTCTATAGATATAGGCAGAGAAAAAGATTAGTGAAGACCAATGTAGATCCCTTGCAGTCAGAATCAGGTGAATTCATAATGGGGAACAAGGAAATGGCAGACCAATTGAACAAATACTTTGGTTCTGTCTTCACTAAGGAAGACACAAATAACCATCTGAAAATAATAGGGGATCAAGGGTTGAGTGAGAAGGAGGAAGTGAAGGAAATCCTTATTAGTCAGAAAATTGTGTTGGGGAAATTGATGGGATTGAAGGCCGATAAATCCTCGGCCTGATAGTCTGCATCCCAGAGTACTTGAGGAAATGGCCCTAGAAATAGTGGATGCATTGGTGGTCATCTTCCAATATTCTATAGACTCTGGATCAGTTCCTATGGATTGGAGGGTAGCTAATGTAACCCCAATTGTTTTTAAAAAAAAAAAAAGAGGGAGAGAAAACTGAATTATTGACCGGTTAGCCTGACATAGATAGTGGTGAAAATGTTGGAATCAATTATTAAATATGTAATAGCAGCACATTTGGAAAGCAGTGACAGGATCGGTCCAAGTCAGCATGGATTTATGAAAGAGAAATCATGCTTGACAAATCTTCTCGAATTTTTTGAGGATGTAACTCGTCGAGTGGACAAGGGAGACCCAGTGGATGTGGTGTATTTGGACTTTGAAAAGGCTTTTGACAAGGTCCCCACGAGATTGGTGTGCAAAATTGAAGCACATGGTATTGGGGGTAAGGTATTGACGTGGATAGAGAACTGGTTGGCAGACAGGAAGCAAAGAGTAGGAATAAACTGGTCCTTTTCAGAATGGTAGGCAGTGACTAGTGGGGTGCCGCAAGGTTCAGTGCTGGGACCCCAGCTATTTACAACATACATTAATGATTTAGACAAAGGAATTGAGTGTAATATCTCCAAGTTTGCAGATGACACTAAGCTGGGTGGCAGTGTGAGCTGTGAGAAGGATGCTAAGAAGCTGCAGGATGACTTGGACAGGTTAGGTGAGTGGGCAAATGCATAACAGATGCAGTATAATATAGATAAATGTGAGGTTATGCACTTTGGTGGCAAAAACAGGAAGGCAGAATATTATCTGAATGGTGACAGATTAGGAAAAGGGGAGGTGCAACAAGACCTGGGTGTCATGGTACATTAGTCATTGAAAGTTGGCATGCAGGTACAGCAGGCGGTGAAGAAGGCAAATGGCATATTGGTCTTCGTAGCGAGAGGATTTGAGTATAAGAGCAGAAAGGTCTTGCTGCAGTTGTACAGGGCCTTGGTGAGGCCACGCCTTGAGTATTGTGTACAGTTTTGGTCTCTCAATCTGAGGAAGGACGTTCTTGCTATTGAGGGAATGCAACGAAGGTTCACCAGACTGATTCCCGGGATGGCAGGACTGACCTATGAAGAAAGACTGGATTGACTAGGCTTATATTCACTGTAATTTAGAAGAATGAGAGGGGATCTCATAAAAAACATATAAAATTCTGATCGGATTGGACAGGTTAGATGCAGGAAGAATGTTCCCGATGTTTGGGAAGTCCATAACCAGGGGTCACAGTCTAAGGATAAGGGGTTTGCCATTTAGGACCAAGATGAGGAGAAACTTCTTCACTCAGAGAATTGTGAACCTGTGGAATTCTCTCACAAAGTTGTTCAGGCCAGTTTTTAACTGGCGCAAGAGTTTGAAAGACATTCACAGGACAAGAGATGGGAAAATAGCCCAATCTCTGTCGTGGGAATGTCCTTTTCCCCAAGATGCGTGCGATCTGTCAAGCCAGAAACGTGACCGCTTGGAAAAGCCGGTTTTCGGCGCATGTGCATTGCGTGCCGAAAACCGACTTTTGCGATGCCTTCCTGGGTCCGTACGGGACCAGGGAGGCCAGAATTTCAAGGCCAAATATGTCACTGGTGACAAACTTTAATATCTGAAGCTAATGAATAGCAAAGGAAACACTTTACAGTATAACAGAATAATAATGTCTTTTAATAACTTTACTTTCTGTGGCTAAAATCTGGTAAAGGAATGAATGTGTGGTACAAAGGAATTTATCACGATGTTGTAATTATGTTTAATGTTGAATAAATCCAATGTAAAGAAAGGTGCCAGATTCAGGTCCCAGTGTCTGCCAGGGATGTGTTTTTATATCCCACCGCTGCCAGAATTTGTTACTGGTGACCTTTGGCCTTCAGAAAAAGTTGCATTTATATAACTCCTTTCATGACCTCAGGGCATCCCAAAGTGCTTTAAAGCCAATTAACTAATTTTGAAGTGTAGTCACTGTTGTAATGTAGGAAATGCAGCAGCCAATTTGCACACAGCACGTTCCCACAAACAGCATTGTGATAATGATTCATTGGCAGGATAGGCACAACAACATCGGTGTTCTCTCTCAGGCCACCATCGAGGCATTAACCACACTCAATCAGCTCCGATGGATGGGCCACATTGTCCGCATGCCCGATACTAGACTCCCGAAACAAGCACTCTACTCCGAGCTATGTCACGGCAGACGAGTCCCAGGAGAGCAGAGAAAATGCTTCAAGGACGCCCTCAAAGCCTCATTCAAAAAATGTAACAAAAGCAGGGAGGTCCTGCTGCAACAGTACAGGATATTGGTGAGGCCGCACCTGGAGTACTGCGTGCAGTTTTGGTCACCTTACTTAAGGAAGGATATAATAGCTTTGGAGGGGGTACAGAGGCGATTCACTAGGCTAATTCTGGAGATGAGGGGGTTACCTTATAGAAACATAGAAACATAGAAAATAGGAGCAGGAGTAGGCCATTCGGCCCTTCGAGCCTGCACCGCCATTCAATAAGATCATGGCTGATCATTCATCTCAGTACTCCTTTCCTGCTTTCTCTCCGTACCCCTTGATCCCTTTAGCCATAAGGGCCATATCTAACTCCCTCTTGAATATATCCAATGAACTGGCATCAGTAACCTGTGGGAATTCCACAGCTTAACAACTCTGAGTGAAGAAGTTTCTCCTCATCTCGGTCCTAAATGGCTTACCCCTTATCCTAAGACTGTGTCCTCTGGTTCTGGACTTCCCCAACATCGGGAACATTCTTCCTGCATCTAACCTGTCCAGTCCCGTCAGAATTTTATATGTTTCTATGAGATCCCCTCTCATCCTTCTAAACTCCAGTGAATAAAGGCACAGTCGATCCAGTCTCCCCTCATATGTCAGTCCAGCCATCCCGGGAATCCGTCTGGTGAACCTTCGCTGTACTCCCTCAACAGCAAGAACGTCCTTTCTCAGATTAGGAGACCAAAACTGAACACAATATTCCAGGTGAGGCCTCACCAAGGCCCGATACAACTGCAGTAAGACCTCCCCTGCTCCTATACTCAAATTCCCTAGCTGTGAAGGCCAACATGCCATTTGCCTTCTTCACCGCCTGCTGTACCTGCATGCTAATTTTCAATGACCGATGTACCATGACACTCAGGTCTCATTGCACCTCCCCTTTTCCTAATTGGCCGCTATTCAGATAATATTCTGCCTTCGTGTTTTTTCCCCCAAAGTGGATAACCTCATATTTATCCACATTATACTGCATCTACCATGCATTTGCCCACTCACCTAACCTGTCCAAGTCACCCTGCAGCCTCTTAGCATCCACCTCACAGCTCACACCGCCACCCCGTTTAGTGTCATCTGCAAACTTGGAGATATTACACTCAATTCCTTCATCTAAATCATTAATATATATTGTAAATAGCTGGGGTCCCAGCACTGAGCCCTGCAGCACCCCACTAGTCACTGTCTGCCATTCTGATGATGATAGATTGAGTAGACTGGGTCTTTACTCATTGGAGTTCAGAAGGATGAGGGGTAATCTTATAGAAACATTTAAAATAATGAAGGGGATAGACAAGATAGAGGCAGAGAGGTTGCTTCCACTGGTCGGGGAGACTAGAACTAGGGGGCACAGCCTCAAAATACGGGGGAGCCAATTTAAAACCAAGTTGAGAAGGAATTTCTTCTCCCAGAGGGTTGTGAATCTGTGGAATTCTCTGCCCAGGGAAGCAGTTGAGGCTAGCTCATTGAATGTATTCAAATCAGAGATTTTTAACCAATAAGGGAATTAAGGGTTATGGGGAGCGGGCGGGTAAGTGGAGCTGAGTCCATGGCGGAGCAGGCTCGAGGGGTTAGATGGCCGCCTCCTGTTCCTAATTCTTATGTTCTTATCCCCACCAACTCTTGAGAATACCTGGCCCAAGACCGCTCAAAGTGGAGGAGAAGCATCCGAGACGGCGGTGAACACCTCGTCTCTTCGCCGGGAGCACACGGTAGTCAAGTACAAACAGCGGAAGGAGCGTACGACAACCCAAACACTCCAACCACCATTTTCCACACATGTGACCGAGACTAGATTCCGCATTGGTCTCAGCAGTCACCTTAGAACCCATTTTAATATGGAAGCAAGTCATTCTTGACTCCGGGGGACTGCCTAAACAGAAGAAAGAAGATCATGATCAGATAATGTGGTTTTTTTTGTGATGTTGATTGAAGGATAAATATTGACCAGAGATAACTCCCCTGCTCTTCTTCGAAATAGTGGCATGGAAACTTCAACGTCCACCTGAGGGAGCAGAAGTCTTGGTTTAATGTCTCGTCCGAATGACGGCACCTCCGACAGTGCAGCACTTCCTCAGTTAACCTGGATTTTTGTGCTCAAGTCTCTAGAGTGGGATTTGAACCCACAACCTTCTGACTTGGAGACAAGAGTGCCACCCATTGAACCACGGCTGGCACTAAACTCCTTTAAATCATATTCGAAGTCGTGCGTGCATGTTTAGTTTCTCTGAGCCAGTTTACTACTTTGTAGTAGAGGTCACCAGTCAGGAACTGGTCCTGGTTTTGTGACTTTGGGGGTAGCTCTTTAGCATCCTATTGGTTCAAACAAAACGGCAGTAGGCTGAATAATTGTACAAGCAGTATTTTCACTTGCTATTTATAACTTTCTGTTGCTCCTGATGAATAAAACAGCTGAAATGTCTGTTTCATTTTACATGCTTGTGCCTCCAGTTTATATTAATCCCTCAGGAGTGCAGTGTACTGGTGACGATGCAATACTACTTCTGCTTCAGGAGTGTGAAGAGCCTGTGGGAGTTCTCCGGTGTGGTGGACTGCAAGCGAATGAGCTCGGCCTTTCTCACACAGCGGAAGCAACAGTGTGCTCTCACCAGCGTGCTACCTCATTTATCTTGTGTGAGCTGTATCAGAAAAATATTACAACACGTTCTGGAATGTGGCAGCCAGGGGCAATTTGAAGCGATAATTACCTGAAAATTATCTCACTGTACAGGAAAATTATTAACGGTGTGAGTAGAAAAACACACTCTTGTTGTTTTTCACATTTTTAAGGTCAGAAAAGCTGCTGTGTTTGCCTTCAAATGGCTTCATGCACTCTGCATTAGCTGTCGTCCTTGGTACAAAGTGGCACACATTCATTGTCTTAGCTAGCGGCCAGTTCTAGGATTCTGTATTAACAGTGAGCTAATTTCTCTGTTCTTGTCCCATAGATGTTTATACAAGTTAGGGTACAGTTCCAGAGGTGTTGGATGCCCTCCATTTAATTGCTCAAGCGACCTTTGTTCCTGTGTTAGCCTAACCGATGAAAGAGCGGCAGTTCAATCGAGGGGAGGGCAGAGGAAAAGGGAGGAAGCAGGCCCAACTGATCCATGCTGGGGTTTATGCTCCCACCCAATGTTCCTGTTGAACTGCGTAACCGTGCAGTAGGCTCCTCAATGGTTTTATAATAGAAAAAAACGTGCATGTGTGATCATTTAAAGGGGCCACGCACCTCCAAAAAAATTAGCAGGAAAATTGCTCCCATTTATTCTTCCTCCTCCTCTTCTAACCCTCTATTGCTTTCTCTCTCATGTACCTATCTAGCTTCCCCTTAAATACATCTGTTATTTGTCCCAACCACTCCCTGTGGCAGCGAGTTTCACATTCTAACAGCTCTCTGGGTAAAAAAGAATTATCCTGAATTCTCTTAGATTTATTAGTGATTATCTTATATTCCGGTGGTCTCCAAGTGCAAACATCTTTTCTATGTCTGTCCTATCAAACCCTTTCATAATTTATAAAGACCTCGATCAGATCACTCTTCAGCCTTCTCTTTTCTCGAGAAACATAAGCACAAAAATCTAGACTGACACTCCCAGTGCAGTCCTGAGGGAGTGCTGCACTGTCGGAGGTGTCACATTTTGGATGAAATTTTACACTGAGGCCTGCTCTCTCAAATGGACAAAAAAGATTCCATGGCACTATTTGAAGAAGAGCAGTGGAGTTCTCCCAGTGTCCTGGGCAGTATTTATCTCTCGACCAACATCACCTAAAAACAGGTGATCTGATCATTATCACAATTTTGTTTGTGGGAGCTTACTGTGCCCAAATTGGCTGCCACATTTCCTATATTACAACAGTGACTACAGTTTAATTTTTTTTTTAAAGTACTTCGTTAGCTGTAAAGTGCTTTGGAATATCCTGAAGTTGTGAAAGACATTAGAAATGCAAGTCTTTCTGTTGTGCTTTCATAGTGATTAGGAATGGGCGTCACTACCTCGATGGGCCCTGGCTGTTAATGCCAATTGTCGTCTTGCCATTACTACTTGGCTAACTTGGTGTGGGATAGAACATGAGGACCTCCTGAGCTGTTTGACTTAATAGTCACATACCACATTCACCAACTTTTCCATCAATTGGGCGGAGCCAGGTTCAACTGCAAAATATATTTGAGTTTTTGTAACTTAACATGCAGCCAAAATTAGAGTTAGCTGGATTGACCTCTGTATTCTCTGATTTAATTGTCAAACCTGTTCGTTAGAAAGTGAAATTAAAAGGGACATTCCATTTGCTTGAAATTTGAATAATGCTAAATACACAACTGGTCGCTCCACATCTGTAAAGAGAAAAGACATCAGAATAATTAATGAAAGATACGTAACCTGCAATATCAATAGTTGTCTTTTCTTATTGCAACGCTTTCCTGGCCGGCCTCCCACCTTGCACCCTTCATAAACTTGAGCTCATCCAAAACTCTCTGCTGCCCATATCCTAACTCTCACCATGGCCCATTCACCCATCGACCCCCATCCTTGTGCTCGCTGACCTACATTGGCTTCAGGGTGCGGCATCACCTCAATTTTAAAATTCTCATCCTTGCTTTCAAATTCCTCTATGGCCTCGCCCCTCCTCCGGCCCTCCAAGATCTCGGGCTCTTCCAACTCTGGCTTCTTGTGCAATCCTAATTTCCTTCGTTCCACCATTGGCGGCCGTGTCTTCTGCTGCCTAAGCTCTGGAATTCCCTCCCTAAACCTTTCCACCCCTCTCTTTTAAGACGTTTCTTAAAGCCTATCTCTTTGACCAAGCTTTTGGTCACCTGTCCTCATGTCTCTTTTATGTGACTTGTCAAATTTTATCTGATAATGCACCGGTGATGCTCCTTGAGACCCTTCACTATGTTTAAAGGCTCTATATAAATGCGTTATTTCTAATTTGACTCGTCTAAAAGTAAATTTAATGTTCCTGTTGGGAGAGCAGGGCAGACCACACGATGAACTAACCTTTTAATAGTTATGCAGTTCAGTGGCTTAGCCAGCATAAAATGTGCCAGCCTGGCTAGGTGGGGAACTCTCTCTCTTGTCTCTGAGTCAGAAGGTTGTGGGTTCAAGTTCCACTCCAGAGACTTTGAGCACAAAAATCTAGGCTGACATTCCCAGTGCAGTACTGAGGGAGTGCTGCACTGTCGGTGGTGCCATCTTTTGGATGAGACGTTAAACCGAGGCGCCGTCTGCTCTCTCAGGTGGACATCAAAGGTCCCATGATGCTATTTTGAAGAAGCACAGGGGAGTCCTCCCTGGTGTCCTGGCCAATATTTATCCCTCAACCAACATCACTAAAACTGATTATTTGGTCATTGTCACATTGCAGTTTTTGGGACCTTGCTGTGCACAAGTTGCCTGCCTTGTTTCCCACATTACAACTGTGACTAGTTGCGCAGTGGTCTGGAGATCCCGCGCAGCCTGCTCAGCAGCTTGTAAATGGAAAAATTGGGCATGTATGTAAATTTGACTGGGTCACGCACCCATTAGCGGGAATGTCAATGACTACACTTCAGAATTACTCATTGACTGTAAGGCACTTTGGGTATTCGGAGGCGGTAAAAGGTGCTATAGAAATGCAAGTTCTTTTTGTCCCCAGTGGAGAATTGCTTTGCTTTTTTCCATTTGTCACCAAATGACTAAACTGATGAAACTCAGCCCATGGATGCTAATAGGCTGCAGTGATATTCACTGCTGGATCTCCATCCTGCACCAGTGACTCATGTCAGTATAGCGTGAATCTGCTGATTGGCTGTTCCATGTTTATTATCACTGACAGTTTTGCTGTGTCTGGGTGTTACCCACCTTGCTCCTGGGTCCTAGTAATATATAGGCTGCCTTTAGTGATGTCACAAGTCCCGGCCCAAATGCAGATGATTGGCCAATTCCCCTGCCAATCATGCCTGGAGACACCAGTGTCAGTCATAATGTAGAAGTTTTTCCCTGTTCTTGTAGGCAATTGCGCAAACACAATAAGTCAGGTTCTGGATATAAGAGTTTCTGTGCAGTTTGCCAACTATATACTTGGTGCTTTATGGCAGCTAACATGTGGAACTCGACAGTAAGGTAATGTGGATCCCCTGCATTAGTTCTGCTTCACGGGGAAGTGTGTAGTCTTAGATTGTAGGTCGGGAAACAATAACTTCAACACTTTGCAAAGTAAAGTGATTTTTTTTTAGTGATTTCAAATTGAACCAAATATTCAGAGCAGAGAACTCTCTTTATGTCCCTGTGTATCTACTGTACTTAAATTGTCATTGTATATATATAAGTACTGAGTTCTGGCTCATTGCACGGGAGCCCTTTGTTTGCAGTGTGTGATGGGTGTTTGAGAGAAACCTCTAAGTTGTTGAATGGCTTGGTGGATAGTATTCTCTTGCCACTGAGTCAGGAGGTCATGGATTCAAGTCCAACTCCAGAGACTTGAGCACAAAATCCAGGCTGACACTCTCAGTGCAGTGCTGAGGGAGCCCTGCACTGTCAGAGGTCTTTCAGATGAGACGTTAAACCTGAGGTGCCAATTGCCCTCTACAGTGGACAAAAATGATCCCACGGCACAATTGGAAGAAGAGCAGGGAAGTTCTGCCCGGTGTCCTTGGGTTAATAATTTATCACACAACCATCGTCACCAAAACAGATTATCTGGTCATTATCACAGAGCTGTTTGTGGGAACTTGCTGTGCGCAAATCTGCTGTCGTGTTTTTCCCCATTATAACGGTGGCTGCCCTACAAGATTATTTCATTGGCTGTAAAGCGCTTTGGGATGTTCTGAGGTTGTGAGTGGCACTACATAAATGCAAGTTATTTCTTTACTTTCATTCCTTTTTTACTATCATTTTTCCTTTACGGTGGTTACCTTCCAGTGAAAGATATGCACCCTCATTATTCTCACCTTCCTGGGTCTTGTGCCTTCAATACCGAGAAGTTGGGTAGATGGCCTTTATCCAGACCTCTGCCTATGGAAATTTTGGGCAGTTACAATCATACAGTACAAAAGGCGGCCATTTTACCCATCGTGCCTGTGCCGGCTCTTTGAAAAAGCGATCAAATTCGCCCCTCTCTCCTGCTCTTGACATTGCCATTGACATTGATGATGATTGATGATTGATTGTTGCCATCTGAATTTTCCTTCCCTCAGTCGGGAGATGGCTCTCCCCAGTTCTTCCCAACCTAATGTGGCTCAACTTTGGAAGTAAGTTAAGTGAGGGTGAGGGGGGTGAATAAAACTTGCATGCAAAACTTGGCACCATTTCCCACTTCACAGCATCCAACAGCCCTGCTCCAACACTCCGTGCTCATGTGCCACCCTTCGTTCTCTGCTGGAAGCCCCAATACAAAGCCTGGACTGCCAGTATCGCACCACTAAGCCACAAGTACAGTTTTTTTTTTTATAAAGGAAAATCGATAGTCAATATTGAAAAGTTAGCACTGCTCTATTTTGAAATTTGTTTTAATTTGCCTTTTATGCAATTAAATTTGATAATTGGAATATGCTGCCTGAAAAGGGTGGAGGAAGCAGATTCAATAGTAACGCTCAAAAGAGAATTCGATATATACTGAAAAGGAAAAATGTGCAGGGCTATGGGGAAGGAACAGAGGGGAGTGGGTCGAACTGGATAGCTCTTTCAAAGAGCTGGCACAAGGCACGATGGGCCGAATAGCCTCCTTCAGTACTGTGATTCTATACTTTTGTTTAATAAAAAAAAAAACTTGCTCTGCATAATTTTTAATCTTAATTACATTTCTGTGACTAGCCAGATGCTGAAGTAAAAATGACTATTTAACAATTGCAGATGCTGAATTGAAGAGTGAACTATTGAAATTAACCTCGTGTTGGAAATTGCCTTCAGTTATATAATCGTTAAAACTTCATGTATAATTCAGCACCTGATAACTCATTGATGCGTTCTGATTTTTTTGGGGGGGCAGTTTTATTCAGCGAGTGCACACAAAGCCAGCCCAGGGCTGCCCTTTCTTCACCGCGTGAGGGGGCGTTGCAAGATGCACAATGGATCTCCTGAGGTAGCATTACCCGTGGGATCAGCCTCAGTTGATTTGCAACGTCGTTTACGGGTAATCTGCTGGGTGTTTTCAATCCATTTGTGCCGCCCCGCTTCAAGCAATCAAGCTGGAGCTGATTGCGAGTCCAATTGCAGTGCTGTTACTGTTCGCACGTGAACCCTTTCTGCTTCATTATTGTGAGAGAGAATGTGTGTGTGTGTGTGTATGTGGTGCAGTGCAGATGGAGCTCTGGATAATGAATTCTAATACTGTCCTCTGCCACATTCTGCACTGTGCAAGGAGCAAACAGCATTCAAGTGAGGCACCATTTTTGCCAATATGGTGAGATTATTTATCCAGCAATATGCATGTCACTGTCTAATAAATCTTGCATTTTTTTTTAAAAGCTCTCTGTTAACTCACCATAGAAAGAGAGGAGAATTGTGAGACTATTTGTCTGTGTGCTTTCAGTGGATTTTTAATTCTATGCTCTTCCACTGTTTTAGTTACCTATGTCATTTTTGACACATCAAGCTTTTCCGTTTCAAATGTGTGTAACATTTGCTCACGGCCCGCAGTGTGAATTCTGATGACCTTCCTGTTTAGTCCTCCTTTAATACTGGAGGTTTATCTGTGTCCCCTGTTGTGTGGTGGGGGAGGGGATAGAGCTGGGATCTTCTGCTTTTCTGGTCTACCAAGATATCGATATCGATATCAGGAGAGGCTGGGAGTTACAGATGCATGATTCGCTCCTGCATGCAACTTTTGAAAACTTACAAATGTCTGTTAACTGGCTTTAGGTTATAAGGTGGGGGGCGCGGTGGGGGGGGCTCGTTATAGAAAAGTTTGTAACATTCTGTAAAGATTTTTTTTGACTTGATCAGAAGCAGTTTTTTGAACTTGCTGCAAATTTGCACCAAAACCTCATTAAAAGCAAACTAGTACTTACTCCTGAGGCCCATCTGTTGACAATGGGAGCTTACACAGGGTCTGGGAAGATGCGAGAGGCATAGCAAGGTCTATTGTAGTTGAGATTTAGTTTTAAACCATCAAATTCCCCTTGGTTGTATTACACATGGGGGATAGTTAAGTGCCGCATTCAAAGTAACACTGATCTCAAAGTTCATGTCTGCAATTTTTGCAAAGCAGGTTTTACCTGGGATTCTCTTGCACTTAGCCTTCAGGGTAATGTCGACCAGTTGGCTGTCGGCATCTAATTGCTCCTTATTGACAGGCGGAAGGAAAGAAGATTTGTTTAATTATGTCTTGATTCTATTTTCTCTTTTTTTTCCTTGCTATGTGGAACTCACGACCACAGGGAGTGGTTAAAGTGAATAGCATAGACGCATTTAAAAGAAATTTAGATAAGTACATGAGGGAGAAAGGAATAGAAGTTTATGCTGATCGGGTGAGATGAAGTAGGGTGGGAGGAGGTTCGTGTGCAGCAATTGGGCTGAATAGCCTGTTTGTGTTGTACATTCGAAGTTTCCTCGCTTTCCTGAAGAGACTGACTTACTGCTTGGGTGTAGTTCCATAGCCATTGACCATCATCCTCTGCTATCTTGACCCAAGTAGCCATTTGTGAGCCTTGGTGGTATCAGAAGACGATTCAACTGTGGCACAATTCACAGCCCTTATCTGATGCCTAGACACAAGGTAAGTCTATCAAAACTTTGCAGCTCATATCCTGACTCGCACCAAGTTCCGTTCAAGCTCGCTGGCTTACATTGGCTCGTCTTTATTTTCAAATCCCTCTAAGGCCTCGCCCCTCCCTATCTCTGTAACCTCCTCCAGCCCTAGAACATTCCCAGATCTCTGCGCTCCTCCAATTCTGGCCTCTTGTGCATCCCCGATTCACTCCCTAAACATCTGCACCTCTCTCTCCTTTAAGACGCTCATTAAATCCTACCTCTTTGACCAAGCATTTATCCTAATATCTCCTCACGTGGCTCGGTGTCAAATTTTGTTCACTGAATACATTGGATGGAAGAGGTACAATTTAATTTTCATTGTTTCGTACCCTAGCATGTGGTTAACAATACCAAACAAAAGTCCTTCTTTGTAGTTGAACTGCTTATCTAGATGCCGTGTGGGACTGTATCACGGCACTGTGTGTAACGAAATGGGACGTGTGGAGTATTTGAAGGAAACTGGTTGGAAATAGTTGATCCATGATGCAGTTAAGTGCAGTCCCCGAGCATATGCACAAGCCCCAAAGCATCTGGTCAAGTGTGTTGACCTCTGCTTTACGTTGTTGCTGTTCGGGGCTGATGGGAATTTCACAGCCGTTAATGTTAGACTGTTCCAATGGTCTTCTTGTACTAGCCTGGCCAGTATGAATTAGACCGATAGAATGATGCTATTTCACTCATGGTAGCCAAGCACACAATCGGGCAATCGGGTTTTCGTCACAACTTGGTGCCCTATTGCATGTGTGTAGACTTCAGCGTATTTGTTCCTTGATGTTTGCACTGGTACTCTTCTCGGCTGCATCTGCACATATCTCATCCATGCCTTTGTTACCTTTAGACGACTATCACTGCTCTCCTGACCGGCTACTCACTTTCCACCCTTTATAAACTTAAGCTCGTTCCAAAATTCTGCTGCCCATATCCTAATTCTCACCAAGTCCCATTCTCCAATCACCCCTGTGCTCGCTGACCTACGTCTCAATTAAAAAAATTTGCAAGTTTTTGTTCAAATCACACCATGGCCTTGCCCCTCCCCAAGTTTGTGACCACCTCCGGCCCTACAACCCCCGTGAGCTCTCTGCGCTCCTCTAATTCTGGCCTCTTGCGCATCCCCGATTTCCTTCACCTCACTAATGGTGGCCGTGCCTTCAGCTGCCTGAACCCCAAGCTCTGGAATTCCCTCCCTAAACCTCTTCGCCTCTCCTCCTTTAAGGCGCTCCTTAAACCCTTCCTCTTTGACTAAGCTTTTGGTCACCTGTCCTAATATCTCTTTTATATAGCTTGGTGTCAAATTTTGTTTGATAACCGCTCCTGTGAAGCACTTTGGGATGGTTTACTATGTTAAAGGTGCTATATAAATGCAATATGTTGGTGTTGTAAAAAGGTTGTGGTCTTCATAGGGAGTCAATATGGTGAGCACCTACACTTTAAAAAAAAAAAAAAAAAAAAAAAAAAAAATTGTTCCTGGTATGTGGGCATCGCTGGCAAGGCTGACATTTAGTTCCCATCCCTAATTGCCCTCAAAGCTGTTGGTGAGCTACCTTCTTGGTGGTTTGCTCGGCCATTTCAGAAGGCAGTTAAGAGTCAACCACATTACCGATAGCATGAAACATAGAAACATAGAAAATAGGTGCAGGAGTAGGCCTTTCGGCCCTTCGAGCCTGCACCACCATTCAATAAGATCATGGCTGATCATTCCCTCAGTACCCCTTTCCTACTTTCTCTCCATACCCCTTGATCCCTTTAGCCATAAGGGCCATATCTAACTCCCTCTTGAATATGTCCAATGAACTGGCATTAACAACTTTCTACGGTAGGGAATTCCACAGGTTAACAACTCTGAGTGAGTCCTAATCTCAGTCCTAAATGGCCTACCCCTTATCCTAAGACTATGTCCCCTGGTTCTGGACTTCCCCAACATTGGGACATCGGGAACATTCTTCGCGCATCTAACCTGTCCCGTCCCGTCAGAATCTTGTGTTTCTATGAGATCCCCTCTCATCCTTCTAAACTCCAGTGAATAAAGGCCCAGTTGATCCAGTCTCTCCTTATATGTCAGTCCTGTCATCCCGGGAATCCGTCTGGTGAACCTTCGCTGCACTCCCTCAATAGCAAGAACGTCCTTCCTCAGATTAGGAGACCAAAACTGAACACAATATTCCAGGTGAGGCCTCACCAAGGCCCTGTACAACTGCAGTAAGACCTCCCTGCTCTTATACTCTAATCCCCTAGCTATGAAAGCCAACATACCATTTTCCGCCTGCTGTACCTGCATGCCAACTTTCAGTGACTGATGAACCATGACACCCAGGTCTCGTTGCACCTCCCCTTTTCCTAATCTGCCACCATTCAAATAATATTCTGCCTTCATGTTTTTGCCCCCAAAACGGATAACCTCACTATTATCCACATTAAACTGCATTTGCCCACTCACCTAACCTGTCCAAGTCGCCCTGCAGCCTCTTGGCGTCCTCCTCACAGCTCTCACCACCACCCAGTTTAGTGTCATCTGCAAACTTGGAGATATTACACTCCATTCCTTCATCTAAATCATTAATGTATATTGTAAATAGCTGAGGTCCCAGCACTGAGCCCTGCGGCACTCCACTAGTCACTGCCTGCCATTCTGAAAAGGACCAGTTTATCCCGACTCTCTGCTTCCTGTCTGCCAACCAGTTCTCTATCCATGTCAGTACATTACCCACAATACCATGTGCTTTGATTTTGCACACCAATCTCTTGTCAAAAGCCTTTTGAAAGTCCAAATACACCACATCCACTGGTTCTCCCTTGTCCACTCTGCTAGTTACATCCTCAAAAAACTCCAGAAGATACATCAAGCATGATTTCCCTTTCATAAATCCATGCTGACTTGGACCGATCCTGTCACTGCTTTCCAAATGCGCTGCTATTTCAGCCTTCATAATTGATTTTAAACATTTTCCCCACTACTGATGTCAGGCTAACCGGTCTATAATTCCCCGTTTTCTCTCTCCCTCCTTTTTTAAAAAGTGGTGTTACATTAGCTACCCTCCAGTCCATAGGAACTGATCCAGATTTGATAGACTGTTGGAAAATGATCACCAATGCATCCACTATTTCTAGAGCCACTTCCTTAAGTACTCTGGGATACAGACTATCAGGCCCTGGGGATTTATCGGCCTTCAATCCCATCAATTTCCCTAACACAATTTCCCGCCTAATAAGGATATCCTTCAGTTCCTCCTTCTCACTAGACCCATTGTCCCCTAGTACATTCGGAAGATTATTTGTGTCTTCCTTCGTGAAGACAGAACCGAAGTATTTGTTCAATTGGTCTGCCATTTCTTTGTTCCCCATTATAAATTCACCTGTTCGCGAAGGAGTTCAGACTTGTACCAATAAATATGGCATAAAAGTGGCTCAGATGTGAGTCATGATTTCCTGATTTGCATTGGATTATGTGGTGTGTTGGCAGTCCGTGACAGATTGAAATCACAATAACGTTGCTGCTCAGCTGGATCACTGCAGCTGCTATTCGTGGGCTGGCTTTGGAATCAGTGGCTGTACACTAAGTCTTTTGCATTGCACGGATACTACTATTGCAAATGTGCTGCAGAAGTCTCTAGAAGAAGAGAATGAGATAGTGGCTCAATCTGCTGAAAAAGATAACGGTATCAGAATGATGTTCTGTGTTACTCATGTGCAAATTGATCCAGTAGCTTGTGGCGAGGGAGAGATACCCCTGAGTTGTGAATCGCCACAAGTTGCCGGACAATTTATGCTGCTCCACCGTTAGCCTTGCAAAAACAGCATCTTGCCTGCAACCACCCCTTGGGTTTCATGAAGTTGCTGCATTTGTGCATTAATTGCCCATTAAATTCACTGCAGAAAGTTAAGTCTAGTAATTAGCAGTGTAAGTATCCTTTCAACGCTATGGTATTAATTGCCAATCAACCTCTCTTGCCCAGAAAGCGAACAATTATAAGTGTGGAGTCTCATTCCTTCAGGTTGTGATTTGTTGATGGAGATTTTTTAAATGTCAACTTTTGAAACAAAAATCTTTTCCCTTCTGTCTCTCTCTTAATCCAATCTTTCTTTTTGCTCTTTATTTCTCTTTCTGTACCTGATTTGACTCTAATTCACCTTATTTCCTTCTCCGTTGTTCCTCTGGTTCTTTCTCAATCCTTAAACCTTATTGGTTAAGGAGATAGATTGAGAGTCCTGTTGTTCACTGACAATGGGACCCACAGTCTATTTCGTTAAGCAATGAGGTTAATGAGGTGCCTCGCTACACTGATAAGCTCGCACTTCCAACAACTTTATGGGCTGAAGGGTGCATGGAAAAGTCTTAACGGGGCACACCACGCGATGTCTGACTCCAACAAATTCTGGGCCAATGTGCTGAACAAGACATGTATTCTAGGCACTAGTGTAGACAGTCTTTCTTGGCTGCCATCGTTGAAGTAAAAGATGCTATTGTCCTTTTCCATACTTTATTCAAATTATTGGGTTGACGAGGAGAGAGAGGGAAGAATGCTAAAAGTTTATTAATGACATTTGCACTGGTAGTGGCTTTAATGACCGTGACCTCCCTATTGACATCAAGTCTCTAAATCCATGTGTAAGATCACTGACGAATGGTGAATGTTTCAGATTGGTGCGTGCCCGAGAACCTGGTTGAATTTTTAAATGGTTTTTATGTGCAGTGACCTGTGACACATGACCTGCACTTTGGTTCTCAATGCTAATGCACTATGTTAGTCTGTCTGGGACACACACACACACATATACACACACACACACAAATCAAAAGCCAGCTGGCCATACACTCTCTGGAGAAAAAATATTTACAGATGGTGTTCTTTTATTATGTAATTCTTTAAAAAATATATATATTTTGAACTTTTTTTATTCTAATGAGATCGTGAGTGCTGTAAAGAAACATCTCGCATGTTGACACTGAAGAAACCTTTATAAGATGAAGGTTTTGTCAATTTAATATTTTATTCTGATTCCGTTTTTCGTTATAAATTTGTAATCTAAAGTTAAAAGCTGACTTGGGAACATAGGAATAGGAGCAGGCCATTCAGCCTGTTGCGCCAGGATTTTGATGGAGTTTGTCATTTAAAACAAAATCCACAAATGAGCGGCTGAGCATGATGTTGTTTTAATCTTTACTTTGTGCAGCCCGTGTTGAAGCGGTCCAGTGAAACCTTCTATAGACTGGTTTGAAATGTTTTTATACAGCGAGTTGTTATGGTCTGGAATGCGCTGCCTGAAAGGGCAGTGGAAGCAAATTTAGTAGTAACTTTCAAAAGGGAATTGGAAATACACTTAAAGGAAATAACTTTGCAGCGCTACAGGGATAGAAAGAAAGAAAGCACTTGCATTTAAATAGCGCTTTTCACAACCTCGGGACGTCCCAAAGCACTTTATAGCCAATGAAGTACTTTTGAAATGTAGTCACTGTTGTAATGTATGAAAGGGCAGGGGGAGTGCGATTAATTGGATAGTCCTTTCAAAGAGCCGGCACAGGAAGGATGGGCCGAATGGCCGCCTTCTGTGTTGTAAGATTCTATGATTCCCTTCCTCTCAGCTTAAGGGACCAAGCTCATGACTTCAATCCCTACAGGCCATTTCACTGACTGTTGAATAAACAGGGGAGTTGCCAGCATGAATGTGGAGAGGGAGCCACAGGAAGGAACTACACCAATATCTTTAGTACAAATGGCCAGTGCATAGCTGCAAATTGCCCATAGTCTCTTTACTAAAAACCACATTCACTCCCCTCCCTACTGGAAAATTATATTGTATTTGTATGGAGACTCTGGAGTTTAGAAGAATGAGGTAATCTCATTGAAACATGTAGAGGGCTTAATGGGTTCGCTGCTGAGAGATTGTTTCCCCTCGCTGGCGAGTCTAGAATTAGGGGGTCACAGTCTCAGGATAAGGGATTGGCTATTTAAGACTGAGATAAAGAGAAATTTCTTCACTCAGCCCTACAAACCTCAGATATCTGCGCTCCTTTAATTCTGGCCTTTTTCTTCCGCATCCCTGATTTTCATCGCTCCATCATTGGCAGCCATACCTTCAGCTGCCTAGCCCTGAGCTCTGCAATTCCCTCCCTAAACTTCTCCGCTTCGCTCTTCTCCTTTAAGACACTTCTTAAAGACTACCTCTTTGACAAAGCCTGGCCTAATATCTCCTTGTGTGGGCCAGTGTCACACATTTTGTCTGATAATGCTCCTGTGAAGTGCCTTGGGACATTTTATTATGTTAAAGGCTCTGTATAAATGCAAGTCCATCCATCCCTGCATTGTTGTCCATCTTCGCTTTTCCTCGCGTTCTCTGTAGCTGAAACCTGTGTTTTTCTTTTTGTTACCTCCATATCTGACTTCTCCGATGCCTCTTTGCTGCCATGCTGCGCTCCACCCTACACAAAGTTCACCGCTTGCATCAGGTCACCAACAGTCCTGTCCTCGCCAACCACTATTGGCCCAGTGCTCAAGCATGTTGAATTTAAAATCCTTTTTGTTTAATAAATCCTTGAACAGCCTCGTCCCCACCATTACCTTCCTGTAGCCCTATGTCCCAGGCATGGTCGCCAATTCTGCTTGGACATATTCCTGAAGGTTTCATCACATGACCTCCGGCCTCCAATCATCATGTCCCCATGCACCTGCCATTGGTCACTTGACATGCTCAATCGTACGGTGCACCGCCTTCCTGCACCAATTTGAAAGTGAACAATTCGTTGCCCAATTGCCGATTTGACTGCTAGTCAAACAGCCTCTTTTTTTTTTCCATCTCCAATATTGTTATAACTAATTTTTTTTTTTTTAAGTGTTCAGAGAAAATGCAAAAGAAGCCACGTAATTTTTTTGCACCCTTACAATTTTTCTGTTGTGTTTTGCTCGCCGCAGTAGCCTGGAGATTAATCTTTAATCCCTGGAGACTCCAGGACAATCCTGGAGGGTTGGCAACCCCACATCCTTTGGTCGTCTTGCTTTGGCTTGCTGTGCATTCCCTCTCTCTGCTCTGGCAGAACATTCTGGTGTCCCAACATTACTCTCTGAAACTCATCCCCTCCCTAAACACCTCCACCGGTGGTTTGCAAGGAATCCTCTCTGATTGTCTGGGAGTCTTCTTTTGAAAAGCAAAACTCAATCAAGCAGAGTCAGCATGGTTTTATGAAAGGGAAATCATGTTTGAAAAATTTGCTGGAGTTCTTTGAGAATGTAACAAGCAGGATGGATAAGGGGGAACCAGTGGATGTGGTGTATTTGGATTTCCAGAAGGCATTCAATGAGGTTACTGCACAAGATAATAGCTCATGGGTTTGGGGGTAATATATTAGCATGGCTAGAGGATTAGTTAACTAACTTAAAATGGAGAGTAGGGATAAATGGGTAATTTTCCGGTTGGCAAACAGTGATTAGTGGGGTGCCGCAGGAATCGGTGCTGGGTCCTCAACTATTTACAATCTATATTAATGACTTGGATGAAGGGACCGAGTGTAATGTAGCCAAGTTTGCTGAGGATACAAAGATGATTGTGAGCAAAGATAAAAGCAAATTGTGAGGAGGACATAAAAAATCTGCAAAGGGATATAAACAGGCGAAGTGAATGGGCAAAAATTTGGCAGATGGAGTATAATGTGGGAAAATGTGAGGTTATCCATTTTGGCAGAAGTAATAGAAAAGCAAATTATAATTTAAGTGGAGAAAAATTGCAAAGTGCTGCAATACAGAGGGACCTGGGGTCCTTGTGCATGAAACACAAAAAGTTAGTATGCAGATACAGCAAGTGATCAGAAGGCAAATGGAATGTTGGCCTTTATTGCAAGGGGGATAGAGTGTAAAAGCAGAGAAGTCCTGCTACAACTGTACAGGGTATTGGTGAGGCCACACCTGGAGTACTGCATACAGTTTTGGTCTCTGTATTTAAGGAAGGATATACATGCATTGGAGGCTGTTCAGAGAAGGTTCATTAGGCTGATTCCGGAGATAAGGGGGTTAATTTGAGGGTAGGTTGGGACTATACTCATTAGAGTTCAGAAGAATGAGAGGTGATCTTATTGAAACATATATAATGATGAAGGGGCTCGACAAGGTGGACGCAGAGAGGATATTTTCACTCGTAGGGGAAACTAAAACTAGGGGACATAGAATCAGAATAAGGGGCTGCCCATTTAAAACTGAGATGAGGAGAAATTTCTTCTTGCTGAGATTTGTAAAGCTGTAGAATTCTCTGCCCCAGAGGGCTATGGAAGCTGGGACATTGAATATATTTAAGGTGGAGATAGACAGATTTTTGAGCGATTAAGGGAATAAAGGGTTATGGGGAGTGAGCAGGGAAGTGGAGCTGAGTCCATGATCAGATCAGCCATGATCTTATTGAATGGCGGAGCAAGCACGAGGAGCCAAATGGCCTACTTCTGCTCCTATTTCTTATGTTCTGATGTTCTTAATGGAAGGTGAACTTCCAGGGCACCACTATGAGCCCCACCGGGAAAAAATGTCGAAAGTAGTGGCAGTGACACTTTGAACAAACTCCTACCCTAAATTGTTTTCTAGTTGTTAATCACGACTCAATGGAGTGAAATGATGTTGGGCAGGAGGAGGCTAAATGCTGGCATGAACCAGTTGGTGCGAATGGCCCAATGCATCCATGCTATTTGCCTCAACCACTCCTTGTTGTAGCGACTTCTGCATTCTAGCCATTCTCTGGATAAAGAAGTTTCTCCTGAATTCCTGATTGGATTTATTAGTGACTAACTTACATTTGCGGCCCCCAGGGAAGTTATATCTGTGAGAAGCTTGAGATTTGTTTAATTATTGTATTAAAGGATTGATTGATTAAAGAGGAGTATGGATATAACATGATATGCTGACTCAGTCCTGGCTGTAGAGTTTGAGGTGAAGGTGCTGCTGTTTAAAGGGCTGTTTTGAATGATGGGACCTTTTTGCTTCCATCGGTTTGATCTGTTCATCCTCCACAGCTCATGCTAAGGCCCTGTTGCGGGGATGGTCAGGCTGGAGCCTCCTGTGCATTGACCTGCACGTATTCTGCAAGATTTACGAACCAGGACAACAGTCCCAAAGCCCTTATGAGCAGGAACAATGTCCAACGGAGATGTTCACACCTGCTCAGTAAGTAAAACGGGCCAGGCAGTAACATTTGCAAACATCACGTTTTAAAACCTCCTGGTATACAGCCAACCAGAGTTGGCGACTCCACCTTCGCCTAACCACTTCTCTCCCTGCATTTAAAAGTCTTGTCAAAACCTACCTCTTCAACCTTGCTTTTGGCCATCCCTTGTTTTACTCTCGAATGCCTCGAGTTCACTACTTTCCTACATTACAAGTGGCTACACTTCAAATGTACTTCATTGGCTGTAAAGTGCTTTGGGATTTCCAGAGGTCGTGGAAGGCATTAATAAATGCAAGTCTTTCTTTCTTAGAAGTGCTACATAAAAATTGTTACATGAAAAATTGTTAGATGAAAATGTGTACATTAATGTTGTGAACACATTAACAAAATGCAGGACAATTTTTGCCGTTAACTGGTTCTTTTTGAATCATTTTGAAATCGCTAGAAAATGTGCCTTGAAACTTCCTCAAAGCCGGGTCTGATTCTCGTGTACTTGACACTGGGTTCTT
The DNA here is from genome assembly GCF_044704955.1 of Pristiophorus japonicus. Taxonomy (NCBI): domain Eukaryota; kingdom Metazoa; phylum Chordata; class Chondrichthyes; family Pristiophoridae; genus Pristiophorus; species Pristiophorus japonicus. Next base: position 229,325,446 of record NC_091977.1, on the reverse strand, counting down.
GACTTCTTAGGTCTCGTGTATGAAACTAGACTAGTTTTCACCATTTTTCTTTTGAGGCTAGCCTGAATGCTTGTCTCTTGTGCCGCTGACCCTTCAATTAGGTGAGCAAAGTCTCCTCCAGCATGGGAAGCGTTAAAGAAAGTGACACAAAAACAAAATAGTGCGGATGCTGAGGATTTGAAATGAAACCAGAAAACGCTGGTCAGGCAGCTTCTGTGGAGAGAGAAACAGAGTTCAGGTCGGTGACCTTTCGTCAGAACTGGAAAACGCAAATTTTGATGAAAGGTCATCGACCTGAAACGTTAACTCAGTTTGTCTTTTCACTGATGCTGCCTCACCTGCTGAGTGTTTCCAGCATTTTTGTTTTTTATTATTAAAGAAAGTGATATTGGAATCCCAAATGAGATTAAATGCTTTGTGCAGTTATAACCCAGTCACACAGTGCCAACTAGCTTCCAGTGCTGACTTATAACATCGTTTCTGATCGGTTGCCAGTTCCAGACGTGAGTGGGTGGACAGCTTCTATGATTGACCTGTAATTTTCACCTCAGGATATACTCAGATGCAGGTTTTATTTTATTGGAATTTTATGTTCAGGAAGCCAATTGTTCGATTTGAGCATTTAACCCACCTGTGGATTAAAAAAAATATAGAATCAAGAATATTCTTTATGGCGCTGAACTGCCTTTTTATTTTCTCAATATTGTACAGAACATAATCGGGCACGACCGATTTGTGACGAGACTCTTGGGAAATGTCTGCCGCCTAGTTGGACAGCATGTTTATTGTATTGGGACAGTCATGTATACCTTTTTAGTTAGTACTTCCCGTGGTAATTGGAAAAAGTAATGATATTAATTGGTTTGCACATCAGGAGCGATGAAGCTTTGCTCTTTCTCTTTTGATTAATGTGCATCGATGTGAAGCAATTAGCTTTAGTGGGGCAAAAGTTTGGGGTAAAGAGTTTTTATTGAGCCACTATCCGAATTCTTCTTCTGTTCTATTCCAAGGAAAATCACAGGGATTGTAGCAGCTACCAGCCTGTCTCCTAAATGGGCACAATATAACCATTAAGTTATTCCATCTATAAACTATCCTTTGTTTCATATCTTGTCAATAATTCCCGAGTTACTCAACAACCGCAACGACAACTTGCGTTGATGTAGCACTTTAATGTATAAAAACATCCAAAGGCACTTCCTGTAAATGTTTTTACTTTAGCCACAAGTCTCTTGTGGTAGATCTTCGACTAGGGCCTAGAAATCCTAGAGCAGTGGTGCTTCCGCTGGCCACAGGCAACAGTCACTGGAATGAATAGCTCTGGCAGGACTGGGATATTGGTGCTGGTTGCTAATTAACATTAGCCAGTGCTAAACTTACGGTTTAAGGTTGATTTTTGCGGTGCGACTCTCGGCAGGAGGCCCAATGTAGCGTGGCTGTAGTGTCCCTGGAGCAAGAGCAGCGTTTTATTAAAGTTAGCCTGTCATTTTAGAAAGTAGTGTCGGTCCCTTAAAGGGGCACTGCTTTCTAAAATAGAAAAGATAAAAATCATTCAAAAATAGGCAGTTTTAGTCCTTTGGGATCAACTGCCTACTGAAAAAAAAACATTAAAAAGAATTCCCAATTCTTAAAGCTGAATTGCCTTCTGCACCAAAAAAAAATGGGAAAAGTGCATCAGCACTAACACACATGGCTCAGCAAGCCAAGGAAGGGGCATCCAGGGTCTCGCATGCAGCACTCCAGCTTTGTGCAGGGGGTCAACACTAAGAGGTCCTCCACCCACAGGGGCCAGGAAGCCCTCCAGAAAGAAGGATGTGGGATCAAATCACCACCAGCAGTGTCATACCCCACCACCTGGCTCCATTGCCCAAAGAAGCTTCATGATCTCAGACCAGTGGTCAAGATTGGTGAATGCATCTTCAACAGCCATCTCCTACCAACTGCACCACTTACCTCACACTGCTCAATGCACGACCACCCCCCAACCCCAATCACTCGCGTACTAGTGATCTATACCAAACATGAGGCACACCCCCTTGGAGGAGACAGTGCTGGCCATTCTAGGCAGGGGCATGGCTGATCCATTGGGCAGAGGCAGGCCTGAAAGGGTACCCTTGTACGTTATCCTCCTTCTCACATGCACCTCTTGCCTTCCCGCCCTTCTCTCACTACAACTCTACCCTTGTGTCTTCCTCATTTCTTACACCCAAGGAATGCAGCCTGCACAGCCAATGTTTGCCCAAGAAGAGGGAGAAAAGAGTGAAGAAGAAGAAGAAACGTAGTCAGTCGATTTCACACTCTCAGCTCTTCAAGGTCGACCAGCAAGGCCATTTGCAGTGTACCCCACTGAAAGTCAACAGACTTCCACCAGTCATGCTGCAGCCACTGGGGTAGCACTGCGTAGGATAGGCAAAGGCACACAAGAAAGTCACGAAGGGAATTCATTAGGAAGATGAGTTGATTTCTTGATGTCATATTGGATGGATAGATGTATAAAGTTGGATTGGGAAGTTTTTGCTTTGTGATGGCTTTTACTTCAGCATTGTGGCCAAGAGGACACTGTGATAGTCAGTAACAGAGGGACGGTAAGTTGTGGGATAAATGTTGAACGGGGAATTGGGGTTGTGGTCACTGGTACTGCAGATGGATGATTCCATCCAGGATTTCCCAGACACATCTTTCAGGTAAGTTTGCATTTAAGCTTTTGGACGCAATTTTTTTATATTTTATCCTTCCTTCTGCTTCCTCTTCTGTATCTTCCTCTTCCCTCTGTGAGCGGATGCTGGAAATCTGAAATAAAAGCAGAAAATTTTGGAAATACTCAGCAGGTCAGGCTGTATCGTGATCTGAGACATGAACTCTGTTTCTCTACAGATGTTGCCTGACCTGCTGAGTATTTGCAGCATTTTCTGCCTTCTCCGAGGCCTTCCTTTACCATCCGGGGCATTGCAAATGTCCAACAGCACACCTGGCACACATTAAAAAATGTTAACATCTATTGCACCAAGCTATTACTTCAATAAAATATAAAAAATCGTGTCCAAAAGCTTAAATGCAAACTTACCTGAAAGGTGTGTCTATCCTTTTAAGAAGCGCTGACAACCAGTTTGCTGCAGTATCGCTGTTCAGCGCGAGTTTAGGACTCTGCCATAAACTCAGCGCAAAGGTCCAAGTTCAGAGTGTGTGGTATCGAGTCAGCATTTCATGATGATGGATATCACATTCTGCAGATTATAATCTCTAGGGCCAGTGCTGCCATCACCAAAATGGTGGCCACCGAGTCCAGTGCCAGAGGTGGGCGGAAGTGAGGCAGCGGCCATTTTTTTCACATCTGGTGGTAACGAGTAGTAAGTACCCAAATTTTTAGCCCACGTTCTGTATATCCATGGCATCGCATCCTCCACAACTCAGCTATATCTTTTCAACAAAAAAATCTGCCTGTTTATTATGCAACATCAACCTCTCATAAACCCATGTGTATTTTGCTTAATTACCTTTGCCCTCACTACATTCACTTGAAGTGCTTCCTTTTCATTATTGCGTTGTAGTCCTGATCTGTAATTTCTAAGACTGCATGTTTGACTTTTATCTGGTACCCTTCTATATAGAAAGTATTACATGAATCTCACCAGCCCACCTTCTGCTCCAATCCACACAAGTGACAGTCAAGGTATTTTACAATAGAATCATAGAAAATAGGTGCAGGAGTAGGCCATTCGGCCCTTCTAGCCTGCACCACCATTCAATGAGTTCATGGCTGAACATGCAACTTCAGTACCCCACTCCTGCTTTCTTGCCATACCTCTTGTTCCCCTAGTAGTAAGGACTACATCTAACTCCTTTTTGAATATATTTAGTGAATTGGCCTCAACAACTTTCTGTGGTAGAGAATTCCACAGGTTCACCACTCTCTGGGTGAAGAAGTTTCTCCTCATCTCGGTCCTAAATGGCTTACCCCTTATCCTTAGACTGTGACCCCTGGTTCTGGACTTCCCCAACATTGGGAACATTCTTCCTGCATCTAACCTGTCTAAACCCATCAGAATTTTAAATGTGGCGTGTTTGCTCCTGAATACCTCATCCAGCTTTTATTACCTCAACTCAACTATTCCAATGCACTCCTGGCTGGCCTCCCACCTTGTATCCTCCGTAAACTTGAGCTCATCCAAAACTCTGCTGCCTGTATCCTAACTCGCACCAAGTCCCGTTCACCCATCACCCCCTGTGCGTGCTGATCTACAATAGGCTTCTGGTCTGGCAGTACCTCAATTTTAAAATTTCCATCCTTGTTTTCAAATCCCTTCATGGTCTTGGCCTGCCCTATCTCTCTAACCTCCTCTAGCCCTACAACCCTCCAAGATCACTTCTCTCTTCTAATTCTGCCCTCTTGAGCATCCCTGATTTTCATTACTCCACCATTGGCGGCTGTGCCTTCAGCTACCTCGGCCCTAAACTCTGGAATTCCATTCCTAAACATCTCTGCCTGTCTTCCACACTCCTCCTTTAAGTTGCTCCTTTAAAACCTACCTCTTTGACCAAGTTTTTGGTCACCTGTCCTAATATATCCTTATGTAAAGAAAGAAAGACTTGGATTTCTGTAGCCCCTTTCACAACCACCGGATGTCTCAAAGCACGTTACAGCCAATGAAGTACTTTTGGAGTGTAGTCACTGTTGTAATGTGGGAAAGTGCAGTTCAGTGTCAAATTTTCTGAAGTGCCTTGGGACGGTTCACTACGTTAAAGGCGCTATATAAATGTAAGTTGTTTAGTTTACACCATGGGGAAGTAGTGTCATGTGCAGCTCCTGTGATTCCACTGCCAAGCTGGCTGCCTTGCCCCAGAAGAGAAATGTGTTCTGCCACCATGTGCTAGTTTTAGCAATGTACACACGAGCGTTGGCATATGCTGCAATCTGAACCCGACAGACAACAATGCAAAAAGTACCTTTGGATTAAATCTGTCTGCGCCAATGTCAATACATGACGATACCAGCAGAAGGTGTGAAATCAAACCACAAAGGCACAATAGTGGCAAGAACCAGTGCTGAAAAATGCAGATTGAATTTTTTCGACTGTTTTGATTGGGATTTGCAAAGCTGTAACACAGGCCTGGATTCAGATGACTTTATAAGTATGCTTTAGTTTTGAGGTTTGATAACTTCTAATACCTTGGCTTTTGTTGCAATGTTTAAACCAGAATCCAAATCCGACCTCTTCTATTTCAACCTTTTATTAAATAATTTTCTTGTAGAGTTAAACAAATTAGAGTTTTGATCAAAGTAAGTAAGGAGAAACTGTTTCCACTAGCAGGAGGTTTGATAACACACATTTAAGATTATTTACAAAAGAACCAGAGAAGAGATGAGAATTTTTTAACGCAGAGAGTTGTTATGATGAGGAATGTATTGCCTGAAAGGTGGAGGAAGCGGATTCAAATGTAACTTTCAAAAGGGAATTGGACAAATACTTGGGAAAGAAAATTGCAGGGAAATGGGGAAAGAGCAGGGGAGTGGAAGCAGGGGCGGATTAACCATGGGGCGGCTGGGGCTACAGCCCCAGGCTCACCAAAGAACATAAGCCCACCAAATAAATGTAGGAAAAGAATATAAGGCCTCCCAAAAAAGCTGAATAGAATAGACAATAAGAGGAAAAACAATAACAAGGAAAATATTGTTTATCAGGAGTGAAAAATCAAATTCGGTCAACGATGGACCAAATCCGACTGACTGCCCTTTCACTTCTGTGTATTGAACATGACTTGTTGGCTACGATTGAAACGGTAGACATAATTGAGAAATTGGCATATAGGAAGTCTTGCAATGTTATCGTGTAAAGTATCTACAGGATATATACTTTGTTATACAGGCTAGATTCACTTGTTTATACCTATATACACTAATGTACCTATATACAGAACAGAATAAGTACTCGCCTGTTTTATTTCACATGTTATTGAGAGAAATTTAGTAATGCCATGTTACCAGAACCAGAATATATACCTGCTTGATACAGAATATATGCTTTAATTGTTGAATATACTGGCCTATGTTTTCATACTCAGAATCATATACGTAATGTAATGAACATGAACAAACATAACTATAGACCCATTTGGATCCGTTTGCCCCATGCCCATCAAGCCCTTAATCCGGCCCTGAGTGGGACTAACCAGATAGCTCTTTCAAAGAGCCGACACAGGCACGGTGGGCCAAATGGCCTCCTGTGCTGTATCATTCTAAATAAATAATGTATATTTCACACGAGGGATATGCCTTCACCACCATAATTTATATACTAGGATTTTTATACATTTTATGTTTTTATTTGAAAGTTGCGTTGAAGCATTATGGTAAAAAGGTTGGCCAGGCCCCTCCCGAAGACTGGTTAAAATCAGGTAACAAAGTCCCAACCGTTCTAATACAAGTTGAGATTGTAATGAATGCAAACAAAACCTTGAACTGTGACTCAGCGTTAGTCATTCCAGGTTTCGATATGGCGAAGGAAGGCAATAAATGAATGCTAGGAAGTCCAATTAACATCAGTTTATGAAGGCAACAAATTAATTTGACACAATTAAACTTGACGGGAACAGGATTGGGGGTAGAACTTGTTTGGGTGGGTTCCATAAGAACATGAGAAATAAGAGCAGGAGTAGGCCCTTCGAGCCTGATCCACCATTCAATAAAATCATGGCTGATCTACCTCAACTCCACCTTCCCACACTGTCCACATATCCCTTGATTCCTTAGTATACAAAAATCTATCGATCTTTGTATACTAAGGAATCAAGGTATATTGATTCCTTAGTATCTTTGTATACTAAGGAATCAACGACTGGAATTTTCTACCCCAGAAGCTATGGATGCTCAAAGATTCACCACCCTCTGAGTGAAGAAATTCCTCCTCATCTCAGTCTTAAGTGGCCGACCCCTAGTTCTAGATTCCCAGCCAGGGGAAACATCTACCCTGGCAAGTCCCTTAAGAATGTTTCAATGAGATCACACCTCATTCTTCTAAACTCTAAGGAATATAGGCCTAGTCTCCTCATCGGACAATCCCCTCAGCCCAGGAACCAGTCTAGCGAACCCAATTTCTCGGCATAAACCCCAGTGAGACTGCATAAACGCACAGTTACACTGTTTCTCCAAACTTTCCACCGATCTTCTCCAGTGATGCCCCATGTAAATTACTGGCATTGCGTGTCTAGGATTTAACTGGAAGAAATGATTTGTAAGACTTATGTCAGCTGTAGCTCAGTGGGTAGCGCACTCTCGCTTCTGAGTCAGAAGGTTGTGTTTTCAAGCCCCACTCCGGAGACTTGAGCACATAATCTCAGCTGACACTCTTAGTGCAGTACTAAGGGAGTGCTGTACTGTCGGAGGTGCTGTCTTTCGGACGATACATTAAACCGAGGCACCATCTGCTCTCAGGTGGATGTAAAAAGATCCCATGGCACTATTTCATAGAAGAACAAGGGAGTTATCCCCGGTGTTCTAGGCCAATATTTATCCCTTCACCAATATCGTTAAAACAGATTATCTGGTCATTACCACGTTGCTGTTTGTGGGCAAATTGGCTGCCGCGCTTCCTACATTACAACAGCGATTACACTTCAAAATACTTCATTGGCTTTAAAGAGCTTTGGTACGTCCTGAGCTCGTGAAAGGCGCAATATAAATGTAAGTTTTTTCTTTCTGTTGCCCATGGTGGGGAGCGATTTGAAGTTTGCTGTGATTAAAATTAGTCCAGCTAAAAATGCCCCACAGTATTTTATGGAATTAGCTTTTCACTTCCAGAACTTAATTTTTTTTTTAAAGTTGGGGTAAATTCCCTTGGAGACTGCTCGTCCTTTTGGAAGTTCAGTTGAAGAGCTGCAGAAGCACTTGGAAAAATTGCATAAATGGCAGTTACAAATGGACAAGTAGGAGAATCCCCTTGGTAAGATTATGAAAGGTTCGATAGGGTAGACGTAGAGAAGATGTTTCCACTTGTGGGGCAACCCTGGGAAAACTAGAAGTCATAAATAAGATGGTCACTATTAAATCCAACAAGGAATTCAGCCTAACTTTTTTACCCAAAGAGTGGTGAGAATGTGGAACTTGCTGTCGTATGGAGTAGTTGAGCTGAACAGCATAGATACATTTAAGGGGAAGCTGGAGAAACACATGAGGAGGAAAAAAATAGAAGGATATGCTGATAGGTTGGATGAAGTAGGGTGGGAGGAGCCTCATGTGCAGCATAAAAACCGGCATGTTGGGCCATTTGGGCCAAATGACCTGTTTCTGTGCTGTAAATTCAATGCAATATCTCATGACTGGCATTTAAGTAATTTTGCATCTCCAACGTTTCCATGACCTTGCTTGCCACAAACCATCTGTCCATTCTCAGTGAAGCAGTGCCTTCCATATTTTAGGAATGTAAGACAAATGAAATGGAAGTACCGATTGCAGATAGTTTGTAAGTCAACTGTTGGCAGTGGGTTGATTCCTGTGATTTTTTTCATTTTTTGGTTACACCACCACTTCCCCCCCCCCCCCCCCCCACCTCTTCTGCTTCTTTTGCTTCCTTCTCCTCTTCCTCCACCTCCTTTTCGTTCCTCAGCTGTGGCTCACTGAGTAGCACACTCGTATCTGAGTCAGAAGGTTGTGGGATCAAGTCTTACTCCAGGGACTTGAGTACAAAAAATATAGGCTGACACTTGGATGAGACATTAAACCGAGGTCCCGTCTGCTCTCTCAAATGGATGTAAAAGATCCCACAGCACTATTTCGAAGAAGAGCAGGGGACTTATCCCCAGTGTCCTGGCCAATATTTATCCCTCAATCAACATACCAAAAAAACAGATCATCTGGTCATTATCACATTGCTGTATGTGGGAGCTTGCTGTATGCAAATTGGCTGCCGTGTTTCCTACATTACAACAGTGACTACACTCCAATAACACTGAATTGGCTGTAAAGTGCTTTGAGACGTCCAGTGGTCATGAAAGGTGCTATATAAATCCAAGTTTTTTTTTTTCTTTTCCCCCTCCCTCTTCCATGCTCCCTCCCTCCCTCTTCCACTCTCCCTCTCTCCCTCCCTCTTGCACTCTTCCACCCTCCCTCCCTCTTCAACTTTCCCTCGCTCGCTCCCGTCCCTTCTCTCGCTCTTCTTTTCACTGTTTTGTCCTATTTGAATTTTATAGGCCAGAAGGTTTTTGCTCCATTGGTGGAGAAATATTGACAAAGGCCTGTTGGTATAAGCAGCAAGATATCACACAATGTCTGAATGTTACATGTGAGTGCTGAGGCATGTGGCCCGTGAAGACATATCTGCTCTGAGGAATTAGGATGAAAATTAGCAGTGGAAAGTGAAGCGGTATGAAAGCATATCTGTGAAGGATGCAAAGTCATTGGTTTCATATTGTTATGATTTTAAAATTAGGTATATATTTATAACTCTTTCAGTACAGTGTCAATACAGACACATATAATGCTGTTTATACTTTGCATACTGCTAGTTAAACACCAGGGAGCCAATTATACTGTGGAGCATAATGACTGTTTTCTTCTTTTTGATATTTCCCCATTACGCCTACACCTTGCATGATAATCTGTCTTGTTATAGATTAACCGTGATCCAAACTACCTCAAATAAATAAACTCTTGATTGGACGCATTGGAGATGTACACACCCCCAGAATGAAATTGTCTGGAGATAAGGGGTGTATGTTTAGATTTTAACTAGATTAGTGTTCAATTTAATCCAGTTTGCAGGCAAGATCCACTTAAAACAGGAGCCAGCTTCCTTCTCTTCTGTAACTGAAGGACGTGATCTTCCAACTTTTCCATTAACTCCGAAGATTCTATTCTGGAATATAAAAGGTAATCTAGTGAGTGAGATTGATCCATGGGTGTATTTTCCAATAGGTCAGTTCTGTGGCACTGGCTCTGGGAAGGAAAACTTTTCTTTCTGTGCTTTAAATAGCTGCAGCAAGCTGCCTTAGCATAGAGATGGCCTTTGCACTCTCTGTCCTGTCAATAAACTGTAGCCCCAAAACGTTGTGCGAATATACTGAATGGTCTCTCCAATAAATATTAGATATGGAACTTGGTTGTAACTTACATGACCAATGTCTGTTATAATTTACAATTTTGTTTTTAACATACTGTAGAGCTCTTTTGCCCCACCTCATACACCAGGTTTTAGATTAATTGAGAAATGGTACAAAGGTGAATTTCTGATAAGGGCAGCAGTTCTTGTCCTGTGTTACTTTAATCAGTAAGTTCCATTGAGGGTTAGAAATGTCCAAAATACATAAAGTGGCAAGTGTCTTTTTTATTAAAAAAAATTTAAAAAAATAGTTGCCCAGGGACTTTTTTGTTGTCGTCAATTTTCTCTCTACTTCTTAAAACGCAAACAATGCAAACAGTTTGATTATGATTTTACAATGATGGACAGCAAAATAGAATGGGGCTGTTGTTGGGCATGTATCTTCAATCGCACCAAGTTCCGTTCACCCATCACCCCTGTGCTCGCTGACCTACATTGGCTCCCAGTCCAGCAACGCCTCGATTTTAAAATTCTCATCCTTGTATTCGGATTCCTCCATGGTCTGCCTCGCCCCTCCCTATCTCTGTAAACTCCTCCAGTCCCACAACCCCCCAAAATCTCTGCGCTCCTCCAATTCTGGCCTCTTGCGCATCCCCAATTTTCATCGCTCCACCATTGGTGGCCATGCCTTCAGCTGTCTAGGCCCCAAGCTCTGGAATTCCCTCCCTAAACTGCTCTGTCTCTTTTTTTTTTTTTCTTTCTTCCTTTAAGACACTCCTTAAAACCAAGCTTTTGACCAAACCTGTCCCAATATATCTCTGTGGCTCGGTGTAAAATTTTATTTGATTATGTTCCGGTGAAGCACCTTGGGATGTTTTACTACATTAAAAGTGCTATATAAATAACAACAACAAAAACAACAACTTGTATCTATATGCTGCTTTAAATGTAGTGAAACATCCCAAGGCACTGCACAGGAGTATTATGTGCTAAAAATTTCACACTGAGCTGTATAAGTAGAAATTAGCGCAGGTGACCAAAAGCTTGGTCAAAGAGGTATGTTTTAAGGAGCATCTTGAAGGAGGAAAGAGGGGTAGAAAGTTGGAGAGGTTTAGGCAAAGAGTTCCAGAGCTTGGGGCCTGGGCAACAGAAGGCACAGCCACCAATTGTGATTTTAAACATGGATGCTCAAGAGGGCAGAATTAGAGGAGCACAGATATCTCTGGGGAGGGGTTGTAGGGCTGGAGGAGATTAGAGATAGGGAGGGGAGAGGCCATGAAGAGATTTGAAAATAAGGATGAGAATTTTGAAATCGAGGTGTTGTTTAACCATAAGCCAATGTAGGTCAGCGAGCACAGGGGTGATGGGTGAGTGGGACTTGGTGCGAGTTAGGACACGGACAGCTGAGTTTTGGATCACCTCTAGTTTATGTAGGGTAGAATGTGGGAGGCCAGCCAGGAGTGCATTGGAATAGTCAAATCTAGAGGTAACAAAGGCATGGATGAGGGCTTCAGCAGCGGATGAGCTGAGGCAAGGGCAGAAACGGGTGATGTTACGGACGTGGAAATAGGCGGTCTTAGTTATTCTGTGGATATGTGGTCAAAAGCTAATTTGAGGGTCAAATATGACACCAAGGTTGTGAACAGCCTGGTTCAGCCTTAGACAGAAGTTGGGGAGAGGGATAGAGTCAGTGGCTAGGGAACAGAGTGTGTGGCGGGGACCGAAAACGATGAGGTCTTCCCAATATTCAATTGGAGAAAATTTCTGCTCATTCAGAACTGGATGTCTGACAATTTAGAGACCGTGGAGGGGTCGAGAGAAATGGTAGTGACATCGACGTGGGTGTCGTCGGCGTAAAGTGGAAACTGACGTTTTCGGATGATATCGCCACGAAACAACATGTAGGAGGGGACCGAGGATAGATCCTTGGGGGACACCAGAGGTAATGATCCGGGGGTGGGAAGAGATTCCGTTGCAGGTGATTCTCTGGCTACGATTAGATAGATAAGAATGGAACCAGGCGAGTGCAGTCCCACCCAGCTGGACGATGATGGAGAGGCATTGAAGAAGGATCGAATGGTCAACTGTGTCAAAAGCTGCAGCCAAGTCAAGAAGGACGAGAAGGAATAGTTTGCCTTTGTCACAGTCACAGTGGAAGTTATGTTTTTTTTTGCACGACAATGCTCTTCAGGTTTGGCAATGACCCAAGAAAGAATTACATACAAGTGCATTTCCTAATCTCAGTACAGCTCAAAGCACTTCACATCAAATGAGTTACATTTGAAATGCACTCTCTATTGTGTTTTAGGCAGAATTCACAGACAATTTGTGCACTGCAAGGGCCCAAATTTGGCCCTCTGGTTTTTTCGGCGCACTTAACGTGAGGTGCGCTGACTTCCTGCACTCAAAACAGCGCTGAAAAAATATCCCCGTATTCTGGCTCCTCTGTTGACTCTCCCGGGGCTTGGCGTGGCGTGGCGAGTCCATTGGGGGACATAGCTAGGACCCTGCGCCTAAGAGTGCTGGCAGCTGGTCCGCATGTGCAGAAGCTCCTCCCATGATTGTGATGATGCGTGCCTGCAGCATGGGACCCAACGCGTCCCGCCCCTGTCCCGAGCCGAGTGGCCTGCCGCACAGGTTTCTGTCAATGGCACAATGCAACTGACTGAGAGGTGAGAATGACCAGAGAAAACTTTCCTTCGGTTTGGGGTCTCAGTACCAGCAAATATCTGGTCGTGGCTTTTGCTTTGGTAGTAATCATGACTTGGGTCAGTTTTTTTTTTTAAAAATCCCACCAATTCTTAGTAAACAACTACATGGATGCCCATAGATAGAATGTTCCCAACAGGATATCAGCACCCATGGGTGCCTTATTGGGGAGTAACTGCATGGGCACCCTCAGGTACCTTACACATGAATGAACGATGGTCACTTGCGCAAGCCCGAGCCTTGACAATCGGAGAAAAGCAGGCTATGTGACCACGAGGGACATCACAGCCTGTTCCACTTTTCACCCGACCTCTACACATAGAACAGTTCCAGTAGGCTCAATGGATAGCGACCAGGAGCTGGAACCCCGGTTGATTTTCCGCTCCCTAACCCGATGACAACAAGGCCAGTTGTGTTACTCCTATCATTGCACCACCCACGATCACTACCTCATAATAGTGTGATGACACAAGATAACAACTTGCATTAATATAGCCCTGCGAGCAAAATATTTGATTCATAAATGGTTTTATAAAACCCTTTGTCTTCTGATATAAATGCTATTAAAACATACATATTTTATGAAGCTTTACATAGTGGAATGTGTAAATTATACAAAAGTTACAGTACAAGATCTGTATTAGTTGTTGTGAAGGTGTTTAGTGCTTTGCAGAGTCCTCTCCGCTTCCCTTCCTCCCCCCCGCCCCCAAATCTCTGGCTATCTGCGCTGATTTCTTAACGCTCCACAAGGGTTTTCAGTATGGCCACATACGCTGGCCTAAGTTAGTTTGGAGCAACTATTAGCTGTCCAAACTGGCTTAAATGGCCAAAACAGGCGTAGGTGGCTAGTAACGCTCCCTTTTGGGGAAAAAAAACAAAACCACAAAAAATCCTAACTAATTCACTTACATTGGTGCAAATTCAATGTGCAGAATGGGGATTTTTAAGATACTCCAGAAAAATCAAGTGGCTCAAAAAAAAAATGGAGCAACTCCTGGGCAAATTTGGGCCCCAAGATACTACAAGCAGCAAATTAGATCATCGGCTTGTTGGAGGTGTTGCTTGAGGGTTGAATGTCTCATCCGAAAAACAGCACCTTCAAAAGTGCAGCACTCGCCTCAGGTGTTGACCTAGATTATGTGTTCATTTCCTGGAGTGGGACTTCTGCCTGAGGTAATGAGGCTACCATTGAGCCAAGCTGACACTCGTATATTTTTTTAATTGAGGTCATTGAGCAATATTATCAATTTTCTCCTTTGAATATGCTGTTGCTTTCTTGCAATATTTGCTAATTATCTGTAATAATCGTCTGTAAATACCTGAAAATGGAGAGGATGCTGTTCAGTGAGGCATAATGGAAGCAGAACCAGTCAACTCGGGGTGTGAATTGTTCACTTCTACTTTCTATGCTTTTTCTTTTGAAAACACCTTTTTAGAATTTACAAACTTCAGTAATGATTTGAAGCTATTAATTTTATGACTGACTTTCCTTTGTGAATACAGTGTTTTTAAAGTCACACATGAAATTCAGTTTTCAAAAGATTGGTTCAGAAAATTAATGGCAATGGTTAAAGTTTTTGGAATCTGTAAAATATTATCCAATCATATTTTTTTTCACTAAATAAACTCCAGCTTATTTTGCAGGAGCAGCTCAGTTAGAATTGGGTTTGGGGAAACCAAATTAGTAAAATACTCTAAGCTGGTAATAAAATTCTAGGATGATGTTCAGAGTGCCCATTAATTTCACCTGAGGCAGGACTGATCTAGAAAGAAGGAACTTGCATTGATCTAGTGCCTTTCTTGACCTCCGGATGTCCCAAGCGCTTCAGTCAAAGAAATACTTTTTGAAGTGTAGTCACTATTGTATTGTTGGAAAGTGGCAGTTTGCACACAGCAAACTCCTACAAAATGTTTTTAGTGATGTTAGTTGAGCGATAAATATTGTCCAGGACACCAGGGAGAATCCCCTGCACTTCTTTGATTTTTTTTTTTACATCCACTTGAGAGGGCACATGAGGCCTTGGTTTAGCGTCTCATCTAAAAGATGGCACTTCCAAAAGTGCAGCACTCCCTCAGCTCTGCACAGAGTGTCAGCCCAGGCTTATCTACCCAGGCTCCTATCATGTTGCAGGTGAGAAAGGGGAGCAAACCATGTAACCATGTAACAGAGACCTGGAAGTGTGTGAAGCACAAATCTTTGAAGGTCTCAGGACAAGTTGAGAAGGCTGTTTTTTAAAATATGGCACCCTTGGCTTTATTCTAGAGGCATTAGAAATAGGAGCAGGAGTAGGCCATATGGTCCCTCGAGCCTGCTCCACCATTTAATACGATCATGGCTGATCCTATCATGGACTCTGACTCTGGTCCATTTCCCTGCCCGCTCCCCATAATCCCTTATTGGTTAAGAAACTGTCTATCTCTGTCTTAAATTTATTCAATGACCCAGCTTCCACAGCTCTCTGAGGCAGCGAATTCCGCAGACTTACAACCCTCTGAGAGAAGAAATTCCTCGTCATCTCAGTTTTAAATGGGCGGCCCCTTATTCTAAGATTATGCCCCCTAGTTCTAATCTCTCCTATCTGTGGAAACATCCTCTCTGCATCCACCTTGTCAAGCCCCCTCATAATCTTATACTTTTCGATAAGATCACCTCTCGTTAGAAACACAGAAATTTACAGCGCAGAACGAGGCCATTTCGGCCTATCGTGTCCATGCTGGCCGACAAAGAGCCACACGGCCCTTGGTCAGCAGCCCTGAAAATTATATATAAACCTATGAACAATGACGGAAAAGCAAAGAGCACCCAGCCCAACCAGTCTGCCTCACACAACTGCGACACCCCATATACTGATACATTCTACACTCCACCTTGCAGTAGAGGCCCAACCTTCTCAACCTTTCCTCATAAGTCAACCCCCTCATCTCCGGAATCAACCTAGAGAACCTTCTCTGAACTGCCTCCAAAGCAAGTATATCCTTTCTTAAATATGGAAACCAAAACTGTACGAGGTATTCTAGGTGTGGCCTCACCAATGCCCTGTATAACTGTAGCAAAACTTCCCTGCTTTTATACTCCATCCCCTTTGCAATAAAGGCCAAGATACCATTGGCCTTCCTGATCACTTGCTGAACCTGCATACTAACCTTTTGTGTTTCATGCACAAGTACCCCCAGGTCCCGCTGTACTGCAGCACTTTGCAATTTTTCTCCATTTAAATAATAACTTGCTCTTTGATTTTTTTTTTCTGCCCAAGTGCAACTTTCCAACATTATACTCCATCTGCCAAATTTTTTGCCCACTCACTTAGCCTGTCTGTCCTTTTACAGGTTTTTTGTGTCCTCACACATTGCTTTTCCTCCCATCTTTGTATCGTCAACAAACTTGGCTACATTACACTTGGTCCCTTCATCCAAGTCATTAATATAGATTGTAAATAGTTGGGGTCCCAGCACTGATCCCTTCGGCATCCCACTAGTTACTGATTGCCAACCCGAGAATGAACCATTCCTCTATCCATGCTACTATATTACCCCAACCCGGTGAACTTTTATCTTGTGCAGTAACTTTTTATGTGGCACCTTGTCAAATGCCTTCTGGAAGTCCAAATACACCACATCCCCTTTATCCACCCTGTTCGTTACCTCCTCAGAATTCCAGCAAATTTGTCAAACATGACTTCCCCTTCATGACTCCAACATTTTCCCAACCACAAATGTCAGGTTAACTGGTCTATAGTTTCCTGTTTTTTGTCTGCTTCCTTTTTAAAATAGGGGCGTTATATTTACATTTTCCAATCTGCTGGTACCTCTCTAGAATCCAGGGAATTTTGGTAAATTACAACCAATGCATCCACTATCCCTGCCGTTACTTCTCTTAAGACCCTAGGATGCAAGCCATCAGGTCAAGGGGATTTATCCGCCTTTAGTCGCATTATCTTACTGAGTATCACCTCCTTAGTGATTGTAATTGTGTTAAGTTCCTCCACCCCCCTCCCCCTCCCCCATAGCCCCTTGACTATCCACTGTTGGGCTATTTTTAGTGTCCTCTATCATAAAGACTGATGCAAAATATTTTTTCAGAGTTTCTGCCATCTCCATGTTCTCCATTACTAATTCCCCGGTCTCGTCCTCTAAGGAACCAACATTTACTTTAGCCATTCTTCCTTTTTATGTACCTTACTATATTTGTTTTTATATTTTGTTTATTTTCGTAGTCTATCTTCCCTTTCTTTTTTTTTAGTCATTCTTTGCTGGCTTTTAAAAGCTTCCCAATCTTCTGTCCTCCCATTAGTTTTGGCCACTTTGTATGCCCTTGTTTTTAATTGGATACCATTCTTTAGTTAGCCACGGATGGCTATCTTTTCTTTTACACCCTTTCCTCCTCACTGGAATATATTTTTCATCAGTTATGAAATATCTCCTTTAAATGTACGCCACTGTTCATCAACCGTCCTACACTTTAATCTATTATCCCAGTCCACTTTAGCCAACTCTGCCCTCATACCTTTGTAGTCTCCTTTTATTTAAGCTTAGTACGCTGGTTTGAGATCCAACTTTCTCGCCCTCCATCTGAATTTGAAATTCAACCATGCTGTGGTCACTCATTCCAAGGGGATCCTTTACTAGGAAATTGTTTATTAATCCTGTCTCATTACACAGGACTAGACCTAAGATAGCCTGCCTCCTGGTTGGTTCCGTTACATATTACTCAAGGAACCCGTCCCTTATGCACTCTATGAACTCTTCCTCAAGGTTACCCTGACCAATTTGATTTGTCCAATCAATATGGAGGTTAGAAATCACCCATGATTATTGCTGTTCCCTTTTTACAAGCCCCACTATTTCTTGGTTTATACTCCGACCAACAGAGTTGCTACTGTTAGTGGGCCGATAGACTACTCCCACCAGTGACTTTTCCCCCTTCTTCCTTCTCTCCACCCAAACTGTTTCAACATCCTGATCATTTGAGCCAATATGGTTTCTCACTATTGCAGTGATTCCATCCTTTATCAACAGAGCTACCCCACCTCCTTTTCCTTTCTGTCTGTCCTTTCGAATTGTCAAATATCCCTGAATATTTAGTTTCCAGTCTTGCTCACCTTGCAACCACGTCTTTGTTATGGCTACCAAATCATACCCATTTATAACTATTTGTGCCGACAGCTCATCTAATTTGTTATGAATGCTGCATGCATTCGGATAAAGACCTTTTAAATGTGATTTCTTACCAATTTCTCCTGCTATGGCCCCAGTTTCTGATACACTCTTATGTTTATAGATTCTGTCCCTTCCTGTCACGCTCTGGTTTTCATTTTCCCCAATGCTACCCTGCTCTATTGCCTTCACCTTGTTCTTTGAGCTTTTAGGTTTCTGCTCACCTGAACCCTCCCCACCACCCCCCCACTAATTAGTTTAAAGCTCTCTCTGCAGCCCGAGTTATTCGGCTCGCCAGAACCCTAGCCTCAGCACGTTCCAAGTGGAGTCAGTCCCAACGGAACAGCTCCCTCTTAGCCCAGTACTGGTGCCAGTGCCCCAGGAACCAAAACCCATTTCTCCCACACCAGTCTTTGAGCCACGAGTTTAGCTCTCTGATCTTATTTAACCTATGTAAATTTGCTGTGGCTCGGGTAGTAATCCAGAGATTATTATCTTCTATATTAACAGAGTAATAAAGCAAGGAAATTATGCTAAACCTTTATATTAAAATTAAGCTAAACTGGTTCAGCCTTGTAGAGGGTGCCGAAGAGATTTACTAGAATGGTACCAGGGATGAGGGACTTCAGTTATGTGGAGAAACGGGAGGAGCTGGGTTGTTCTCCTTAGAGCAGAGAATGTTAAGGGGAGATTTGATAGAGGTGATCAAAATCATGAATGGTTTTGATAGAGTAAATAAGGAGAAGCTATTTCCAGTGGCAAAAGGGTTGGTAACCAGAGGACACAGATTTAAGTTGATTGGCAAAAGAACCAGAGGCGGCCTGAGGAAACACATTTTTTACACTGAGTTATGATCTGGAAAGTGCTGTCTGAAAGGAACGTGGAAGCAGATTCAGTAGAAACTTTCAAAATAGAATTGGATAAATATTCGAAGGAGAAAAATTTGCAGGGCTATAGGGAATGAGCGGGGGTGGGGGGGGAGACCAATTAGATAGCTCTACCAAAGAGCCAGCACAGGCACGATGGGTCGAATGGCCTCCTTCTGTGCTGTATCATTCTGTGATTCATGCGTCCCCATCCACTTGAAACCTATCCCAGTTTCATAGGTGGTGCATAAGTGTGTGCCATCTGCGATAGACTCAGTAACCCATCAGTCATCCAGCGTGACCCTAAGGGAGGTGGGAGCAGATGGATCAGTGGATAGGTTTTCCCATTTAGTAATCTAATATAAAAATTAATAAATAATCTCGTAAGGATTAAGGGAGGTATAGTTTTTTCATTAAATAGTTGGTAGATTGCAGTATCCAATTTGCTTACAAATTCACAGACACCAAAAGAAAGAAAGACTTGCATTTAAACATCATCTTTCACAACCTCAGGATGTCCCAAAATGCTTTACAGCCAATGACGTACTTTTGCAGTGTGGTCACTGTTGTAATGTAGGAAATGCGGCAGCCCATTTGCGCACAGCAAGATCCCACAAACAACAGCTCATCTGTTTTTAGTGATGTTGTTTGAGGGATAAATATTGGCCAGGACACCGAGGATAACACTCTCCGAAATAGTGGCCATGGGATTTTTTCCGTCCACCTGAGGGGGCAGATGGCACCTCGGTTAGCATTTAAAAACTTATCAATTGAGATTCTGCAACTCTGGATCCTATTTAATTCATCTGAGGTGGAGTTGTACTCTCTGCTGCTCTACCTGGGCTCCTGTCATGTTGAGGTGAAGAAGGTGAGCAAGTTGTGTAACCACAGTACTGCACTGGCAGCATCAGCCTAGATTATTTTTGTGCTCCAGTCCCTGGAGCAGGATTTGAACCCACAACCTTCTGACTCGAGGCGAGAGTGCTGAGCCTAATAGATCAGGACAGACCTAAGGCTGATCTTTGATTTATAGTAAGCTAGTTGGAATCTGCATAAATATTTACACCACAATTAGCCTTGGTTACCTTAGGGTAGGGAAGGTAAATTAATCGAGCAGGATTCTTGCCTTTAACTGCTATTCAGGAAGTGCTGATGTGTAGAGTCAGAAGACGGCACAACCAATCTTACATTCTGTCTTGCTACTTGGTTCTAAATTACCAATTTGACTACAACCAAAGCAATTTTTTTTACCATTCACAATTTGTAAGTTTGCCTACTCACAAATTTGCAATAGGAATCAACACTTTTGATGTTAAAGGTTAATAAAGCAACGTATTTATATAGTGCCTTTAATGCAGTAAAACGTTCCAAGGCACTTCACAGGAGCGATTATGAAACAAAATTGGACACCGAGCCACATGGGATATCAGGACATATAACGAAAAGCTTGGTCAAAGAGGTGGGTATTAAGGAGCAACTTAAAGGAGGAGAGAGAGGTAGAGAGGTGTCGTGGTTTAAGGAGGGAATTCCAGAGCTTGGGGCTTAGGCAGCTGAAGGCACGGCCGCCAATGGTGGAGTGAAGTATGTGGAGCGATGCGCAAGAGGCCAGAATTGAAGGAGTGCAGAGATCTCTGAAGGCTGTAGGGTTGGAGGAGGTTACAGAGATAGGGAAGGGTGAGGATAAAGAGCAATTTGGAAACCAGGATGAGAATTTTTAAATTGAGGCGCTGCCGAACCAGGAGCCAACGCAGGTCAGCAAGCACACGGCTGATGGGTGAACAGGATTTCGTGTGAGTTAGGAACATGAGGCCATGAATGGATTTGAAAGCAAGGACGAGAATTTTAAAATCGAGATATTGCTTAGCCGGGAGCAGGGCAAAATATGCATTAATTGGTTTAGAATCAATGGGATTTATGGAGGGTGGAGGACAGAAGGACATTAGATAAACCCAGGTAGCATGTTCATGGTTAAGGATCTCTGGAGACGGTGGAGCTTGAGGTAAGGGTGAGGCAAGCAGTGTTGTAAAGGTGGAAGTAAGCACTTACAATGGATAGGAAGTGGGGTTTGAAACTGAGCTTGGGGTCGAACAGAAATCTAGGGCTTTGTGGATTCTGGCCAGGCTGTAATTAGCTATGGAGATGGATCGAGTCCTTGTTGAGGTGTGGAGTGTATGGAAAGGATGTGTACCAGCGGGTTTCATTAAATAGATCATGCAACTTCAAGTTACCCAAGTTTTAAATCTGGCTGATCAGACATGAGCAAGATAGCCATTAAGCGAATCCAAGGACGGTATGTAATGGCCTTAACAATTTACAAGAAACATAATCTCACCAATTTGCCAGGCTAATGGTTATCTCAAATCATAATTTTTGAGTGCTGTTACTTTTCACGAGCTGCCATCTGTTATACTCTCTCTCCCACCCACCCTTCCCCCCCCCCCCCCCCCCCCCCCAAGATCGAAGAAAGATTACTTCCTACGGTTTATGTGTCCATTTTCTGGGACCTACAGATCTAGAAAAATGTGATCCGTGGGATTTCTGAGATTTCTTTTATTTTGATTATCTGTGACGAGGGTAAGCAGGAACAGGCATTTGAGGACACGTCACACTGACAAAAACGTTCATAACAATTTGGAGACGAACTCCGGAAAACAAAAGCTAGCAGGAGACAAATCCCCTGTTGAGTGAGATCCAGAAAAAGGCCCAATTTCTTCCAAATTTGTCGTGGCCTGTTGCAGACAGTTTTTCTCATTCCCTCACCCCTTCTTTCCACCTACCCCAAATATAGTATGATTTATCTCTGTGAAGCCCAGCCTACAGATGACCGTGAATTCACGATCAGTTGAAAGGGCAAGAAAAGAAAGACTTGCATTTCTATAGCACCTTTCACGAACTCAGCGTGCCCCAAAGCGCTTTACAGCCGATGAAGTACTTTGAAGTGTCGTCACTGTTGGCACTTTTTCGAAGAAGAGCAGGGGAGTTATCCCCAGTGTTCTGGCCAATATTTATCCCTTAATCAACATAATGACCTGATGATCTGTTTTTATTATCACATTGCTGTTTGTGGGAGCTTGCTGTGCGCAAGTTGGCTGCCGTGTTTCCCACATTACAACAATGACTATACTCCACGAGTACCTCATTGGCTGTAAAGCGCTTTGCGACATCCGGTGGTCGTGAAAGGCACTATATAAATGCAAGTCTTTTTTTCTTTTTAATGTAGGAAATGCGGCAGCCAATTTGCACACAGCAAGGTCCCACAAACAGTAATGAGACAATGACAACAACTTGTACTTGTATAGCCTTTAATGTAGTAAAACATCCCAAGGCACTTCACAGGAGTATTATAAGACAAAAAATTTGACCGAGCTACATAAGGAAAAATTAGGGCAGGTGCTAGGTTTTAAGGAGCATCTTAAAGGAGAAAAGTGATATATATAGAGAGGCACAGAGATTTAGGCAGGGAATTCCAGAGCTTAGGGCCTAGGCAACAGAAGGCATGGCCACTAATGGCTGAGTGATTTATAATCAGGGATGCTCAAGAGGGCAGAATTAGAGGACCAGATAATGACCAGCTAATAGTTTTTGTGTTGGTGATTGAGGGATAAATATTGGCCAGCACACTGGGATAACTTGCCTGCTCTTCTAAGTAGTGGCCATGGGATCTTTTACGTCTACCTGAGAGAGCAGACGGTGCCTCGGTTTAACATCTCATCGGAAAGACGACACCTCCGACAGTGCATCACTCCCTCAGTATTGCCTGGATTTTGTGTTGGGGTTTCTGGAGTGGGACCCATGAGGTTTTGACTGAGGCGAGAGTGCTACCCATTAAACCACAGCTGACAGCCCTACCTTAAACCACAGCTGACAGCCCTAAATTAAACAAGGATCAATGTCAATTATTTTTTTCGCTTTCCTCGATTCACTGTTACCCTGTTACTATTTTCAATACGGAGCAGGCACTTGGCTTTTCAACCCATTGACATCTCCGCCAAATCCATCTTTCAGATGAGACGTTAAACTGATCAACATAACAAAAACAGATTATCAGGTCATTATCACATTGCTGTTTGTGGGAGCTTGCTGTGTGCAATTGGCTGCCGTGTTTCCCACATTACAACAGTGACTACACTCAAAGTACTTAATTGGCTGTAAAGCGCTTTGAGATGTCCAGTGGTCGTGAAAGGCGCTATATAAATATGCAAGTCTTTTTCTTTTCTCCTCTTTTAGTAAACAGTCGGGGCATTAAATCAACCTCCGCTTCCCAGCGCCAGAGAGCAGATCAATCAGCCAGCGGTTCCGCTATCATGTGCGATCTAGTGAGCTGGGGAGTGCATATCTCTGACTGTCCGACCAGCAGGGATTGGATTGTGCTGCGACGCATCCCATGGTTGTACAGCCTGCTAACATTCGTTAGCTCAGTTCACACAAGCTGGCATGGTCTTAAAACGATAGTCCTGGAGAGGTGTGCTTTCATTTGCTTTGATAGAAGTTATTCAAAGTAAGAAGCACTAATACGCATAGTTATGCATAGTGTTGGTGTTTATATGTTCAGTTCAACACATCAACTTCTTTTCAATGATCATCCGCTCCATGTCATGCGTAGATCACTGTTGAATAGAATCCAGCATTGTGTGGTCATAATCCAAACCATCAACCAACAAGGAGACTGATATTATGGCTACTTGATACCGTTCCCCTTCTGTTTAACATGTTGACCCTGAGCTGAGCTTCCAACCCCTATAACCCCTCCATGACCAAGACCTACTTCCACCTCTGTAATATCGTCCGTCCCTGACTCGGCTCATCTGAAATCTTCAGCCATGTCTTTGTTACCTCTAGATTTAATTATTCCATTGCTCACCTGGCCGGCTTCCCACCTTGCAAGTTCCGTAAACCTGAGCTCATTCAAAGCTCTGCTGCCCACATCCATCTCGCACCAAGTCCCATTCACCCATCACCCCTGTGCTTGCTGACCTACTTTGGCTCCCAGCCCTAAAAACCTCAGCAATCCCTGCACTCCTCCAATTCTGACCTCTTGCATATCCCCAATTTTTATCGCTCCACCATTGGTGGCCATGCCTTCAGCTGCCTGGGTCCTATGCTCTGGAATTCCCTCCCTAAACCTCTCCAATTCTCTACACCTCTCTCTTCCTTTAAGACACTTCTTAAAACTTAACTCTTTGACCAAGCTTTGAGTCATCTGTCCTAATCTCCTTATGTGGCTGGATGTCGAATTTTGTTTGCTCATGTTCCTGTGAAGCGCCTTGGGATGTTTTACTATTTTAAAGGTGCTGTTTCGATGCAAGTTGTTGTTCAAGTCACCAATTTGACCAAGCTTTTGGTCACTTTTCCTTTATAGCTCCTTCTTTGACTTGGTATTCATGGTTTCCTTCTGCCTCTGTGAAGCACCTCCAGGATGTTTTTCAGTGTTAAGGGTGCTTATAGGAATGCTACAACAGCAACTTGTATTTATGTAGCGCCTTTAACCAAGGCGCTGCACAGGAATATTATGAGATTAAAAAATTTGACACCGAGCCATATAAGTAGAAATTAGCGCAGGTGACCAAAAGCTTGGTCAAAGAGGTATGTTTTAAGGAGCGTCTTGAAGGAGGAAAAAGAGGTAGAGAAGCGGAGAGGTTTCGGCAAGGAGTTCCAGAGCTTGGGGCCTAGGCAGGTGAAGGCACGGCCACCAACGGTTGAGTGATTATAATCAGGGATGCTCAAGAGGACAGAATTTGAGGAGCGCCGACATCTCTGGGAGGGGGCGGTGAGGGTTGTGGGGCTGGAGGAGATTACAGAGTTCCAGGGATTTGAAAATAAGGATGAGATTTGCAGTTAATTTTCCATGTGCCACAATGAAGGTAGTAGCTGTTTAAAGCAGGTTATCATTTCATAATGTTGCATGAAAAACCGGAGCTTCCCCACCCACTCCCTCCAACCTGTGTATGAATCGAAGCAGGACTCCACAATGCTCAACCACTAGATGCACAGATGGGCTCCGTGGTTTACAGGTG